>NC_034590.1:94417863-94423548 GCF_900095145.1 Mus pahari | reverse complement strand
TGCCTGGCCCCCCCCCCCGCTGTTAGCAACAAGTGTCAATAGATCCAGAGATCCTGCAGCTTCTGGCCTTAGAGTAACTTAAAGTCGATATAGGCATACATTATTACAGAAAGCAACCCTACTCTCTTGCAAGACTAAATCTTGCCTTCACCAGCATTCTTTCCCCTCTGCTGCTTCAGAGAGGACTCAGCCTCAACCTGGGGCTTAACCCCCAGCAACCAACCCTCACTGGGTAGCCTTGAGTGTCTTAGCCTTCCAGGAACTGGGAACACAGGTATGCACCACCCCATCTAAGTTATAGCTATATATTGGATAAGGTGATGGTATTATTGTAGAATTTAGGATAATAGAATGCATAGATAGATTCTTTTAAACCACATTTACAACCTTTCTGTAGAATTGGAATTATTTCAGAGTAAGATTGTGTGTGTGCATGTACACACACACACACGTGAGTACGGTGTATGCATATATGCATGCGTGTAGAGGGAGATGCTTGTCCCTGTGGGCGTGTGTAGAGGTCATGTTTCCTGTGTTCCTTATATAACTGTTCCATGTTAATTTTAGATTTATCTATTTTTATTTATGTGTATGTGCCAGATTGAGCACATCGCATGCATGCGCAGATGCTCACAGAGGCCAGATTGCCCTGGATCTGAGTTACACGAAACTGTGAGCCTCCTGAATGGGTGCTGGGAGCTGATCATGGAGCCTCTGGAGGAGCAGCAGTACTCCTGGCCACCGAGTCATCTTCTCAGCCCCGTCACCCTATTTGTTTGAGATAATGTCTCTCACTGAGCCTGGAGCTATCCAGATGAGGTAGTCTGGCTGGCCAGTGTGCTCCAGAGACCTGGCTGCTCTGTCTTCCAGGGCCGGGTTCCGAGGGAATGCTGCCCTGGCTGTCATGAGGGAGTTAGACTTTGGGCCGAGGTCTTCATGCTTCCACAGAAAACATGTATCCCTTGGAGGCAAGTTTTAATGGTCAATAGAACTGGAGGGAATGTAGTAGGAGCAACACAGTGGGCAGAAGATGAGAAAGGGGGCAATGTGTATGAAACACCAACCATGACACAATCAAAACCACAGAATTGCCGAATTCCACAATGCGGAGTGGTTATAATAGGAGTATGTATGCCTGCCATTCTGTCGTGTGGAGATAATCATCACACAGAGTCCTGAAAGTTGGGAGGTCAGCCATAGGTCACTGGGGTGCTGAGAAAAGAATGAAGACTTGGCTTTTTGTTAGTTCTTTCCTCCATTTTCAGGACTGAATCTATGGTTCCTATGTACTAATCAAGCACTTTACAGTGTGCACATATGCTGTGTTGAATAAAATGAGCTATGGTTTCTCATTTGAAGAATGCTGTGGGAGAGATATACAATGCACATAAACAACCAAACATATGACCTTAATTTGTCCTAAGTGTGTCCAGACACAGTAACAGGGAACACTGAAACAACAGAGGGAGAATGTAGCATGCTTACCCCTGCCACACTGCTATTGGTTTTGTTGATAGATGGCTCAAGCAAGTGCCAACCTCAGGGCCTTTGCGCTTGCTGCTTCTGCAGGGCTGCTGTCACTCAGATGTCACTCATGATTCACTCCCTCATTACTTCCTGGTTCAAAGTTACTTTTCCAGAGACAATTTTACTGGCTAGGCACTCATAATATCTGCCCATACTTAGAGATAGATGGCAGAAATAGATGCCTGTGCTTGGGTTCTGCTCTAGCCGTCATACCATATGATGTAATTTAGCTAAGCATATCATATATGCACCTTCCTACATAGATAAATAACTATCTTCTTAGGAATAAACTGCATGTGGGCTGGGAAACCATTTACCAAGAATCATAGCAGTCTGTAAAGTTGGGCAATGAACAAATTGTCCACACACAGCTTCCTTCTAGTTCAGGAGCACAGTTCATAGACGATGTTTTGGATGGTAAATTTCAAGATTGGTGAACATGGAAGATGATCATAGTAGAACAAGGCACTGTGGGTGAGGAAGGAGGGTTTGTGAAGCCCTCATTGAGAAAGACATTTGATCAGTGGTGCCAGAGAAAGTGAGATATGAAAAGTGTGGGCTGCCTCTCCGCAGGGCACTAGATATGGAGAGATTCAGGTGCCTCACACAAGGTGGCCTAAAGAAACAACAATGGGGCTATTGCCACTTTCACAGGGACTTGGGGAATCATTCTGAATGACTTGGAAAAATCTCATGAGATGAACAAAGGATTTTAAAGTCACTTTTTCTGAGGTAAACTTTGCCTTCAATGACATGTTCCTATGTTGAATGCTCAGTCCAATAATATTTGACAAATGAAGATGACTGTGCAACTGCCACTCAAACTGATAGAGGATATTTCCATCACCCCAAAAGTTCCTGGATGCTATTTTCCTGTTACTTATTCCTCACTCCATTTTGCACAACCGCTGGTCTGATTTCTGTCTGCATACTTGAATTTGTGTGTTCAGATATATGGAATTTCCTAGTAGATAGATTATGTGTTTGTCCTTGTGTGGGTGCACATGTGCTTTTGTATGTGCATGTGTGTGTGTGTGTGTGTGTGTGTGTGTGTGTGTGCACATGCACACATGCGATGTTTAGAGATGGAATCCAAAGCCTTGCACATGCTAGGCCTCTGCTTTGGGCGACACTCTAGCCCTAGCATGTCTCCTTTTGCACCTGGCTCCTTTCTTTCATAGTTCTGAGAGTCTTCTATGTGGTGCATTATATCTGGGTTCTTTATGGTAATTAAGTATTTCATTGTAGTAATATTACTGTAATTTGCTTTTAATTGGTAGATACCAGGTGTGGGGACATTACTACTCAGAGAAGTCAAGAACTTGCCCAATAGAACAAAGTTAGTAAAGAAACGAAATGGTGAGCACACCAGACTGCCTAGGGAGTCTGTGCACAGTTCATGACACTGAACATAAAGGCTTTCCTAACCCTCTGGTTAGTCAGACTAGAGTATGTGTGCACACGTGCCTATTTATACAGTATAGCATCAATATAGCATCATTGTCCAGTATCTATCAATCTATCAGGTATTTATTACCTGTCCATCTAGATTTGTCTCTCTGTCTCTATCTATCTATCTATCTATCTATCTATCTATCTATCTATCTATCTATCTATCTATCTATGATCTGATCTGCCTATCATCTATTTATCTGCCACCACCACCACCATCATCATCTCATTTCCATCCATGCATCCATCCACTGACCCACAAAACCTATGGTGTTTGTTTAGGTGTACAAAAGTCTTCTCTTTTAGAAGCAATTTAGTTCCCTGTGTTTCATAAAATCATGTTTAGAAGCTGTTATTGAGTTTAGATGTTTTAATATACTTTTATTAATTCTTTGCAAATTTCATAGGTACATGTACAGTTTATAATTTTAATCAAAATGGCATCCTGGGCTCAAAGAAATACCAATGAAGTATAGGTTATCATGCCAGATGACACCCTCAGCTTGAACATGTCTCACTTTCCACATGATCCCAATTTCCTTCTTTCCAAGGTTAGGTCCAAGAAACGACGTTCTGCCCCCTAGCATGAGAGAGGATCAGGGCAGAGAGAGGTCTTCCCATAAGGTCTAGTGCAGAAGGAGGAGTGTTCCAAGAGTCTAAGTGGGGAAGGCACAGACAGAAAAGTGACTATCTAAGGCAGATCCTTTTGCCGACCCAAGCCAAGCAAACTTACTGTGGCTGGCGGCTGAGATGTTAGAATTACCCATTCAAGTAGGGAGTCCTCATTGACTGAAGGACCTCATCCTCTTTGGGGAGGCCTTTGATTTGGTCTTTACCCTTGAGTCCTTTCAGTTGACTCAAGGGCTTAGCTACTGGCTTCCACTTGCTGTGTCTCTGTTTGACACTGGCAGCATGAATATCAGCAGGGAGTGAAAGACTCTCAAGGTTGTTTACAGGTTCCGTTTGCTTTAAGGTGGATATGTTAGGGAGACTAAGAGAATATGACATTTAATGGAGTGGCCAAGACACGAAAACAAGAGTGAACAAGACCCTGCTAGCCATTGATTGCATCAAGTCTTTTGCAGCCTTAAAATTAGGGATCACGTAACTTATTTCAAAGTTCAAGTTCTTGAAGTGCAGATGCCTTTGGTACCCCTCCCCCCTCAGGGCTTTCATCTTGTAGTGAGCAAGGATCTCATTTCTCACATCTGCCTTTTAGTCCTTCAGCATATTCTAGCATGAAGAAGGCCATGCTGCGCAACGATTAGGAATCCCAAGTCAGGCAGACCCGCACTGAGTCCTGCTGCTCCACATTACCACCTGTGCAGCCATGAGCATGTATCTCTACTTCTCCTGGCCCAGTTTTCCTTATCTACAACATGCCATAGTGATAGGGCTGATGTCACAATTGGTCAGAAGGACTGCATGAAGACACTGGGTGTCCACATGTCATGTCTTGGTATGGTGCTTGCATGCAGTAGCTGCACAAATGTTAGCTGGTATAATTAGACACTGAGTAAATACCTTCTGAATCACGACTGAACTGGATGGCCAAATCCTGTTCAAAATCAAACAAACCAACAACCTGAAATGACCCAGAGATCTACGCACCCTGCGTTTGTGCTGTCTAGGTGAGTTTATCTGAATTTATTTGAACGGTAATACAATCGACAGCCACAGAACAGTCCGAGGCTGCTCTGCCTCTTTTCCTCTGTCCTTTCCATTCTATTTGGCATGTATTGATGGCTATTCAGAGGGAATGCTTACTCCCTGTGCAATCACATTTCCGGAAGGCTCAAACAAGGAAGGATGGTAGTATGATGAGAAAATTTTATTGAGATTATTTAATGTTATTGATAACATTGCACCAAGAGTCAAGGAAAGGCACTAATCGATAGATGCCTACATCAATGTTTAATCTACTTCTAGCCCATTGCTGGGGTATTTAATTAGCTTGCGATTTGGAAAATAGCATGGCATACACAAGGCAATGCATGTTTTGGAACTAAAGGCAGAAGTGATTGTTTTTTGCTTCCACTGTCTGATGAAAGATGTCTGGAAGACACAGTGATGTGTAGAGAGCAGAGTAGAGGAGGGGTCTGGTGGGTCCAGAGGCCCTTGCTCTGTGATTCTTGCTTGTTTATGCCGTTTGTATCTCACCCTCTGGGGCTGATTTGTTCCTCATTTTGGGGATGATGAAGCACACAGTGTGTTTCAATAGCTTGCTTTCCGCCTCACACTTGGAAGCTGGGTTACTATCCTCCACTGAGTCAGCTTGTTAGTTCTGCCTTCTGGAAAAGGTTCCTCGGTGTAACTGATCCATGTTACCCAGAACTCAAGGAAATGCTAATGAGATGAGAAAATGTCTATTTGGTAGGCACGGAACAGAGCAGGCAAGATTGTGGAGTCCCAGGTCCCTGCCCTCAATAGCTATAGCCTTTCCATGGGAAATAGAATGTGTTCTGTTACTTGAAAACGGGGGGTGTGCTGATATTAAAGACAGAATTGAAGTTAGTTATTAGAAATCTAAAGATGGAAGTAGCCTGTGTGGCTCAATAGCCCCTGCATAATTCCAGGGTTCCTTGTAAGTGTAATTGGGAGAGAAGGTGTGGAGATAGGAAGAGAGGGAGAGGGAGGGTCAGGGGGAGAGAGAGAGAGAGAGAGAGAGAGAGAGAGAGAGAGAGAGAGAGAGAGAGAGAGAGAGAG
>NC_034590.1:94412475-94416903 GCF_900095145.1 Mus pahari | reverse complement strand
TCTCTCTCTCTCTCTCTGCATGTGTGCTCATGTATATGAATGTGATCTGGGAATAGTGTGGGAACAGCTCGATGATGATATGTGGCAGTGCATATGGAGATCAGAGGACAACCTTAGGTGTCAGGCCTCACCTTCTGCCACGTTTGACATGGGGTCTCTTGTCTAATGTTCTAGCTGACTGACATGCGTCTAGGGTTTGGCCTGTCTCTACTCCCCATCTCCCCGTAGGAGTGCTGGCATCACAGGCATGTGCTACCACACCTGGTTTTACACAGGCTCTAGGGTTCTACCTTAGCTCCCCACACTTGTGCACTAAGAGCTTTGCCCACTGAGCTTCATCTCTCTTGTTTCTTTTATTTCTGTGTTACAGGGAAACACACCATGACTCACACTAGGTGAATGCCTACTGTTGAGCTGCAGGGCCAGGTTCACCTCACTTTTTATTTTAGACAAGGTATTACCAGTTGCCCAAACTGGTCTAGAGCTTGCTCTGCATCTCAGGCTGACCTCAAACTTGGAATCCTTGTCTCTCAGCCTCCAGAGTAGCTGTGGATGCTGGCCTGTCCCTGTGAGCTTACCTTGTTTTTCTTTATTCCCTGTTTATGATTTCATTGAGGCTCTCTTGTGGGGTGAATCTGTTTTAGACTGCACTTCAGTATAGATCACAATGTAAGCTTCAGGACGTATCTTAACCCTAAAACATGCCCACTCCTGTGTCCACTGTCCTTCCCTCCCGTCCACCACCCAGAACAAGGTCAGGGGCTGCCTTAGTGCCATGGGGCTGGAGTGCAGCTTTGCTTCTGAAGAACCGATTCATCTGTAAATGGAGGCCATAAAGTCCCATCTACTGCCAGTGAACTGGAGTCTTGAAAGCCCAGGCTGTGTCAAACCCTGAGATCAAAGGGAGACTGATAACCAGGCCAAGGGTAAAAGCCTATGTCCCCATGAGTAGGCAGAACACAAAGGGACATAGTCTTCTTGAAGCCACATTTGTTTTATTCTATTCTGGGTTCCTAGAAGATTGACAGCTGCCCACCAAGAGATACAGAGACAATAGTGTCTAACTGGGGCCCTCTAACAATCTGACAACCAGGTTTTGGGGAGCAGATTCAGGAAGATCAGGATGTTTTCCAGTATATTCCCACAGTCAGCACTGTTGTGCTGACACACATAGAACAACCAGTTCGACTGCTCAGATCCAACCAGGCTGAGTTGTCTCCTCTAGGAAGACTTAACACACCTCTGAGCAGATATGGACTTTAGTAGTTGGAGTCAAAACAAAAAGATGTTCATGAAGAAGAGGTGTCGCAGTCCCCTGCCTTGGAGATGACATCTGGCCTGCCAGTCACCAGCTGTGTGCTGCTGAGAAAGCCACTTAATATCTCTCAGCATTTGGCTAGCTCATCTGCAAAGAGGAAGTGGGTTTTGTGAGTGACATACTGAAAGCTGAATGCCTGCAGGCTGCCTGGTGCTTGTCCATTGCTCATCACTGGAGCACATAGCATTCCCACGGAGCCTGAAAGCTGTAACTCTCGCTGCATTTTTCTCTACCAAATGGCATATTTAAATTTTTTATTAATTAACTAATTAGGTATTTTGAGTCAAGATCTCAAGTAGCCCAGCCCTCAGACTTGCAATTCTCTTACCTCAGCCTTCTAAAAGCTGCCTTCAATTCTTTTTTAAATGAATGAATGAATGAATGAATGAGTGAGGTGGCTGCTGTAGTTAGATGTAGAGTCACATCTAATCTTTCCTGGGAGCTTCAAAGCTCCTGGCTCCTGTAGGGTGCCTTCAGCAATAAGCCTTTTCCCGCCATTGTCCAGAAGCCCCTCCTCCCTGCCTGTTGAGCTGTAAGATTGCTAGTGCAGTCGGCTCCATCGCTGTGGTGAATTACCTTGTTCTTGCTCTGTTTGTCAGCAGGAAGGATTTATGGTGGGAGAGAATTCTTCCTGGAGACTTTCATCTTGTGTGTGTGCACAGGCTCACCCCCAGCCCTCCTCCCAGACCCCATCTATCAGCTGCCCTAAGTACATATATATTATCCCACCTGCGCCCTCTGATGCCTTTTCTTCCTCTCTTGCTTCCTTTGAGCCAAACACGGGTAGAGGTTAATGGAGAAGATGTGTAACCTGGTTGGCTTTGGCAGCAGAAATCTCCAAGTCGCTTTAGGAATGTGCCTTCTTCGTATTCATGGGTGTCCGGAGCTGAAATATGGTCCCATGGAGCCCAGGAAATAGGCCCCATCCTCTTTCCCTGATAGAATTGAGCCATCTTTTTCCTAGTTGCTGCCTGCCACCTGTGCTGGAAGGTTAATCTCTTCCTCCTCTCAACCAGTGCATTTATCATAGGGAAGTGGTCTGTGGTGCAAAATATTGATCAAAGGCCTGCCAGGTCCTCTGCTGGGTTGAAATTGAGTGTTGCAGTCAATCAGTTGCCTGGCGTTTGGTGGTGTGGAGAGCACGGTGACCTGCAGTATGGCAAGACTGATGGATGGAGCTGAGGGACTAGAGACTGGGGGTGGGGTGGGGTGGAGGTCTCTCTGACCAACTCTTTTGATTGGCTCACAAAGCAGGTGTGGTCACTGTTGCTGGGCAGGATTGGGAGTCATAGGAGTGTGATCTTTCCAGCTTCAATGTCCTCATGGACACACACACACACACTAAACACTATGGGGGGAAAGTGTCAATCACTGAATTTGCAAAACCAGTCAGAAAAAAAAAATGGGATTACTACTTAAGTTATAATTGGTGATCAGAATATTCAATTTAATTGCGATGGCAGAAGGGACTCTGAGACATTCTTATTTGTGGAAATACAGATGCCTCTTTGCTAAAGCTATGGTGAATAATTTACTCTAGATTCCTGTCAGGAATTTCCCTCCTCCCTCCGTCCCTGCATTCTCTCCTTTCTCACCCTCTTTCTTTTTTTGTGTGGGGCGGGTGCATGTGCTTGTGCATCCCAGTGTGTAGAGGCCAGCAGTGTCTCCTAGCACAGTCCACCTTGTTTCTGAGACGCAGATCTCCTGCTGAGGTTTCAGTGAGGCAGACTGGGATTCATCCACTGCTGAAACTTCAGACACACACAACGGTATTCAGGGTGCTACCAGGCACTTTGTTGGGTGCTGGAAGTAAAGAGAAGGTTTGAGGACATCGCATCTCCCCCATGTTCTTCCAGTTTGTCATTCTTGTGAGCAGTGACTATCTATGGGATGTTTCCTTATAACTTCCCGTGACTCACACTGAGACAACACAGAAGGTACATGCACTCTACTTAAGAGGAGCAGCATAGCCAGGTGGGCTTCAGGGAGGGGGTGGCTTTTGAACGGTGGTTTGAGAGAGGGCTAAAAGCACATCAAGAAAGGCAATGTAGAGTGATGGTGAAAGCATGCATGCAGAACGAACCAACCCTTATGTAAAGGAGCCTGATGGTGATTTCGTACAGCTGACTTAACAACCACCAGCCCAGAGAGGCAAGGGGAGCCATGTCTTTAACCATGTGACAAGCTTGTCACATGACAAACTAAGGACATTATTGCAAGAAGTAAACAAAACCATGTAAGCAAAGGGTTTGCCATCATGCTTGGCATGAAGTATGTACTTGAATGATAATCAGTCCCTATAGTAACTGGGATAATTGGGTGTAAGCAACAGAGGGCCATCTGAATCAGTCCGAGTCTTACATGGACACTGGACTTCAAAGTAGGTGAAGGAACTAAATACCAGTATGTGAAGTGGCACTACAGGGAACCCACAAGACACATAGAGTGCAGCAGCCTGAGGCAGGGCAAGATCAGGGGAGTGTTGCTCCAGTCAACCTGGATGGCACAAGAGGAGGGAGCTATTGTCATATCCAAAGGGGGAGCTGATTGAGTAACATTGGTGCAGCCCACCCTTCAAAACACCATAGTCAGGGCCAAGAAAAGAATCCTGGCTTCCCTCTCCTCTCTCCCTTTTGTCTCCACCAGTGCTCACTATAGGCACAGGGAATCTGAAGGCCCGGGAGACAGAGCCACTCTGGTAGATAATATGAAATAATGCATGAGAATTCCTATCAGGAAAAAAAAACTCAGTACATTCATTAAATGTTAGTTGATATAATTTTACTATCATAAATGGCACCATCTTCATCATCATCATTGGTGTCATCTTCATCACCACAACCATCTGCACAGTCTATTCAGGTGGATGGAAACCCTTTGCTTGTGAGTTTTAGAAGGAGGATCCTTCTCCATTCCTAGAAGCTCACCTCAGCTATGCGGAGAGTGGTTCCCAGGTGCTCCCAGCCTCCAGTCACAGGCAAAGAGCACACCAGTTTGTCTCACACATCTCATTCCTTTCCTTTCCTTTCCTTTCCTTTCCTTTCCTTTCCTTTCCTTTCCTTTCCTTTCCTTTCCTTTCCTTTCCTTTCCTTTCCTTTCCTTTCCTTTCC
>NC_034590.1:94355530-94412326 GCF_900095145.1 Mus pahari | reverse complement strand
CTCCTCTCCCCTCCCCTCCCCTTCCCTCCCTTTTTCTTTCCTTTTCTTTTTTGCCTCTTTCCTGATATTGTTTCTTGTTGATTGCCCACCCTCTCATGTTGCTGTTCAATAGAGACGGCCAGTTTCTCTTGCTCAGGTAGCCATCACCTACTGTTCTGATCCATGGTGTTCAGACTCCCAGTGCTTACTGGTGGAGATGCAGCATTAGGGCAGCTGGCAGGCTTGATGACACAGTTAGGGACAGGGGAGATGGGCTCCCACGCCAGTCTCCACACTGCAATGGGCGTCTCTTTTCTGGGAAACATCATGCTTAGAAGAAGGGCAGCAGACTGCTTTTTATTTTCTTTGGCTTTGTGAAAGAACCAATTGTCCATGAAATCAAATAAAGGTGAAATACATATTGAAATACCGTGGGCCTGCTAAAATTCGTTAGATGAAGAAACAAAACTCAGAAGTCCTGCCAGTCCAGGGCTCTAAGATTTATAATCACATTACACTGCTTGTAATGTGGCAGCAACAGCCACAGAAACATAAGTGTGTGAGTTTAAAATATGATTCCGGGCAGCCTGGTGTGGTGCGGAAACCTCGCCAGCAAAATCAGTTGACTAGATCCAGTGCACACCACTCACCTCTCACTGGAGAAGACTTCGTCCCTGCAGTGAAGGGGTGGTATTTTATACATCCTGGCCATCGTTTTTGATTTTCAGTTATTGGATGCTGAGGACTTTGAATTGCATTTTCTATTCTGAAATGGAAATGATGACTAAAACCAGCTGATTCTCATAGATCTCCTGCCTCTCAGCTGCAAAGAGATATTTACTCTCCCCTTGCCCTGCATGGAGAATATTGAGAGTTGGCCCCTACACACACAAATACACACACACACACACACACACACACACACACACACACACATTGCTTGTCACATGCTGGCTGTCAGATACTCACAGTGTACTACTATCTAGTCCTCAGAAGTGACATGTGGGAAGCCCCTGCCTTGTAAAATGTTCTAGCCAGACAAATCTGAGGATTGAATCATGGAGCAGATGGTGGCAACACTGTTAGGTGCTCAGGTCACTAGATGCTACTGGGATCTAGGAGTTCCTTCTAGGTACCCCTTGTTTCATTGCTGTGATGAAAACAGCATGACCAAAAGCAACTTGGAGAGGAAAGGGTTTATTTCAGCCTATACCTCCACCTCACAGTCCATCTGGAAGAAAGTCAAGGCAGGAACCGGGAAGTAGGAACTAAAATGGAGCTCATGGGAGATCACTGCTTACTGGCTTGCTCCCCATGGCTTGTTCAGTTTGCTTTCTAGGCACCCAGAACCACTATTCTAGGAGTTTCACCACCCACAAAGGGCTGGACCCTCCCACACCAGTCATCAATTAAGAAAGTACCTTGCAGGCTTGCCCACAGGCCGATTTGGTAGATCCATTTTCTCAACTGGGGTTCCATTTCCCAAGTGACTCTAACTTGTGTCTATAGAACTAGTCAGCACAGCCCTGTTCCCGGGAAAACCAGTACCAGTAGAGACAGGGTTGCTGGGGCCAATAACTCAGTCCTATTTAGTTCATATTCCTGGACAATCCTCTCTTGGGAGACAGTTGCTTCTCTAGCTTTTGACCCTCCCTCTCCTTGGAAACCTTTCTATTCTTGCTCTTACCCTATGAGAGCTCATGACCTCTCCTTTTGAATTAGTTTTTTTTTTTAACTGTGGCTATGACAAATGAGCCCAAGCATGTCACCTTAAGCAAAACAGATTTATTATTTTATGATTTGGAAGGTTGGAAGCCTAAAATGACACTCATGTGGCTCAAGTCAGTCTGCTAACAGAACTGCAAGCCCTCTGAAGATTCCAGTGGATAATCTATCCTCTGGCCATTCAGTCCACCCTCTGACTTCTGCCTCATCACCAGACCTTGACCCTTCAGTACAGTATCGTTTTTACAGGGACCAACCAGGTGATCCTAAATCATCTCTCTTTTTTATTTTTAAATTCAATTTAAAAAACCTCTTTGTTTTTGAGAATTTCACAGATACATACAGGAAAATATTATCACATCTAACTGTTATTTCCCCTTCTAATCTTCCCATATCTCCCCCAGCTTGTCCCCTCCCAACTTTATTTTCTTTATTTTTTTATAACTTGCTAAGCCTAGTTAGTATTGTCTATATGTACATGGCTGAGAGGCCGCCCACTGAAGCATGGGAAACCTACAGGTGGCCTCCCACTGAAAAAGGAATGGCATCATCTCCCCAGAAACTATAGTATGACCTCAGCAAGGAGCTGGACTTGGAGGTCATCAGCCATCTGTGCTGGAGTTAGGCAGGCTTGATTATGTCGTTCTTAAGTGGGTGACCAGAGCTTCAGTGAGTTCATGAAGAGTCCTTTCCACTCTGAAATGTTTCCTACTCTTCCTCCAAGTCTTCTTATTTCACCATCTTTACTTAGTCACATCTATAAATTCATCTAACTCTTCTGGGTCCCAGGGATTAAAAATATGGACATTTAGTGGATACTGGGTAAAGGCATTGCTGCCAAGCCAGATGACCTGAGTTGAATCCCTGAGATTCATATAATGGAAGGATAACACTCCCTGAAGTTGTCCTCTGGCCTCCATGTGTGTCCATTTTGCACATGTGTATTCCATGCTGCACACTCACTAATGTTATGGGATTAGATTTTTCAAAGCCTACTCCAATAAGAGTTCTCAATTGTTTTGAGCCCCATTTCTAGACCACCATCCAAAGGCAGGGGAGAAAAAGAGTAAATAGGACAAGAGGATGTGGACTTGTTTAGAAGTAGTTCTTTGGGGGTGATTCCAGTCTCCGTTGTTAGGGTACCAGCAGTCCAGTTCAGCAGTGTCAGGATATCAAACACAAATCAGCAATGGCAACAGGATCCAGCAGAAACCGCCAGGCTGCCCCCAAATTGGGAGGAGTCAGTGGGAGCAACCAGGGCCAGCTAGAAAGCCAGGAGTTCTCTGCCACGCCTCTCTCAATGAAGTGAGGATCAGCAAAGATGCAAGACCAACAAAGAGCTGCACAGCTCGCTATGCAAGCGCCCTGCCACTGTTCACTTATACTCTCTCCAAACATCACACATCCTCTCGTAGGCCTTGCCTCAGCAAAATGCCACGTGAGGCTGCCTCAACAACACCATGTGGGTCTGCATCACATGACACAACCTGGAACGTTCACTTTATAACACAAATGTATTCTGATTAGATATGTACATCTTTGGGGAATATTATTCTGCTAACCACTTCCCTTAGTCCAGTCTTCCCTCTTTATCTCCTTTCCTGTTAGAAATGCCTGTTCTTGAAAGTTTAAGCTAAATGGAAATCTTGCAGATACTTTCCCAAGTCTCCAGGTCTGGAAAGCTCACTTTTTTTTTTAATTTTTTATTGGTTATTTTATTTATTTACATTTCAAACATTATCCCTCTTCCCAGTTTCCCCTCCACAAGCCCCCTATCCCATCCTCTCTCCTCCACTTACCCCCCCCCAACTCCTGCCTCAGTGTCCTAGCGTTTCTCCTGGATAGCTCACTTTGTTTTCCACTCTATTGGCCTCCATGGTGGCTCTTGATGCCACACTGTGTGTCCTCATACATGAGTGTAAAAGGATGACAGACAGAGGAAAAATTAACTACTAGGGACAGATAGGTGTTAGAAAATGTGCTGCCACACTATCCAAACAAGTGTAGCTGAAAACCTGGGCAGGTAGGAGTCTCTGTCACAGCTGGAGTGTGCATTTGCTCAACTGTCACTGCAGAAGATGACATGCCAGGCATGTACCTGTGCTCCCGGCACTCAAGAGGCCAAAGCAGGAAGAACAGGAGTTTCAGAATCAGACCCCTTCCAAACAACATGTTGTTTTGGCTTTGCATTCATGCTGAAACAAGGTGGTGTTTCAGGCTTTGCATGTAAGCTCCATGGCCTGACTTGTTCACAGAGGTTAATGTACATGGGCACCAGAAGACACATTCAGGAATGCTCACAGTGCAGTGTTTATAATGGTCCAACTAAAAAGGATGACATATCTAGTCTAGGAACATATATAAGGATACAGCACCGGAAATGAACAGAATGTAAATACAGTAGTGTCAATAGAGTGAAAGAACTGATGTGAGAAAAGAGGTACCACAGAGGACACCCTGTGCTCGCTTCATTCACATAAATCTCAGGAGCAGACAGAGCATCTTCCGGTACTGTGAGAGTGACACTCTTCCACCAATGGATGGTTCCTAGTTTGTTCCTGACTCTGTGCGGGCCGCTGTAATTGTGCTGGGAGGAGTGGTGAGTGAGTGTCTTTTGAAGCTGGGTCACAGGCAGGATGTGGCTTCAGCCTGGGGGTTCCTCCTGGGATGCATATCATGGAATTCTCAACCTTGGTGAGGAGTTTTCCTATCAGCAAGGGCTGGGCCAGAGAGAGCACACAGGCATAGGGGTGTTACAGGGCCCCCAGCTATGGTTTGAATTTCTCTACCCTAATGAATTCAGAGCTGAGCCTTTGAGCTGCCCCCACAATGACATAGTAGAAGCGGACAAGGCTTGTAATGCCCTCACTGCAGGGGTCATAAGCCAAATACAATAAATCAACCCACCAAAAAGTAAAGAGGCAAAACTAACCCGTGGTGTTAGGAGGAAGGAGCATGGTTAGCTTAGAGGATCAGTCAGGAAGCAGAGCTAGCAGGGCCCTGGGCTTCAATGCTCACTCAAGCTTTACTAGATCCTCACTTGTAACTATCTGGGCATTTACTGGTCTGCACGACAGTGTTTCTCTCTCCTTCCCTTCTTCCCGACTTCCATCTCTCTCTCTCCCTTACACCTATCTCATTTTCTTCTTATATAGATATTTATGTGCATATGTGTCATGCTTCTATAAAAAGAACATATGCAGTAGAGCAGGAGTTAAGTTCTGGACCAGATCCACCTTAGTCCCTGGCATAGACAGAATTGAGCAGTTTCTGTGCTCCTCAGTACAATTTGTTCCCAAGGAACATAAATGTAGAAGTCAGACGAGGCTCTGGAACTCTTATACTATGAAAAGACCAGACGTGGTTGTGGTCAGAGGCTTGAACAATGTGTCTGTTCTCAGTGCAAGCTGACTTTCTCAAGGGAGCATCTACTCCTAAGTCCTCTCAGCCCACAGCTAGGAAAGAGAGAGAGAGAGAGAGAGAGAGAGAGAGAGAGATCATCAATTCATCTCCCCACTTGTTACCATGAAAGAGGGAAAGAGGTAACATCTTTTATCTCATAAGTCAAAGTGGGTCATATACATTTTCCTGGGCCAATTGGTTTTGCCCAGGAAAATATAATATTGTGATTGTCAAGGACATTGTCAAACATCAGTCCTGGGAGCTGTCACTCACAGCCCAGCCACATTAATGTAAGTGGAAGAAAGCAGAGTCTCAAGGCCTGGACCTGATGTTCATTGCCTGTAAACTGGGTCGAGTGCCGAGCTCCGTGTGTCTCCCTGAAAGTGAAGCTGCATGGTATGATTTTTATGAATTATGATCCATATATTTTATTTAGGTGAATAAATGTATTTTCTAGGAATACAAAGATATCAAAGTCTTTTTAGAGTCACCTGATTTTAAACTCAACGCTAAAGTGTTTCTTAGTGCAAGACGGAGTTTATCGGAGGTGTTAAGTCCTACAGCTGGCCAATGGCCTTGCTCAGGTTATAAACTTCTAAATGTATACCCGATTGCCTCTAGAAAGGAGGAAGAGAGAGGCAGGGAGATTAAAGAGAGGACTTGCTTCATATTCTCTTGCAGATTCTTCTCACCTATTGTTTTAAAGATGATGATAAATGAGGTTCAGAGAAATTGAGTGACTTTCTTCAAATCCCATAGCTGTTTCCCGATGATACATGCAAAGCCGTCTCCTGCTAGCTAACCACACACACCTGGGGTTCTGAAGTCCACGTAGTAGATGATTCCATGACTCATACATTTTAGTGTTTGGGGCTGCCCTTAGCACGGGAGGAGTTTAGCAGCATCTTGGGTTTCTGTGTGATAGGCACAGGGAACTTCTCCTCCATAGCCTTCAAGCTAACTGGGGCAATCAAAGATCCCCCACGGAGCAAGCATTCTAGCTCAGAACCACTCCGTCTACAACAGTCACTGCCCCCTCTGATCGATGGGGCTGGGGAGGGTCATTTCCATGAGCCCCAGTTTCCTTATCTGTAAAATGGGAACCCAAGCCATAGATGTGTGGGTGTGTGACTCCATGGCAGAGCATGCGCCTAGCATGGGTGAGACACTGTTGCCTTACTCCAGCTTAGCCTGCACAGTGTAGGCCTACATCATACAAACTGGAAAGTTGGCAATTAGCTGGAACCTCAAGTGCTTCTTACCTGGCAGGTGAGGAAATCTCTCTTACTAAGTTGCATGTGATTTTCCAGAGAGGATGTTTTATATTTGGCAAATTAGAGACAGGCTGAATTGCAAATGAAGACAGGCATTTGGGGCTACTCCTGTTGCCTAATTAGTACTCCATTGACAGCCCTGGCTCCTTCAAAGGACTCTCCCTGGGACGTGGGCCTTCTGCAGAGTTGGCTGAGAACTCGACACAGAGTCAGATGTCCGACATCAAACGTTTCCGTGTTCGGAAATGAGGCCAGGTTCTCCAATGCGGAGCTCTCTCGGTAAATGGTCCCCTGCTTATTAAATTCCTGCAGTGGCCACTTTAATTGGACCCGCCTCCCCCACTTGGGTAGCCAAGGCTGTACAGCTCTACTCTGGTTTGAGGTCCCAGTTGGAGGCGATTGCCTCCAGTTGCCCAGGTTCCTTAGAGATGACTGGCTGGATCCTCACTGGCTCCTCCCACCCCGAGTGGGATACAGATCCCATGGGATAAAGAGTCAGCTCTTTAATCCCAGTTTGATTAGAGTAAAGCCATCCCCGAACAAACCCACATCTGTGTCCCTGCTGTGAGCAGGACAGCTACCTCTGACCCAGGGCCTTAGGAAGAGTAGCTGGTCACTAAGTTGTGATGGCAGCCTTGATGGCCCTTAATCTCTGCCCTTGGTCTTCCTGATGCCGGTCGGAGGCCGGATCTAGACACAAGACTGAGAGACTGAAAGGTCTTCCCCAAGTGGCAAGCATCCGAGGACACTTCCCAAGCAGAGTCTCAGCAGAGGCCACCCTGGGTCTGAAATGCCAAGAGCCAATACACCTGTAAGTGTGTATTGTCAGAATAAAAATTAATATCACTAAGGGGTCAGTAGGACAAACACAACATTCTAAATATAATCTAGAATATCAAAGCCTGGATTGTGCTGCATGCATTTTACAAATAGGAAAATGGAGGTACAGAGGGAGGACATCCTTCCTCCAAGTTCACGGAGCAGTGTGGCCAAGCAGGGTTCCCAGCTTCTTCCAGTGTCTGTGCTGACCCGGACAAAGTAAAAAGAGAAAATGAACCATACCAGGGTGATGCCTGCAGATGCTCAACAGGTTTCAAAGGCCACATACAAATAGGACAGTGTGGCTTCAGGGTCAGGCACCAGTTCCAAAGAGGCTAAAATTCTAGAAAATCATAAACTACCTCTGTCCTGATGATATATAACTCATCTAGGACCACCCCATAGCAGCAGGCCTTGCTAATACCATTTTATAGTCTTTCTCCCACTCTTCCTGATCAACATCATTGAATTTTAAAGAATGGTAACGGACTGAAAGAATATTTCCTTGTACCTAAAGGTGGTCAAAAATAGTAAGGCCCTGGCCAATGAGACACGGGCCGAGGACTATTTGACATAGCTGCTAAAAGCTGGCTACTTTCACTGTTTTTTTTTTCTCTGCTTGGAATTTAGATATAATAGCCAGAATGCAGCAGCCATCTTGTGACTAAAAAGAAAAAAAGATCCTTTACCCTTCTGGCTTCACAGTTCTTCCCCTCAGTCCTCCAAAGGACCCCCTGGGCTCCACCTAATGTTTAGCTGTAGGACTCTGCGTCTGCTCCAATGGTTGCTGGCTAAAATCTCTCTGATGACAATTATGCTAGGCTTCAGTCCCAGCATACCCTTCAGGCAGGACCTGGTGTAGGTTGAAGGACTTGTGGCTGAATGGGTGTCCCAGTCCTCTACTTAAGGGTTACAGAAGATGGTCTGTTTAGGTATTATGTTCAGTATAGCTAGCATTCTTTGCTCTGGCCCACAGAATCAAATGACCTGAGTCCTGACTCATGGGGGGCTTTCGGATTAGGGAGCTTGTATAGGTCTGACCTAGGTTCTCTGCATATATGTTATGGTTGTGTAGCTTGGTGTTCTTGTGGGACTCCTAATAGTGGGGGCATGGGTTGCTGCTGAATCTTGCCTGCTTTTGGGACTCTGTTCCTCCTACTGGGTTGGTTGCCTTGGCTAACCACGATGTAAAGGTATGTGCCTGGTCTTATCATAGCTTGTTATGTTGAGTTTGGTTGATGTCTTTGGGAGGCTTGGTTCTTTCTGAGTGGGTGATGCCATTCCTGGGCAGGTGGTTCTGAGTTCCAGAAAAAAGCAGGCTGAGAAAGCCATGGGGAACAAACTAGTAAGCAACATCTTCCATGGCCTCTGCATCAGCTCCTGCCTCTAGGTTCCTGCCTATTTGCATGCCTGTCATGACTTCCTTCCATGATGAATAGTAATGAGGAAGCATAATTCTAATAAATATTTTCTTCCCATTTTGCTTTGGTCATAGTGTTTCATCAGAGCAATAGTAAGTTTAAACAGGATACTGAATCAGAGTGTTGCTTGTATGTATATAATTTAGGGTTGACCACTTGTTATTGTAAAAACAGTCAGATGTTCGTCCCTGGGGAAGATTAATTCTCTGTCTCTCAGCAGTCATTAGTCGTCTATAGCTCTTGATCTAGGGGTGGCCCTTTGAGCTTTCTCCCACCTATGCTGGAAGGTTAAATGGTGTTGGAGTTGTTCAGGTCTTGTTTAAGCAACCATGTTTCATGCATGTGACTTCCCTGTCATAGCTAGAAAGCACCATTTCACAGCAGATCCCTGCTCTATTTGCTCTTGTCATCTTTCTGCCTTTTCTTTCATGATGTTCCCTGAGTGTGAGGATTGTGTTGTAAATATATCAGCTGAGCCTGAAACCCTGAAATCAATTGTCATCTGCATTTTAACCAGTTGTGTCTTTCTTTATATCAGCTGGGTCTGAAACCCTGAAATCAATTGTCATCTGCATTTTGACCAGTTGTGGCTTTCTATAATAATCTCTGCTTCAAAAAGAAATTTCTTTGATAAGCAGCGAGATTTAGAAAGAAAAGGCAGATAAGTATCTGTGGGTGGGTATAAGAATAAAGCCTTAGAATGAAGTTGGAAGTTATACTGGTTTAGTGAGTGGCAGTGGTAAATTATCTTTGAAGATTCATTACCTCCCTAGACAAGTGTAGATGGTTGGCTTTACAGTAGCAGGCTCGATTTCCTCTCCTGATGATGCAGAAAAAGCCTAAAGATAGATAGATAGATAGATAGATAGATAGATAGATAGATAGATAGATAGATAGATAGATAAACCCAAAAGACTTCAACATGCCTTCATGATAGAAGCCCTGGAGAGCGAGTGTATGACTAGAAGGTGTACAGCTCAGCATAACAAAGGCTGTATATGGCAAACTCACACCCAACATTCTAAATGGAGGAAACTTAAAGCAATCCCCTTAAAACCAGGAACAGGGGCAGGGTTGTCTGCTGCCTCCTCTCCTCTGTAATGTGGTGTTCAGATCACCAGTTAGATCAATAGAACATGAAAAGTCATTAGAGGCATGCAAACAAGAAAAGAAGAGGCAATTTTTTATGTCTATCTGCAGTGCATATTATGTATAAAAGATCTAAAACTTTCTATCAAAACATTCTAGAAGCAGTCAAGAATTTCAGCAAGATAGCAGAGCACAGATTGAGCTTATAAGAATCGGTAGCCATTCTGTACATCAACCACAAATGTTCTGAGGAAGAGAGCATGAACAAATTCCCATTTATAATAGCCTCAAATAAAACAAAATATCTAGGAATAAATGCAATTAAGGAGGTGAAAGTCTTCTATAATAAAAACTTTAAATCCCTATAGAAGGAGATGGGGAATATCTACAAAATGGGAAGACCTCCCATACTCATGGGATGTCAATATTAATATTGTGAAAATGGCCACTCTGCCAAAAATAATTTTACAAATTCAATGCCACTCCAGTCAATATATTCACAACATTCTTCACAGAAGTAGAAAAAAAATTCCTCAGCTTCACATAGAATTAGAAAAGACCCTGAATCTCAAAAGCAATCCTGAACAAAGAGAAAAAATAATTCTGGAGAGATTAACATTTCATATTTCAAAATATCTAACAGAGCCACTTTAATAAACACAGCATGGTACCGGCATAAAAACAGACACAAGAACCAAAGAACAAGAGAGAAGATCCAAACCTGAGTACTCAGAACTACACCCACTTGATACTTGACAAAGATGATTTTTAAAAACATACTCTGGAGAAGAGGCATTCTCTTCAAAAAATAAGGCTGAGAAACATGGATGTCTACATGCAAAAGAATGAAAATAGATCCGTATCTATCACTCTGCATGAAAATAAACTCCAAATGGATGAAAGGTCATAAACATAAAAGCTGAAAACCAGGAATTGCCAGAAGCAAACAGACAGCACCCTGCAAAATATAGACTCAGGAAAGGACTTTCTGAATTGGACTCCATCTGCCTAGAAATTAATAAGGTCAACAGGTGACAATTGGTACCTTATAAAATTAGCATACTGTTCTTTAGGCGAAAAGGTCCAAAAGCATGGTGTGAACAGTTGCTGGACATCGGTGAGGTCCTCCCACTGTATCAACACAATGAAGGTAGTACCACATTCAAGGAAGAGCAAGTGGATGAGCTCTGGTCCCTCTGTGTTGATGCTATCACAGGGGGCCCCATTCCCATGGTCTCATCTAAGGACTGAGCCTCAAATGCCATAAATTAATGAATTGGAGGGCTCTGGTGAACTAAGAGTGTAGCAGGGTAAACCAAACTCTAGAAGCACCTATAACCTCTCCACTTCACACATGCAGAAACTAAAGCTCACAGAGAGGCTTAACTAGCTCTCTGAAGCTAACTTTGTCTTATTTCTTCTACATCATCATGTCTCTTCAGAGTACATAGGAAAGAATTTTAATCTAATTATAGTTAATCTCACTGATTAATTAGGCCCACAGAACCAACAATGTAGAATTGAGGTAAGAAAAAGGGAGGAGAGGAGGGCATACTCATTCATGTTCTTGATTTAGTCTTGAGAGGCTTAAAATTTGCATTGCAAGTCCCTTATCCTTTTCCCTCCCATTGTCCACACCCACTGGCTGGAAAATGCACTCTGAGATTCCGGGAAATAGGTATTGGTGGGAGATCTGTGCTAGACATCTTCCTGTCACTGTGACCACATGTCTGACCAAAACAACTAAAAGGAGGAGATCAGATCAGAATGATGGTTTCATAGATGTCAGCCCACACTGCTTTAGGCCCACGGTGAAGCAGATACAATATGCAGGAAGGAGATGACAGAAGAAAGCCTTTTGTCTCCTGGAGCCAGAAAGCAGAGGCACTTGAGAAAGGTACCAGTAGTTTGATACACCCAAGTGAGTCACTTCTATCTCTACCTCACCCCTGAGGTTTTTGCCACAATGTTGTCACACTATCAGTCCATTGGACATCCACTTATGGGCCAGAGCTCCATGATCCAATAACCTTCCCAAAGACCCACCCATGAACACTTGCTAAGAGAACCAATAATTCATGCCTTTGGGGAGCATTATATGTGCAGGCTATAATAGGGTCATGATGAGTTCTCAGAGAGCAAAGACCCTTGCCTCTCTCTGAGGAGCTTCAAATGAGAAACAGAATGTCTCTTCTTTCAAGAAGAGGCACATGACTCCTGGAGCAAACACAGAGGTCCATCACTCACGGCAGACATCAAATGCTTTGCACTCTCAATGGATTTAAGGTTTTCATAAGGCCTGAAAGGCAGGGCTTCTTATCTTCCATTTCACACAGACTAAAACTGGGGCTCAGGAGGTCTGGATGATCTATCCTTAGTTGCAGAGTTAGAAAATGGTGGAATTGGACTCAAATGCCAGTCTTGACCTCCAGCCATCTTGATAGCCAGCTTCCTATCAGGAACCTGGAAATTGGGTACCTCATCCAATTTAGACATCAGGAACTCAGCATTGATCAAAGGGGCAGCAAATACACACTGCTCTGTTTGTTACTGTCTGAGAAGGGACCAGGCAAAAGTGACGATGCCTAAGATCCTGCAAGTCTCAGTCCCATGGGAATTACACTTGCCCCCATCTCCCTTCACGGATCTCTTCTCGTCTGTCATGCTTCTTTTTCTCTCTTTTTCTTGTCTTTCACTTCTTTCACTTAGAAATATTTAGAAGTCCTGTCTGCTGGATACCACTTTCAGTGCATGATGCTTACCACCTTGCAGATGTGAGGAACAGCTTTAAAATTTCCCTGAGTAGCAGGACATAGCAATCAGACACCCAGAGAGATGAAAGAGTCTAACACAGCTCTGAACAGGAGAAGTCTAGGAAGATGTGTGCGTATGTGCATGTGGAAATAAACATTAAGTAATTAAGTATCTTCCTAATACTCTTTATCTTTTAATTTTTTTTAAAGACAGGATCTCTCATTGAACCTGAAGCTCGTGGATTCAGCTACACTGGTCATCCAACAAGCCCCTGGGATCTTCTTCATATACCTATCTCCCGAGGACTGGGATTACGTGTGTGCTGCGCCTGGAATTTTTAACATGGGTTTTGGGCACTGAAGTCAGGTCCTCATGTTTGCATGAGAAGCACTTTACTTACCTATATGGTGACTCTTAACTATATTGAATCTCAGATTGTCTTCTGTAGATTGGAGATGATGGTGACAGTGGTCCCCATCTCATTTATCAGACTCCAAAAGGAAGTCATTGAATATAACAAAGTCCTCAATAGAGTTCCCAGCAAAATATTCCTATTCAGTAAGCTAGAACCACTATGACTAATATAATTGCCCTTATAATTAAGGTGCAGGGCTTGCCGTGGGAAACTATGAAGCTGTAGAACCTAACTTATCATAATAGATGATAGACATATCTGGAAAAAATAAGAGGGAATCTCAACCGAGGAACTGCCTCAACCAGACTGACCTATAGGCAAATCTGTGGAACTTTTTTTTTTTGAGACAATATCTCATTGTATGGCCCTGTTTGGCCTTAAGCCCACAGAGGTCTGCCTGCTTCTGCCTCCTAAGTGCTGTACTTAAAGGCATGGACCATCACACTTAGCATGGGGCATTTTCTTGATTAATGATGAGTGTGGGAGGGCCCAGTTCTCTGGAGACAATGCCACTCATAGACAGGTCGTTCTGAGTTGTATGAGACAGAAAGTTGAGAAAGCTGTGGGGAGTAAGCCAGTAAGCAGTAGGTAGGCTTCTGCTTCAGTTTCTGCCACCAGGTTCCCTCCTTGATTTCTCTCAATGGACTGTGATCCCAGATATGTAAATCAAACACCCTTCCTCCTCAAGTGGCTTTTGGATATGGTGTTTATCATAGCAATAGAAGCCACACTAAGTCACGGTCCTTAGATGAAGAAGCACTTACGGATCCTTCTGGCATAAGATGACCTAGACTTTTTTTTTTTTTTCAGAGCCTACTTTACTCAGGGTTCTTAAATAGTTCAACCTTCCTTCAAACCAACCGACCAGAGGTAGGGGAAAATAAGGTTAATATTTCCTTGGGACGGTTCCAATCTTCATTGTCAGGATTCCAGCAGTCTAGCAGTCTGGTTCAATAGCAAACCCCAAACACAAGTCACTAACAGTGACTTGACCCAGCAGAAACAGCATGGCTCTGCCCAATTGACATGCATCAGCAGAATATCACAAGAAGTTCTTTGGTGCATTTCTCTGTACAAAGTAAATACCACCAGGACCAGCGAAGCACAGCGTAGCAATGCAAGAGCACCCTCCCACTGTCTGGGGGGTTCCCTATGCTTTCTTTCTAAACATCATGTGTCTTCTCATGTGTCTGCTTTCAGCCAAAGATCACATGCCCTCTCACAAAACAGCTTCCAGAAAAACATCACGTGGCATAACTGAGTTGGTAAAGAAACCAGAAACTTCTGGGGGAGTTGAAAGTTCAGCCTAGTATAGGATATCCCAGTCAGCTGAGTAAGACGGTAGAGCAGACTCTTCACCAGAGTGGGAGAGCCTACTGTGGACCAGGACTGAAAACGGGCTTTGAAAAGATGCAGGCAGAAAGCAGCAATATTCTCTACAGAGGCCAGAAGAGTGGCTGCTTTTAGAGCCCTTTATGGGGAAGAAGGACCTTTAGGCTATATTGCTTCAATGCCCAACCTTAGCATTCCTATGTGATCACTCCTGTAAGCGGGCTGTTTTCACAGGGCATGGGCACATGTTACCTAGGCGGGACTAAGTCCTCAAGAACAGACTACAGGATGACAGGGGTCCCACTGGCTCAGCCTTCCCCTCTGGCACAGTGATTCCACTAACACTTGGTGGCACTAAAGAACTTGATCTTGATGGGGGTTTGCTTAATTGTCTGAAGTGTGTCTGGTATATTGAGCCTGCATGCTTTCACCCAAATTTTTGAAAGAAGTCTTAAGCTGTCCCTTCATTAACTAATTGATTGAGTGATTGATCCAGTCAGTCGGAAATATCTATGAAGACTTTGACTGCAGTAGGCCTTGCAGATAGCACAATTATAAGTATTCTTGCCACCAAGGAGTTCCTCATCTGGTGAGGGAGACACACATTCCATGACTGAGTGTGGTGGCACAAAGCTCCAGACTGTGTTTGGTCAGGGCTTGGTGCAGTGTGGACTTAATATTTCTGGATCCACATTTCTTAGCTCTGCTTTGCTGAGATTGGATTCATTCTTGGTCAGAGACAGGGCCTCCTGGTGATATAGGTTCATTTGAAACAAGCTAGAACAGCTGGCTTATGGAGGGGCTTTGCTTGCTCCCACCAAAGTGGGGATGTGTGGTTTAGTGTTTGAAGGTTGGTTCCTTAAAATCATGGGGTCTCTAAAAAGAGACAACAAAGCCACATGACACAAAAGCCATGTGGAAAGCTTTTTACTATAAACATGTATCTATCTATCTATCTATCTATCTATCTATCTATCTATCTATCTATCTATCTATCTATCCTATATTATTATATAATACTAATATATACTGATATACAATAGTAATGTATAATAACAGAATATATATGAGCTTAAATGGAATTACCCTATATGGAGTAGGGGCAGTGCCTCTTTCAGATACCATTGGTTATCAAATAAAGAACCCATTTCTAACAATGGTTGCCTCTTTTTATGTTGTTGGTCAGTGAGGTCCCATTAATTTCTCCCAGCATTACAGGCTGCTGTCCTGACTCTTGGTTACCCCCCTAGAGAAGGGGAGTTAAATTTCCTCAGGGATGCAGCTCCTGAGAGGCTGCCCACGCTCTAGGAGACTATCTACATCAGGTGATACTGAAGGGACCCTGGATTCAGAAAAAGAGCACCCGAGGGTGGGAGAGAAAATTGTCCAGGAGTATGGTAGAGTAACCGAAGGGGACGAGATCGGGAGTGGATTTGACCAAAAGACATATATATGCATGAAATTCTCAAACAAAATAATTAAGAGAAACTACAGTTCTTTTCTCTATGTTTTACATAAAAATTATAAAGTAATTTACTTGAAGTTTTAGAGAGTCTTGTGTAGCCTTAGATGATCTCCAAATTTATCTATAGATGAGGATGATTCTAAACTCCCGAATCTATCCCTCAAATACTGGGATTATAGGCATGAACCACCATGCTTGGTCGAAAGTTGTTTACAAGGGTTCACATATGTGAGAAATCATGACATCATATAGTGATCATCTTTCTGAGTATGGAATATTTCACTTAACATTATTATCCATGCTGCCTAAGGTAGTGGGAGTTTATCATTTTATGGCTCTATGGCATTCATTTTATGTATGTATACACAGGCATACAGGTGCCCATGTACACGGACACACGCGTGCGCGCGCGCGCGCGTGCACACACACACACACACACACACACACACACACACACACTCTCTCTCTCTCTCTCTCTCTCTCTCTCACACACACACACACACACACACAGCTTTTTTTTTTTACACATTCATTTGCTTGTGTTTAACATTTAGGTAGAGTATTTAGGTTGAATTGCTTTTTACACTGTGCTACAATAAACATGTGATGAATCTCAAATTGCTGATATCATAGAAGTGGAGAGTAGATTTGTGACCATCAGAGGCTGAAGAATGGAGGGAAGACACTGGTGAGAACAAAGTCATTGCTTGACAGAATTGTCCTTCTGTACTGCACAGAGGAGTGATTATGTCTAACAATGATAGATCCATTCATTAAAAATAGCCAGAAAATAAGGGTTTGAAGGTTGTTATCACAACAGATAATAAATGCTGGAGCTTAAGGGATAGCCTGAGCTTGCTGAGTCGATCACCACACAATGAACTTGCATGTGGAAATGTCATGCTGTGCTCAATAAATATGCATTAATTGTATAATATCTGTCGAAAAATGTTTTAATGTAAGTGCATCTATGGCATCACACAGACTCAAGCATCTCTTCTTCAAAGAAGCTTGTCCTTGATGTCTGTTTGTCTAATCCAATTTGTTCTTAGAAATGTACAAGATATTTTCTTTGAGCAACAAATCTCTTTCGTATTAATGAAAAGGAGAAAATCTTGTAAATGTAAAAGGGACTTTCCAAATTTTCATAAATCCAAATATATAATATCTTCTCCCAGGTTCTGCTTCCACACAAAAGTACCAGGGAAGAGTCCAGTAATTTCTTGGATGTCAAGGGCATAATCTGATCTTTTTGACATGCCTCAAGGAACATCATTACGTGATTAAGATGAGACTCTAGGATGCTTAAAGAGGCAAATAGTCCATGAGACACTAACTCACAGAGGTCACACCACCATCTGAGGCAAGTGCCTTCTGTCTTCTGTCCTCTGTGTCCTGATGTCCTGTGGGATATGTACATCTAAGAAACAAACCTCAAGCATTCAGTGATGTATTCAAAAGCATTGTCAGGGGAAAAGCCTTGAAGCAAGGAGTCAGAAACACAGGGTTTAGGACAACTGAGGACTAGCCAGTGCTGTTTGACTACCTGGCTCCAGATGATGAACAAATACCCTAACTTCTTGATTAAAAAAATAGGAATCCTGTTAAGAGCCAGCCTGAGAACCTAACAATTGACTTATGTATTTGATAGGATTAAATGCCTGTTGATCTGTCTTTGATTCTCTTTGAACAGCTACGAATAAAGTTTTTCTTCATCCTAAAATAAATGTTTCAGAATGAGGGAGTGTGGTATTTCCAGAGCAACCAGGGTAGTGCCCTCTTAACTAGATACTGTTCTCATATTTTTCTTCTCTGTTTGCTTATAGGGCTGTTTTTCAGGATTGTCAATTTCTGTAGTCTTGGTACCACCTCTCACTTCTTTTCCCACATTTACCAGTATAGCAGTCTCCAGCTGGGCTCTGGGCCTCTATCTGTGCCTTGTCTTATCTAGGAGTATCAACTTTCCTAAGTCTGAAGAGTGGGCCACATACATTGATGTTAACAGAGACATGGTCTCAAGCTTTCTACTTTTAGTCTTCTATGCTGTTCTGTAGCACTAACACCATTACCACCAACTGGTTATGATTTGAGGAGAGCAAAAGTCTCTTTTGCACTTCCTCTGATGCTGTACTCCTAATGCTAAAATGTACCAGCCTGGATCTTCATGCATCAGTCTAAGGACAGACTCTAGGAGTAGAGGATTCGTCCATGTATTACATTTACTAGCAATGATTCAGTCAGCACTGACAAGTATTTCTGGCATATGGGGAATATTCAACAAACATTTATCAAATGAATCTGTAAAAATAATCTTTGATGACATATATGAACTTGTTCTTTTCTGAAGATAAGGAGCCTGTTGCATCTTCTTTCTCTTTGAGTTTAGGTTTTCCAAAAGGTGAGCACATACATTTCTATGAATTTGTATATGTCTATGCATACATTAATTCTCTTCTGTAGATGTCTACTATGATAAGATTGGGAATATTCTCATCTTTATGTTGCCTGATGCAATTCATGTCAAATAGGGTGTAACTATCAGACACCAACCATAGATTTCTTACATGAACTCTTATTTTTTTCTTAGACTCAATAAGAACACAATGAATTCTGAGAATTTTTGTGGGTTGTGGAAAAGATTTCTGAGTTTTAATTTCCTGGAATAGATCAATGAATATTCTGGCATCACCCTAGAGCAAGAGGCCATGGATATTGAATGTACTTCTGAAATAACCTGTAACTAATAAAATCCAAACACTGAGTCTGGTTCTAGCATCAAACTGCTTGCTTTTCAATCCTGTCATTCAAAGAAGTGTTCCAGCTTGCACAGTTGTGGAATAAACATAATGGTAGTACCTACTTCGTAGCATATAGACACCTTAAAAAGATTCTATATCACCAGAGAAGTTTCTCTGTACAGTGGGTGGCAGTAAACATAGAAGCTCACACACAACTGATCAAAGTACAGAGCATAAGTATCAGTGAGGTGCTCAGCCAAACTGGGATATCTACATCAGCCCCACCGAAGCCCAGGGACCATCAAAGAATATAGTGCAGAAAGCTGTAAGAGCCAGGGGGTCTTTGGAAAAGCAGTCTCTTCTGGACATCACAGAAAGTCTGTACTCCTGAAGGTACAGCATCTATGGTTACCTATGCAATGCCTACAGGAGATCCAGCCATTCAACATTTGATAAGTGGGGAAGGAGGAATTATGAGCTCCCATCCTTAACTGATGGCAATTGATGGCTGGTGGAGGGTGGACAATTTTCTTTAGGAGACTGGTAGGTAGATTTTGCTCCAATGGGTGACCCCACACTCATGTATATTCACAGCACAAATTAGAATCAATGAGTTACAAAGAAAAGAAGGAGGACATGAAGTTGAAAAGAGTAGGGATGTGGAGTTCAGTTGGATGGGGCAACAGGGAGGTAGGTTTGAGGTGAATATCATCAATTTATTTAATGAAATTCTCAGATAATTACTTAAAATAGAGTTAAAATTTTTATATAAAAATTCATAATACATGTAAAGAAATCATTCTCTCCTACAAGGAGCTCATTAAAACAGAAAGTAAACAACTTAATACAGATTCAAGAAGTCCCTGAAACTGACCAGCTTCACTAGGTTCATCCTTCCCCAATATTATATGTGTAGTAAGGCTGCTAAGAGTCATTCTCAGACAAGTTCAGCTTTTGCGAAGAAGCAGAGACCAACCAAGCTGCCTAGACATCTCTCATAAGAGATGTGCTGTTTAGAATATGCTCATATCAACCAATTTTCAAAAGACACTCTCCAAACTGTTGAACCACCTGAAGACTGTAGTATGCTCTAGTTCTCCAGCTTTTGTGAGCTATATCACTCATGCTTGAGTAGGCTATGGTAATAAAGTTGTCTTTTAGTCATTTCTACTCCTCTAAAATGCCCCTCACTCACACTCAGGTAAGTATTCCCAATGAAACTCGTAGGTTCCCCAAGGTGAACTTCAGTGCTATACAGACTTTGGTCTGTCATCAGTTCCCTATCTGGGGTAAGTAGATCTTTTTTCATATCTCCCTAGGAAAAGGACCATACAACAGCATCAAAAATTTTAATTTTTAAATTATAAAAATAAATAATAAATACAAGATAATGCTAAAAGAAAAAAACACTTTTCCCTTAAGCTGTTTCTGCTGAGTGTTTTGCAACTGTAGTGAGGGAAAAAAAACCAAACCTAACCACTATTTCTACTTTACATATCTAGAAGGAATTACATCTCACAGAGTGCTGTGAATAGAGTTGGACATTATGTGGATTTATGCCTGAAAACTCTTTCCTAAGGGATATGGTACCCTCTGTCACAGTGTATCTAAGTTCAGTTATCTCCTGCTCTTGAACATTTCTGTTGCTTCCCAGGCCTGACCACTCAGAGCAAAGTTTCTCTTTACTATTTTTCTTTCTTTCTTTTTTTTTTTTTTCAGAACAATAAATCGAGGAAGGCTTAACTTGCTGAACAGGTTGGTCATGGCCAAATGGTGGATTTGTGACTGACACCCGCTGTTCCCGTCCCACTGCAGTGGTTGGTGCTACGCCCAGGCTGAGCATTGAGCTTACCACTGACCATACTGTATTGTGACTGTTTCACTGGAGATGGAGTATTCATGGGCATGGAAAGACTGGCAAACAATTTCTGTAAACCATTGACAGCTCTGCTTGCTTCAGTGTTTTCCAGAGAACACTTTCCTGGGGCTAGAAAGGGAGTAATCTCGGAGAAATAAAGGCATCATTCTAAGTGTGTCAAAAACATTTCCTCAGGGAGGTCTGAGGGTTGGAGATGAGACAGCGAGTGTTATCTGGCCAAATGAGTGTCAGTCTCAATTTTGACTTTGAGCCCTATTTCTACCCATAGGACTACAGATAAGCTCATCAATTCTCTGAGTGCAGTTTCCTCATCTGTGAATTCTCCCCCCCTTCTCTTTCCTACTCTCTCCTCACATACTCTATTGTTGTGAGGCGTGAAGGAGTAATTGATGTAAGTGCCAGACCCAAGTGCTCAAGGAAGTGATTAGCATTGGATTCTACCTATTAGTTAGGGAATCTCTAAGGAAGTTTTAAATAATTTTTCATCTTTCTGGCCTGGAGAAAGTGTAGCCCTGGGAGCTAAAAATCCTCCATGTCAGAAATCTAAGCTGTTTCTGGTACTCTCTGAGGGGCCAGAAAAGGGAAAATCTAAAAATTGCTATGAATGGGAAGGCTTAGGGAAGACAGTTCATGCCAGTGGACGTCTGACATGCTCACCCCTTCCTCATTCATTTCCTTCCACTGATGTCTAGGCATGCAGAGTCTTCATCCTTCTAGAGCGGACCGTGTAGGTTGAAGCAGCTTGAGGTCACACCCTCAAGCTCTGTCACCTGAGCTTCTGGTCCACGCTGGATTCTTCTTGGTGCTCTCTACATTTCCAACTGGAGTTGCCAAATGTCCTGATGTCCAGTCTGCCAGGAGAAATTTCACATCTGTGGGATTTCACCTCAAAGACGGCAGTGCAGAGTAGTTCTGATCTTTATAAAATTAGTTTAGGCTGGTAGGTGGCCATGCTGGTGCCCTTCCTTCCTTCCTTCCTTCCTTCCTTCCTTCCTTCCTTCCTTCCTTCCTTCCTTCCTTCCTTCCTTCCTTCCTTCCTTCCTTCCTTCTTCCTCCTTCCCTCCCTCCCTCCCTCCCCCTCTTTTTCTTTCTTTCTTTCTTGATCACATTTCTCCATCATTTGGATATAATCTTTGGCATGAAGCTTAATCATTTTGTCCAAGTGCCAATAAAAGGCTCTTGTGCTTTTCGGAGAGCACCACTGCAGGGGGTGGTGCTGATGCTAAGGTCCTTTTCCTCAATTGGTTCTTGACCTATCAATAAAGATGTTAGTGGCCTGTGAGCTGGGTGGAATAGGTGGGACTTTCAGATCCCCACAGGGAGAAGGGAGAATTTTTGCCTTGCTTGAGAGGGAGAAAAGGTGACCAGACATGTGAGATCTTGATTGGAGAGGACATAGGCCATTTCCCCAGGTGGGAGATTAAAAATGCAACTAAAATGAGGGTGGTTTTGGGTTGCTGAACAAGGAGAAGTTAACTGAGCAACTAAAGCTGAGAGCAGATTTAGAGTGCTGAGCTAAGAGTGTTGGGAAGGGCGTGCTAGGCATGGGGAAATTAGAAGCTCCCAGCAATTGAGCCATAGGCAGGTTGAAAATTAAGTATGTGTGTGTGTGTGTGTGTGTGCGCGCGCGCGCGCGCGCGCGCGCGTGCGTGTGAGTTCGTATGCATGCGCACACGCCCCTGTGTGTTATCTGCAGATGTGAGGGAACCTGGGCAGGGTGGTAGCAAGGTCAGTCTGGAGATTAGCGTGGGGTAGCACGACCTACACACTCCTCGCCACTATACTCTCTTTCATCCTCATTTTCTTCCCCTGGCTCTCTTGTCTCATTTTTCCCTTTCTTCTTCCTTCTTTCTGTAGACATACTCTGTATAATCACGTGTTATATGAAGATTGTGGCTTCACATTTAAGGGGCATCTCCCATCCTTCATATACTGATGGATTCACTAAAGACAGACTCAAGTAAAAATATATTTGTCATTTCTTGCCACACGACATTGTCTAATATGCAGTTTTACAATAATTCCTTGGCCTGTGAATAATATGTATTGACTTACTTAATATGTAAAGACTGTTCTCCAACTGAGCTATTTGAAAACACTCTAGGTTTGGAAGTACAATTTATATATACTTTTTTTTCTTTTCTTGTCCATACAGTTAATATTACATCCAAGTCCATTGCCAAAATTAAGGTAGTGAAGATTTATCTTGATATTTTTCTTTGAGTTTATAGTTCTAACTGTTCTACTAGACAGCCAGACAGGAATAAGAAGTTCTTGTCTGCTGTCTCACACACACAAAAAAATGACTATACATAATAACTACATGTTGTATCTTCTACAAGACAGAAGAGAAGCATTTGGATGTTTTCATCATAAAAACAAAACAAAAAAAAAACAATTTGTGTTTGGGGTGATGGATATATTTAACCTGACTTAAAAATTACATAATGTGTATATGTGTGAAAATGTGACATGATACCCTTTAATGGTATAATTTAATATACTCATTAAAATAAATTATTAAAGGTGGTGATTTCTAAAAGAGAATTGGAAGATTGCTCAAATTCTATCAAAGCATCAATTGCAGTTTTAACCCAAAAGAAGCTACTTCTTATTTTCATTTTCTGTCTTTGTAACTGGCGTCTCCCACTAAAGAAATGTTCCATAAATTCTCTTACCCAGAGTTGGGTGTCCTACTATGGCGTCTTACTGGCTTCCAAAGCCTCAGTTCCCTTGTACATCCTTCTGATATTCACTCAGCTTCTTCCCCAGGTGAAGGGAGACTTGCACTAAGAACAGTGACAGACTTGTCTCTGCACTCGGGGCAGCTTCATTTGGGACTCCCAAGTCCTTCCACTCACTTTAAAACTGTTAAGTGTTCACCTTGTGCCAACCCTTGTTCTATAAGATGGGTAGGACTGGAATTCTGACACACAACAAAAGACTAAATATAGATAAAGCTGAAAAAATAGCTACAAGCAAACTCCAGTCTGTAGGTGTGTGCTTTATTTTGGAAGTGAGAAGTGATCTGTAGGCCACTTGAGATGGGGTGGCTGAGGAAAGCTCACATAGAGAAGTGATAGATAGATTTGGACAACCAGAAGGTCTCAGCTGTGGAATGGTCAGTGGAGATTGATGTGGTGGTAGGAACATGTGGCACAAAGGGTCCACCATGGGAACAAAGTCCCATGGAAATCCCTCCCTGACCTTGTTTTTGCCTCTATGAATCCTGCATTTTAGTGCATGCAATAGACAAGAAACAGATGAATATTAAGCAAGGCTACAAGAGTTGCAAGACAGGTTATGAAGCAATAGATGGAGGGACATGAGGAGTGGAGGAAGTACCTTTACATACAGTCACTTGTAAATCTACTCAAGGAAGTAAGGTTTGAGCTGTAGTCTGTGTTGTATTTGAATGTAACATGGTCTGCCTCAGACTCATGTGAACACTTGGTTCCCAGCTGGTGCTGTTGTTTGGGAAGGTTTCAGAGCCTGGAGGAGGAGGAGCCTTGCTGGAGGAAGTGGCTCACCGAAGCTTGACTTGACTGAAGCTTTATAGCTTAGCTGTACTTCGTGTTCACTCTCTGCTTCCTGACTGTGGATTCAATGTCACCAGCTTGTCTCCTGCCACCAGACCTTCCTTGCTGCCATATCTTCCTTGCTGTGGCAGGCTGATCCCCTCAACTCTAAGCCCAAAATACATCTTCTTTCCCTTAAATTGTCTTAGTCAGACATTTTGTCCAATTAAGCAGGGAGGTAACCAATACAACCTAGTGCTCTGGACACCACACCCAGAGTATTAGACCACATTCCAAGTGCTTCTGTCTGAAGGTGATACACATAGCCGTGGCTCATGTCTCAGGCTAGTAGCAACTCCCAGAGAAAGAATATGAAGGGGGGCAGAGAACAAGGAATACTTCTAATATGATGATCAAGTGCTGTGTGCTCCCAGCAGCCTGTGAGGAGCACCATTGCTCTTGATGTATGAGGATGCTAGACCCCAGCAACTTCTGATGAGTCTATTTCTCCAGCCAGCAGTCTGCTCAGGAGGAGATGAGAGCTGCTCTATTGGATGCCTAGCTTCCAACCCTAGAGGCTTGCAGATTTGATTCAATCAGCAAGAGTTCCTGAGAGTTCTGACTGTATTCTTGCTGGCACTATCTTTCTTGGATTCCTGGCTCCAGCTGGCTTCTCGCTCCTTCCTTTTATTTCCTGCAGACTCCAGGGCTTATGATTGATCTCTTTCCCTAACAACGCCTCCTCACCAAGTTTATCCTTTGTAGGTAGTTTGAATCCATTAACTTCTTCTTCATAGCACAGACCATGGTCCTGGCCACATAGCTTCTCCTCCCTTGAGCTTTTCCCAATCTGATGTCAAAGAGTCTGTTTTAAAATAACCCAGTGTCTGGCTATGTTCCCCCAAATCACCCTCTGGCTCTAAAACAGTTGCATTTTATTTATTTTTCATTTTTTCCTTTCTTTTTTTTTCTTCTTTTTTCTTTTTTTCTGAAGGTTGTTGGGGCTTTATACTATCAATTGTGGGGGGGGGGGCTCAAAATGGAAGGCTTTTACAATGTTTGTAGAATCTTCCAAAATTCCCATTTTCCATGAGTGGACCTTCCCCCCCCCCCGACAGTCACAGAAGTCCTGTTGGAATTAAACTTACTTTATAATTGCTGTGCATCTTAACAAGCCCTCCAAGGCTATTTGAAGCTATACCTCTATACAACAGCCAGAGTTCTCTTGACTCAGCTGGGGGCAGTTCTATTTCCTGTGCTTTAATGGAAGAAGAATTATTATTAGAAACATTTGGGCTTAAATTCACATGTAAATTATGCTCTTTAAAAGTTACACTAAGCAGGTGGTCTTTCCACAACTCTGAAATCCTCCTCTAGAGAAAGGCAGTATCACTCGCCTTGGAAGACTGCTGAAAACCTTAGATTAATGAACAAATGTGAGTTGTGAGGAAGTCTGGGGCACCCGCAATCCTAATTCATGAATGACTCCCTTTGGGGATCATCGTCATCCCTTACCTCCCTATCTTGGACTAGAAGAATCTGGTGACTTTAGATTACTAACCTGAAGCATCTAGAATTAGTTTCATTAGCACAGATTGAGAATGAAGAATTCTAGACTACAGGCAAGATTCTCACTCTTGGAGCTTATTTGCAGGTGGCCGTACCTAAAGCCCACCTTCCATCAGTAGTTCTTCTGTACACCAAGGTTACTGTATAACAGACACCCCGTGGAACTGTCCCTACAAGGTCACATGTGTTAGAGGCTTGGTGTCCTGCTGGTGACACTATTGGGAGCTGGGGGAGTTATTAAGAAGTGGGGCCAAGGAAGGAATAGAGTCACTGGAGATGTGACCTTCACCCCACTCTGGTTCCTACTGTCTGTCATGAGGTCATTGACTCTGGTTCACCACATGTTCCCTACCAGAATGTTCTGCCTCACATGCACAAGCCCAAAAACTATGGACCCAGCTGACCACAGATCGATGCTCCTGGAACCAGGAGCCAAACCAAATCTTTTCCATTTTAAGGTATTGGTTTCAGGTGTGTGTTATAACAGCCAGCAGATTAACACACTGTACTTATCCCAGGCTGGCATTAACATGCTGCTTATGTATTTGTCATCTGTCACAGTATCCAGAGTATGAAGTGCAGAAGAGTTTGGGCTAGATTTCAGCCTCACTGGCTTCCTGGCAAACACAGCATGGTAGTACATATGTTTTTCATACTGAGGTGAGAGTGGGAGCCATGGACACCTGTATTTTCTTCAGTTCTGACTTGTAAAATATCCTGTTCATTGAACCAAGTCTGAAACATAGATATCCTTGCTTTCTTCATGTTTCCAGAGAGTCAGTGGCCCTGTCTTAGTCTGCACCTGGGTATCCAGACACTACCCAGGCTGTGCCATCCTCTTTAATCAGGACCCTGGTTACTGAGACCTGAGCCTTCACACTGGAGTCTTACAGCAGCTTGGGTGACTAAGTGCTTCTCATGGTCAAAATGTCCTCAAAAGTTCCCTCTGCTCTATCTTAGTTGCATCTCAACCATAGTCAAAGGTTGCACTAGCGTTTGCTTAACATATGTAATGGTTGACTGGCTTGATAGACAGCTTTAGGAGAATGTTCAAGTCTTCTTCCTGTTTCTGCTTCATTGTCATCACCACTATTGTCATCACTGCCACCATTAATGCCACCAACATCTTACTATCATCATTAACACCATTAACATCACCAGCACCAGCACCACTATATTCACCACCACATTAGTATCATCATCATCATAGCCATCACTACCATCATCATCACCATGATCAACAAATCAGCATCATTTATAAAACAGAGACTAAGAACTGATTTTCTTGTCTACATTTGAGTCTTAGTTCATCCACCACTGAACCTCTCTGACTCTTTCTCATTGACTAAGTGGGAAATGGAATAATTTTGCAAGATTTTGCTATAAATATCTAACAGAAAACACAAACTCAGCAATGACACTGTATATAATTGACTTCTAATCAGTATTGCTAATATTCATATCATTACCAATACTATTTCAATTTATTATATAAGACCAATACTATTTCAATTTATTATATAAGACATAGTACTTACTTAAACTTGGTTAAACTTTTTCCATTCAATAACTCATTGAGATATAGAAAATGGTCACCCGGTGACAAACATTTCTCTAAACCACAGAGTGATGTTTCATTGTCTCATAGCAGATACAAGGAACAGAGCTTCCTTCCCACTGAGTGTATCTCAAGAGAAGGAGAGATAGTTAACAACCCAGGACAACATTTATAAAAAATAATTACACCATTTTGCATATTAATGAAAATGGACATGAAGATATATGGAGAAATATTCCAGCAATTGTTTGGAATATTTCTCATACTTTCTCTCATCCTGCCTAACTATGAGACAGATATTCTCAGCAGTTTTTAGAGGCAGCTTGGTCAAATTGCTGTCTTGAATCCATCCCCACTTGTCATCCTATGCTAGCTCGTTCCGTCTCTCAGGGTTTCCTCTTCATTCCAGAAGTCCTCTGAGTGGCTTCAGACGGAATAGCTGAGTATCTGTTGAGTGTCATGCTTTCTTCAGAGCATAAAAATATACAAGGCTAGATTATCTCCCTCACTGGGAACAGCATGTCTCCTCAGTGAAGGGCAATTTTCAGCTAAGTGCATCTTATTTAAGACTCTAAGAATGGCAGTTTAAGCAAATGCAGGGGGCGAGGAATGTATATAAAAACCATCCTTTGAGAGGCTGTGGCTAAACACATCAACTGCTGAGGTACTGTTTCCAGATAATGATAGCACATACACCGTTTTCAGCAGAGGCAGCATCCAGGGAAGGGCAGGGGCCCAGGGGTTTGATTTGATCCCATTGATTTTCTTTATAGATCAGTTTGATACGAGATGTTATAAGGTTAATTTTGGATGATTAACTCCTCCATATCGGGATATTTGATTTAGTTCTCTTTCAGACACTTTCTCCCCATTGATTTTCAATATTGTACTTTCTGAGATGGAAGCAAATAGCTTCAGCAAGGACTTTAGAGTAGAGATTCTCCCTAGCTTCCCAGTGTCCTACCAAAGAAGTCTCCCTGGGCAGAGACAACATTTTATAGCGAGCCATGGGAAGCCTTGTCTTCTGCCTGTCTGAGAAGGTTGGCTGTGGCCACTTGAGCAGAGCTGGCTAGTGAAGAGCAAGAACAAGAACTTTGCAGTCTGTGGAATCTGGGTTTGAATGCTGCCTGGCCATTTGGTGATGGTCCTTGGCAGGTCATGTGCCCGGTATGAGTTCAGGTTCCATACCAGTCAGTATAGGATTGTGTGCTCCTTTGGGCCCAGTACCCAATGTCCCTTTGTCTGGTGCCTGAAACACTGCAGAGTCATGCTGGACACTTTTTAAAAAGAATAATTAAGATCAGTGACCAATTCTAGGAGGTTAGGAGATTATATGAGAGCAGAGACATTTGAGTCCTTGCCTGTGCCTTGGGATTCTGATGGCAAGTTGGCCTGACTTCTCATCTATCATCAGATGCTGTTCCACCTAACAGGTAATTCTAGGCACTGTCTTAGAGTGTTCCCGGTACTTTGCTAAGGCTCCTGCCCTTCATCCCACCTGCCTTTCTACCTTGCCAGGCTAGGATAGGCAAATCGGAATCTTCAACTGTTCTTTCAACCTTCTAAAAACCCCTGGAGTTTTCAATTAGTGAAGCAATTTTCAGTAGTTTCCACTAACTGATCAGTACATGCAGATAGTCATAAATGTTTATTATTGTCATAGTCTTTGCACAGCCTAAGTGTTGGGATGCATATTATCATTCCTATTAAACATCACAAGTGCAAGGATGTAAACGACCTTGCTAGGTTGTGTCTGTGTATCAGGTGTCTCGGGTGGAGCTCCACATGTGGGTTTCTATTCCATGCTGTGTCGTGCTCTGAAGTCATGCACATCGCCTCTCAGCAGGGCATCTCTGGCCTTGATCCTCAAAGCTTTAAAAAGAGCACAGGATCCATACTGGAACTCTCAGATACTCTTTCAGGAACCACTTTCTCCTTGCTCAGTTCTGCTAGGTACTTGATGATGTCTCTCCGTGGTCTGAGTTCGACCTGTAGCTCAGAGTAAGGAAATCACTGCGGTTTGGGTGGCCTTGGTGGTCCTTTTCTGTGTCTTCCTGATCTGACTTGCATATACAAAACTACCACCTGCTTTACACTCACCTTCAACCCACGTTAGGATGAGCAGTTTTGTGCTGATATTGCCTTCCGCCTCCTCCCAAAGCTCTGCTTGGTGCCCTCTTCCTCACTTCTGTCTCTAGCGGGAGCCACAGTCTCTGGATCTTATGGTCAAAAGATGGTTGGCAAGCAAGGATTTTCCATATGTGAGCTCTTTTTTTTTTACACAGGGCCCTTCTCTAACTCATGAGGTAGAGCAGACACAGTTCTATGTTGAAGGTGAGCATGTAAAAGAACTACACGGTTTCTATGACAAAGCTTGGGGTTCAGTGTCCATTTTTAACTCACTGTTTATGATTCAACTGCACAGACTTCTCTATTTCCAGGCTGGGCTTCCTGTCTATCTGACTTTTCAAAGTGGAGTCAGCCTTCTCCACCCTGTGGTGTCATCTACCATTCTTGTTCTCTATCCACACCCTCCCATCTTAAAGGATGTGGTCAGAGGTTTCTTTGTAACTCTTCCTGATTGAACCTGTAGAATATTTCTATTTCTCTAAAGGGATAGGCCAGAACAATGAAAAAGTAAAAGGTGACTGTTTCTAAAGACTCAGAGGCCTGTGCCCTTGCATTTTGCATTGGCCATTGGGTTGTTCCCAAGTGAGACATTGAGACCTTCTGGGAGACTAAATTTGGGACCCCACATACTCTTTCCCTTTCATCAGTAGTTCTGTGTTGTAGTAATTATTTATTATCAATCAGGGGGTTCCTACTCCACCTTTTATCATTCAGTTCCCAGGTAAATGACATACAGCCTTTATATTTATAATAAGCCTTTAATGTACTAGATCTGGGCAGATATCTACCCCCCTATGTTATGTCTACTTCCCTATCAAGAACCCCAAGTTATAACTTGCCATGTTCCATCTGGACTGCTCTTAACTCCAATTGGCCAGCCCTCATGGCCACGTTTTCATGATTCACTTCCCTCGTGGCATCTTCTCCTTTCTTCTCCTCCTCCTCTTCTCCCCTACTGGTCAATCCTCAGACCCCAAGCCCCGAAACCCAAACCATGTCTATCTCTCTTCTGCCCAAATATAGGCTGTAGGCATCTTTATTCACCAATTAGGGATAACTTGGGGGCAAGGTTAGATAGCATTACTGGTGCATATACAGATTCTCTCATCCCTGGAGGCAACCAGGTCTTGGGGGCTGGTATTTAGGATTACAAAAGACCAAATCTCAATACTGTTTGCTCATAAACAATGGTCAGACAACCACCCAATCCCCCCTACTTAGCATCTTCATTACAGAGCAAAAGTGTTTTTCAAGTTTGTGTAGCTTCCCCTTCATGCCTTGACTTAGCATAGTTGCAGAGGACCATGTAAGAAGAGGGAAAATAAAAAACACATAGTCAATAGTTAGATCTGAATTCACACAGGGTACTCATTCCTTTACTACAAATGCTTTGGCAAGTTAACCTACTATTTAGATGTGTACTTGGTGGTAGTAGTGATAGCAACAGAGATGGTGATGGTGATTGGAAATGATGGTGGTAAGAGGGATAGTGTTGTGGTAGTGGTTGTGAAATAAAGATGGTAGTAGGATGGTAGAAGTGATGACACGACAGGATAATGATGGAGGAATAGGCAATGGTAACTATGAGAGTAACTAACAACAATGATGATGATGATGATAGTGCTAGCAATAGTAATGGTGATGGTAATGATGACAGTGGTGACAGTATTGATTATAATGATAATTATACTGCTGGTAGAAATGGCTGCTGCTATTAGTAGCAGGGATGGCAGGTCACAGCAATGATGCTGATAGTGGTGGTGATAGTGGCATTGGTAATGGTGATAGTAGTGATGGTGACAATGGTAATAGTGTTGGTAGCTTTGGTGGTAGTGACAGTAATGACACTAATGGTAGTGGTGGTGGTAACAGTGATGAGCCTGATAGTGTGATGGTGACATCAGCAGTGGGGATGAGGTAATGATGGTGGAGGTAATGATGCTGATGTTGGAGTGATGCTGGCATTGGTAATGGTGATGTTAGTGGTGTCAATGGTGATGATGGTAATGGTCACAAGTCGTGGTAGATGGTGGTGGAATTGGTGATGGTGATAGTGATGGTGATGGTATTGATGGTTAATGGTGGTGGTAGTAGTGGTAATGGTAGTTGATGGTGGATGATAATGGTGGTGGTGATGGTAGTGGCAGTAACAATGGTGATGTGTTATTGGTGATGGTGGTAATGGTGGCATTAGTGATCATTCTAGTAGTGGAAATAAAGGTATGGTAGTGATCACAGAAGGAATCACAGGAGCCTCTAGACATGCATCTCTACAAGTCCGGAGTAGAACAAGAAAGGGTGCCTTGTGAGAATTCTCAGGAAAAAATTATTCCTGCAAAATTAAGACCTTGAAAACTAAAGAAAAACAAGAAAAAAAGTTGAGACATAGAGATATCAAAAGTCTGAAGTACCATCCCTAGGCTTCTGAAGCAAGCTAGGTTGAAGTGGAAACTTAAGGCTTCTTTGAAAAGTCGGTTGGATGGCGTTTTGCTGAGGCAAACATGTGAAGGAACTTTTCATTAAAGTGGACACAGGTGTGAAAGGCTAAGGCAGACTTTTGAAGGAAGGTTTTGCTGAAGCAGACACAGGAGAGAAGATGTTCTGCTAAAGCAAGCATATGAAAGGAAACATGATAACAGATTCTTTGCTAATGTCATGCATATATTGGTCTGCCTTACATTGTGTAGTTGAGATCCAATTTGTCTAGACTCCTTAGAGAGAAATGTACCAAAAAAACTTGTAGTGGTGATTGGATGCATGTGCTGAGGCAAGACACATGCTGAGGCAAGACATGTGGAGGACAATTGATGTTTGGAGGGAATAAAGAGGACTCCACAGAGTGATGGAGACAGAGGTTAGCTTGCTGGTACAGCTAGCTGTACAAGGCTTGTGGATCTTGCATCTTTGCTGATCTTTGCTCTGCTGAGAGGAAGAACCAAGAACTTCTTTTGGCCTTCCTCTGAGTCCCTCTTGCTCACTCAAGCCAAGGCTGAGGCCTGGCTGTCTCTGCTAGGTCATGTGACTGACTGCCATTGCTAATCCCACTCTACCAAACTGGACTGTTGGTATATTCATGAGGTGTTTCTGAGTGGATCAAGCTGCTGCTGCCTGCTAACCCATGAACTGAACTGCCTATTTTCAGACAACACAGACAAGAGTTGCTCCAAAGAACCTATCTAAACAGATCCACTGTATCCTTTCTTTCCCACTACTTCTTCTGGGCAGTGGGATACAAGGAAGGTTAAGGTGTTTAAGAACCACCATTAAACATAGGATTAGAAGAAACTTAAAAGCTACACTGGGTACCTTGTGGTTGGAAAATGTTTTCCTAACATTGGAGTTGATGTCAGACTTTAAAATTCAGTCAGGGAAAAGTTGGAGCTGTTTGTTTACATATTAAAATATGTTGAGCAGTGAATAGTATGTAGAAAATAAAATTCAATTGCACAGTCCACTTTAGTTTTTTAATAACATAGTTGACAAGTTTGGGTAGTAAGTGTATTCTGTCTTCATTAAAATAATCCGACACTTTCTACACTATCAGATTTCTATTTTTGGCTTTTGGGATCAAACACATGCCTCCCCATTTCTGTAATTATTTCTGCTATCTGATCTCCAAAAGTCCTTCCTCTTTTACTAAAGCCAAGATGTCTGACTTCTCAATGTCTTCTTTGGAATTCTGTCTCAATGTTCTCACCCATCTGGGGGTCACACTGAACTCTGTTCATTCTGGTGTTCTTGGGGGGAAGAGCTTGGCAAACCAGTGCCTGTACCGTAGCTCTGGGTTAATGTGATTATTTTATTAAAGTGTGTTCTTCCTGCCATGCTGCTCTGTATGGCACATTTGCCACACAGCTATGTAACAAGGAGGCACCTTTGTTTAAAGCCTTCAATAGACCGATTCAGATGTGTGAACCAGTACGACTTAGTTCCAAAGCCCATAAAAGCTGGTGCCTTACTGCTCCTGACCTTACAAATCACACTGCTAACTCCACCCAGGCCCCTGCATTAGCGATTATTTGTGCTGAGCCAGGAGTGCTGGTGTGGGCCAACCCAAAGCTTGTAAAATTGAGGTCATTTGGCTCCTAATCAGAGTTCAGACACCAGCTGGGATCTGTGAAAATTTCCTTCCCAGAGCATCAACTTGGAGGAGGCCCAGAGTACATTGAAGACAGAAGTGAAGGCTGACACCCACACAGTTCAGAGATAGAATGAAAATGGCTGGCATCCCAGGGAGGAGAGTCAGAGGTCCCGGGCAGAAAGGAGCAGGGACTGTAGCTGGCAAGCATTCCACAGTCCAAGGTCACAGCCCACATCTCTGAGCGTTACCTCCATGAAAATCTTTTGCATAGTACTACAAGGACTGGGGATCATAGAGTTTTATTTGTACTCATCCCCTCATAATGTGATAAGAAAAACTTTAGAAGTCTGTTTCAAACTTGAAGCACTGCTTGCTCTGTTTCATTGGCTACACCGAAGAGGAGTAGACTGTGGTCAGATCTGAAACTCACTTGTCTACAGCACACATCTCCCTGCTGGGACACTAGCCTACCCTGTCATCAGAGCTGGTGGTTGAACTTCTCCTCTGGCTCTGGGAATGGGTGTATGTCTAAGATGAGGGCTTTGTCTCCCTGTGAGTCCTGCTTTAGGGAGACTCCTTACCTCACCTGCAATGGGAATTAAGAAATAGGTAAAGGGGGGGGGGACTTTAGCAATTCAAAAGGGACTTCTTGTTGATAAAGACATTTTCTTTCTTTCTTTCTTTTTCTTTTTTTTTTTTTTTAGATTTATTTATTTATTATATGTAAGTACACTGTAGCTGTCTTCAGACACTCCAGAAGAGGGAGTCAGATCTCGTTACGGATGGTTGTGAGCCACCATGTGGTTGCTGGGATTTGAACTCAGGACCTTTGGAAGAACAGTCGGATGTTCTTAACTGCTGAGCCATCTCACCAGTGCCGAGAAAGACATTTTCAATTTGACTAAAATACTACTTTAATGGAACCAATATCTGAGACGTGATGGAGAGGTGATGGAGAGGTGAAGAAGATCAAAGCACAGGACACACGTGAAGGAGAATATATGCTAGTAAATAGCATTTACTATGAATTGGAGCCTTTTGGCTTTTGGGTTTTAAAGATTTATTTATTTATTATATGTAAGTACACTGTAGCTGTCTTCAGACACTCCAGAAGAGTGGAGTCGGATCTTGTTATGGATGGTTGTGAGCCACCATGTGGTTGCTGGGATTTGAACTCCGGTCCTTCGTAAGAGCAGTCGGGTGCTCTTACCCACTGAGCCATCTCACCAGCCCCCGGCTTTTGGGTTTTAGGTTAGGAATGTTTACCCCGTATATGCCCATGGCAGATGGCCTTTCTCTAGTCTTCACACAGTGTAAAAGGGACAGATTTTTCTTTTTTTCTGCTATAGCCTTGGGAGACTAGAAAGTTTGACTGTCTTCTCCAAAGGCATATAGTTTTTGTCTTGTGTTCAGAGAAAGGAAGGCTGGCTTTGGAATGTGGAGAGGCTTTGTAAGCTTTAATTTACATGTTAGGAAGTCTATGGATGGGTTACATGCTTGTCTCCAGGTTGCAGATACCTACCAACAAGTACCAAGAGCGGGCTTCAGTGGCTTCCCCAGGCTCTCCATCTCTACTCTTAGTCCTGGTAGTCTTGAAGACCTCAGACACTAGAGGGTTCTAGTTAGAATCCTCTGCGGGTCCACAGAAAATATCTCATTTGGGCCACAGACTCCCCTTGTATCTTCATTGCACCTGAACATTCCCCACTAGGAATCCACTAAGTTCCCCAGTACAACTTGCTAATTATATGCAAATCTCCAGTAAAAAGTAGAAATTAGGGGGAGATTGAAATTTAGCTTGACTGGGGGAGGATGTCGAATTTTTCACTTGAGATGTCATGTTGGACCTCAAAAGGCTCTAGATTTTGTAGTCTTTATCCTCTGCAATAAACTTTAGGATTTTTTTTCTATTCCTGTGATGTATATCAGAATTCTGATGAGGAGTATATTGAATCTGTAGATCACTGTCAATTTTATGGCCATTTTTAGAGTGTGATTTCTACTGGTCCAAAATGTAGGCTGTCTTTTCTATTTCAGGTGTTGTTTTCAGTTTCCGTATTTATTGAAATACTATTCACAATGACTTTAGACCAGCTTAGATACCTACTAGTAGGTTTGTGATTATAGGAATGGTGGTGCATGCTCAACAGGTTATTCTTTGACAATTAAGAAAGGTACATTATGCCATGTGTAGGGAATGGGTAACACTGGTGATCACCATGCTAAATGAAATAAAGCAGCCTCAGAAAGACAAATACAGCATTTTCTCAGATATGTAAAATTTTAACTTTCAAAAATGACTTGATTACTGAGGAGAAGGAAGTCAGAATGAAGAGGGGGACTGACAACAAGTGTTGTTACAAATGAACCATCTCATTGACAAATAACTGTCTTTTCTTAAGTTATGTTGTTTGCAGGAAAAAGGATGCGAGCGGAAATAGTAATAAGAAAATCAAAAGTTCAAGTATCTGATTTCTTTCATTGATGGTCCTCAGATTTTTGTAAAGATACATAAAATAATGCATATACATGTAACATGAAAATAGAAGTAAAATTGTCCAAAGAACAAAAAGTAATAGGAAGAGAGAAAGGAGAGTGGGGAGAGGAGAGAGGACAGAGGGAAGAGGGAAGAGGGGAGGTGGAGAGGGGAGAGGGGAGAGAGGAGAGAAGTGGGAGCCAATGCTGGATAAATAATAATATATACTTGTATGAAAACTATAACAACAGGAGCATGGCTTTCTTCATTCATGAACATATCAGCAGCATGTATTTCAAATTCTCATCTAGGACATTCTATGCCTCAGCTTCTCCGGGCATGATTTTTCTGGATTTCTTTTGTTACTGTGCACGAACTGTGTTCTCTTGTCTCCTTAGTTGTCTTGTAACTTAATTATTTCCAGATAGAATTCTAAACCACATTGTGACAGTGAGGGAAGTCAGACTCTTTCTTCCCCAGGATTTCTTGTTACTAATACTTGCTAGATATTTGTTAAAGAAGTGATTCTGTAAAGTCCATACTCTTTGTTTCCTCTATCACTAAGGACTTCCTCCCATCGCTCCGATGGTCAGTGAATGATTGATGAGATGTTTCCCCCGATGCCTGAACTAGAAAGTCTTTGGATTTGTCCAGGGCTCTGTTGGATGCACCTTCAGAACTCAACCAGTATTTTCGTGACCCCACCTTATGCTTTGCTTGCTGCTCTTGTAGACTGTCAGGTTATGAGAACATAGAAACATAGAGCGTTTCCATTTTCCATTTTGAGTGAGGGCTCCTTTCAGGTGTGTTTGCAATATTTTTTTTTCTTTTATTTTTCCCTTTTTAAAAAACTTATTTTATTAGATATTTTCTTCATCTACATTTCAAATGCTATCCCAAATGTCCCCTATACCCTCCCACCACCCTGCTCCCCTGTCCACCCACTCCCACTTCTTGGCCCTGGCGTTCCCCTGTATGGGGCATATAAAGTTTGCAAGACCAAGGGGCATCTCTTCCCAATGATGGCTGACTAGGCCATCTTCTGCTATATATGCAGCTAGAGACAAGAGCTCTGGGTGTACTGATTAGTTCATACTGTTGTTTCACCTTTAGGGTTGCAGACCCCTTCAGTTCCTTGGGTTAATTTCTCTAGCTCCTCCATTGGAGTCTCTGTGTTCTATCCTATAGATGACTGTGGGCATCCACTTCTATATTTGCCAGGCATTGGCATAGCCTCACAGAGATAGCTATATCAGTGTCCTTTCAGCAAGATCTTGCTGGCATATGCATTTTAAATTAGAAATTGTCTTTATTAACATTTCAAATTTTACCCTCTTTCCTGGTGTCCCCTCTGAAAACCCCCTATCATAACCCCCTCCCCTACTTCTATGGGGGTGCTCATCCACCCACCCACCCACTCCTGCCTCCCAGCCCTGGCATTCCCCAACACTAGGGCATCGAGCCTTCACAGGACTAAGGGCTTCTCCACCCATTGATGTCCGACAAGGCCATCCTCTGCTACATATGCAGCTGGAGCCATGGGTCCCTCCATGTATACTCTTTGGTTGGTGGTTTAGTCCCTGGGAGCTCTGGAGGGTCTGGTTGGTTCATATTGTTGCTCTTCCTATGGGGCTGCAAACCCATTCAACTCTTTCAGTCATTTCTCTAACTCCTACACTGGGGACTACATGCTCTGTTCTGTCCAATGGTTCACTGTGAGCATCCACCTCTGTATTTGTCAGGCTCTGGCAGAGTCTCTCAGGAAACAGCTATATCAGGCTCCTGTCAGGAAGCACTTCTTGGCTTCCACAATAGTGTCTGGGTTTGGTGGTTGTTTATGGGATGGATCCCCAGGTGGAGCAGTCTCTAGATGGTCATTCTTTCAGTCTCTGCTTCACACTTTGTCTCTGTCACTCCTTCCATGGGTATTTTGTTCCCCCTTCTAAGAAGGACCGAAGCACCCACACTTTGGTCTTCCTTCTTCTTGAGCTTTCATGTGGTCTGTGAATTGTATCTAAGTTATTTTGAACTTTTGATCTAATATCCACTTATGAGTGAGTACATACCATGTGTGTTCTTTTGTGATTGAGTCACCTCACTCGGGATGATATTTTCTAGTTCCATCCATTTGCCTAAGAATTTCATGAGTTCAGAAAAATGTGCAGGGCTTTCTAAGTTCCTTGAGACTTTCAGCCTCAACTAGCAGCTATCTATTCAAAGACATTAGTTTGTGAAGTCTTGTGACAACCTCTCCTCTATTTTGTGTTTGGTGTTGATGGCCAACTTGATTGATTTATAAGCATACAGAGAATAAACCTTTTGATGTGTCTGTGAAAGTATTTCCAGGTAAGATTTACTGAGGGCCAAGCCCTGCCTTGAAAGGGAGTGATATTTTCCTGTGGATGCCCAGATACAAAGAAGTTAAAGGAGCGAAGAGGCTGTTCCTGCCTATGCTCACATCTTATTCAGAGAATATGTCTGTTGTTGTTTCTCCACGATGCAATGACTTGAGATTTTTTTCAACAGTGTTTTAAAGTCAGTTGAGGTATCCACCTTCGTGAACTTAGCAGCTTCTTGGGTTCTCAGCTTCTCTAGTTTGCAGATAGCCTTTGTTGGTCTCCCAGGTTCCATTATGAAAGCCAGGATAACAAATTTTATATATATATATATATATATATATATATATATATATATATATATAATCAGACATACAATACACACACATATGATCCGCTGTACATTCTTTTGTTTTACATCCCTGTGGAGTCCTACCTAATACACCTCCCACAGCTGACTCAGCACTAGAGTCTAAGTAAGCAAACTATGACATTTTTAATGCTGGTCTTGGGACATCATTGGTGATAGCAAGCTGTAAATTGCATTTCTTTGCAAATGCTGCCTATGTCCCCTTCAGTTCTGACTATTATTTCCCCAGTTGCAGTTGAGGCAGGCAGAGATAGGCTAGACTGGGGTTAGTTAATAACCTAAGAAGCCACAAAGTGGAAGTTTTCTTATTCTAAAATCTACATTTTTGTCTTCAATGTTCAATGTTAATTAATGTTTTTGTACATTTTCTTCAAGCTTTCAGTTGGTCTCCAAAAGAGCTGATCTCACAGCTGTGTTTTCTTTGGTTGCTGCTGTAATGACTCTGGCACGGAGGTGGATTTGGAGCTCCTTGCTATGTTCTTCATAGCTTGAACTTTCTATTAAAGTGAAATACGCACTTCTCCTTGATCCCTCCCTTAGATCTTTACCAAGAGTAATGAAAACTTGGACTTACAGGAAAACTGTATTCAACAGTATTTGTACTGGCTATGTGGATCTTAATCATAATATGGAAACTGTCTTTGAGCTGGTACATGGATAAAAATATTCTGGCTACAATATACACTGGAATATTATTCAGCAATTAAATATGACAACAAACTCATGAGAAATAAAAATTTGCCTCTCTAGTGGATTATACTAAATCAGAGAAATCAAACTCAAATGTCTCCAATCAATTTGTGTGACACCACAGAAAATCACTACCTAGAGTAAAACAAACCAATGGTTTTTCAGGATCCAGAATAGAGAAAGCCAATGCTCAGTAAAGGTAGGGGAAATTTAAGGGTAAATTGACAGTCTGTGCCTCCTGATCCTGAAAGATAGCAAAGAGGTCTTTAATTCCCAAGTGGGTAATTATTGGCCTTATTGTTTCCTGTAACTTACAGAACCTTCAAAGCCCTTTCTCCCTCTATGGGCTCCAAATCACAGCCTCCTTCTCAAAACTGTAATGGACAGGTAGAGCTTGCCACAACCAGAGGTGAACCCTGATTAAGAGGTTGACAGAGGCATAGGCTATGTTCAGATCTGGAAAGTATGGTCTTTTAACTAAAGTAATGAGTTTTTGCTACTTAGAAAAACAACCTTGATGTCTCAACAGCTTTCAGCTATGCTAGCCAACTGTACATTTCCAATGTCAAGGACTGGATGTAGTCTGATGACTGTACTCGGCAACTGGACATCTCTGGTGACCAGGCCTGGGTATCACTACTGGGTGTACTAGTTTGTGACAGAACAAGACAGTGCTGAGGTTCCTCTACCTTGAATTCTTGATGAGGACATTGTAATTTTAAATGGAGTTGGATCTCCTTGATGGAGAACCCAGTGGAAAATTAATCAACTCTATTTTAGGAACTCAAGGTCTAGATGCTTCAGCTAACTTATTTCAGGTTTCTGTTAAACTGCTTGCATGTGTAAACCTCACCCTCCAGATAACTGCATTTCTTAGCTTCTGTTAAACTGCTTGCTTGCCCAAAACCTACCCCTTCAATGGCTGAACAAAATACCAAGAAGTGGGGTTTTTTTTTGCCTTTAAAATCCCTTATTCTAAATACTTGGCACTACACTGAGTGTGCTCCTGAGTATAGTCCCAGCTGTATAGAATAAAGACCTTCACTTGGTCTGATTTGTCTGAGTGGTCATCCCTGGTGGGCTTTCAACCGCACAGCTCTGGTGACTGGGACTGGGTGCAGGCAGTGAGGTGGCTCTAGTTAGAGCATGTGTTTAGTTTGTTCCAAGTACCTCATCCTCCTAGTCCTTAAATCATGTCATATTTGCATATGAACTGCCACAGCACAGAGACATTCTAAGACTCTATGTGTCTTCTGTGTAAGGATGTCTGTCATATTGTCAAACTGCAGCACCTGTGGTGTAGAAAAACTACTACTGCTTCCATAAAACTTTATAAATCTAGCCTTTCATATAATATCTTTATTCAAGTTCATATAATTTGAATTTATGCTGTTTCTATACCTTGTTCTGCCTCAGTTTTCTCCTCTAAAAAGAGAATATTAATCCTGTCCCTAAAAGTTTCTATGAAAATTAGAAGAGAAAAAATACAAAAGGCTCTGCTCCTTGCCCTATGAAATGTTTCTTTCTATGTGTTTTCCTATCTTATCTATTTAACAAATTGCTGAGAGTATAATGACAAAAAGAACTATTGAAATCCTGTGGGTGGGAACACTGAATAATAACTTGTCTTTCAGTGAGGGATAAGGCTCAAGTGCCAAACACTCACCCTGGCATGCAGACCTGATTACACCTGTTGAGGTGTTCCTCCAAGGTCAGCCAGCAGAATAAGGAAAGGGTGTCCTTGAGATAAAATTATCTTGGAGACAGAAATCACACAGTCTCTTATCTGATTCACAAGGGCAATGGTTTCTGATCTGCAGCAGCTGATGGTGCCATGAAGCCCAGGCCTAAGACAGATGATGTAGAGTATAAGTGGGACACAGATGCTGAAGCATATCCTGCTTTAATCTTGAAGGAAGGCACCATAGAAAGGGAGCCCTGGGGATGGCTGGATTGTAGAGATGAGCCACAGTACTGTTTGTTGTATTGCAGAAATTTCAGACTACTTGTTTTATTATCAGCACATGATGGTGGTAAATTCAAGAAATTCTGGTTTTGAAAAGTCGTCTGAAACTTTTAGCTTAAGGGTCATGATCCAAGTTACCAGCAGTCAGAACTACCAGCCAGAGTGGGAAACTAAATCACATTTGAACTGTGAACAGGTAAGTAAATAATTTTCTTTAGTAATTGGTAATCTTGCTCATTCAAATTTGATTGGTGCTCCCACTGTCCTATTGGTGAGCCTACTGGTCTTCCATACAGAACATCATGCAGATTTGGGAATGGAAAGAGAGAAATCTCAAAGACTTGGACAGGCAATAATTGGCTTTGGGGGCTTGAGTGAGTCACAACAGAGACCTCTACAGTGGTCCAAGGAAGATACAGGGCAGAGACAGTTCTGGGAAGTCTGGTGTCATGGGAAAGCAACAGCAGGATGTTGTGCACTACAGGGAAGCAATGTCATTAGTCAGGGAAAATGCCACACAAACACTTTCAGAAACAAGGAATGATTATGATGAGTGGATGAGGTAAAGAGCTGATAACCAGGGACAATCTGAGAATGTTCTAACACAATCAAGGCATGGATTTTATTTATTTTTTTAAGGTAGACTTTGAAGTTCACTCTAATAAAGTATTAGCAAACAACACTCAAACAACAAATTTCTTAAGCACCATATAGTAAAGCCTAACACATTTTATTTATTTATTTATTTATTTATTTATTTTTGTTTTTTTTTGAGACAGAGTTTCTCTGTATAGCCCTGGCTGTCCTGGAACTCACTCTGTAGACCAGGCTGGCCTCAAACTCAGAAATCTGCCTGCCTCTCCCTCTCGAGTGCTGGGATTAAAGGAGTGTGCTACCACTGCCCAGCAGCCTAACACATTTTTATAAGTATAAATGGGTGGCAGAGTTGAAACATGCTGTTAGTTTTGTTTAGTATTACATAAACAGAAGCCGGACAGATACTCATAAGCAGGCATACAGTACAGTTATCAGTTTGTTCTTCATTATCCACACGTGAAATATCTTCCTCAGAGAAGGTGGACAGGTGCATTCTAGTATTCATTTTCCAAGGGCATGGACTTAAACAAATATAGTCATGTCACCTCACAGATTTGGTCTCATTGATATCTACTGTATCTTTGCCTGACAGTATAATATCCTCTTTAAATACAGAACAACTAGCTACAAAAGAGAAACAATAATAACAACAATGACATCGATGTCAGACCTCTGTGTGAGGTACAGTGGGCATACTGTGGAGATAAAGGCATTTTTTTCTAGTATAGTGAAGACATTATCCAAGTTTTACCATTGAGAAATCTTGGGTACAGAGGCCTTGTGCCATGTACTTATATGTAGTGTATGTATCAAGACTCAGCAGCCCTGGCATAGTGGGTGATTCACTTCAAATGACACCATACCTCCCTTAGGGAGGGTGACTGTAGGGATCCCAGGGGAAGGCATGCCTCCAAACTCTATACTCCTGATCTTCGTGGGAACTGACTGTCTTCCTGGCTTCTTAGGAAGATGATATATACATTTAATAATCAGGAACATTGGGAGTCTCAAGAAGGCGAGAGTGGCAGATGGATCCTTCTATTACTTTACAATCCTGTATATTCTAAAAACCAATTTACAACAAGTAAAGTCATCTCTACATGTCTCCTCTTCGAATCCTAGAGGACCAGACTCCCGGATCATTGTGATCCCTTGGGCTTCTTGTCAGGCCTGCTGTGGGAGAGAAGATTGGTTCTACTCACATGACAAGGTTGTAAATGAGAGTTTGACTTATCTCAGCTCCCTGTAGCTTGTAATGGAATTGACTAATTACATCCCGCATTAGATGCAGAGATGGATGTTCACTGTTGTTGCCTTGATATGATTCTGAAACAGTATGGGCACCATGGCTCTCAGAGACCTAACTCCTCAATGCAACAGAAAAAAATGAAGATTATCTTGGAGAAAATCTTGGAAAAAGCTTAATTTGACTCAATTCATCTTGTATTTGTAAAACTAGATCAGAGTTCAGGATGAGAGTAGACAGTAATATCCCAAGGACAGTATTTCTGCCTCCAAGTACAATGAAATCTTTTACTGTTCCTGTCAACTGGAAGACCATCTCTTCCCGATCAGGGTATCTGTGCCACTGTACATTCAAGGAAGAGTGCAAGCCTCAGACACACAGGTATTCTAATGTGTCTTACATTAATACATGCACACAATAATGTACAGTGTTAATAACTGGTACACAAATCCAGAAGGGAAAGGATAAATTTGGCCTAAGAACTGACATTTAATAAACTCTGGTCCAGATCAGCGATTCAGCAGCTTTTGGTAAAGTTGATCCTGAACTAAGGTAGTGTGGGCAGTAGGGATATGTGAGAAGTGTTGACAGCATTGCCACTTAGGCCTCCACGTTTGAAGCAGATGCCCCAGGAACATAACACTGTTTCCTGGATCATTATATAAGTATTCTTCCATAAACTTGTGGGATATCAGATCAACACACTGCTGTGTCTCAGTTTCCTTATCAGGATCATTGGCATCACAATATTGACTTCTTTGTAGAGTTGATCTTTTTCTCCATAATCTGGGGCATTGGCTTGACTCAAAACTCTCTTCTAGTCAGTAGGGATTTAGCAAAGGGATCTAGCAAAGGACAAGCTAGAGGAGCCTTCATCATTTTGGGTCCAGGAGTTTACCTTCTGTTATGTAAGACAAATGTCTAAAAGCAAGAGGTAAAGAGGAATGAATTTCTGTCCAGTACTAGGTGCAGAGCAAACAAACAAACAAACAAAAACAAACAAACAAACCAAGATGGTGGGATAGTTGTGCCTTGGCTGCTTCTTACCTCATTAAAAATGGGTCCAGCAGAGAACACAACTCTGATGAGTTGACATTTAGATGGTGACTCTGAGGAGTTGACACTTAGATGGTGACTCTGAGGGGTTGACACTTAGATGGTGACTCTAAGGGGTTGACATTTAGATGGTGATTCTGGAGAGTTGACATTTAGATAGTGAGATGACAACTTGCTTAAGAGCTAAGTAAGAGGCTATTACAAATATCCTGAAGAATGACAAATTAGTATGTGTGAGAATTAAGTGAGATTGTGTATCTATTTTAAATTGTGCTCAGTTCCTTTGCAAGTTAAGTAAAAAAAATATGATGCTGTAAGTGATGATATTGGTTAGCTTTCCACTGTGACAAAATACTTGAGGCAAATAAGTCAAAAGGAAGAAACATTTGTCTGGGCTCAGAGTTTCAGAGGTTTCAGTGTATGGTTACTTTGCTCCATACTTTTGATCCTGGGATGAGACAGACTCTTTGTGACTTGTGGTGATGAGAGCTACTCACAGCATGGTAGCCTAAAAGCAAAGATAGAAAATCAGGCATTCCAATATATTCCTCTAGAACATGTTCCAGTGACCTAACTTCCTCTCAATAGGCTCTACCTCCTAAAGGTTCCATTATGTTTCAAAAAGTGCCATCAGCTGGCACTACACATTTCACACATGCCCTGCTGGGGATATTTAAGATCCATGCCACAGTGATGGCTATGAAGAGGAGAAGGAAGAAAAGGAGGATAAAGAGAGGGTAATAATGAGAACAGGATGCTGCTTCTCTGGGAAGAGACCAAGAGGAATCAGAGCAGAGTCCAGAAATGATATCACTTTGATATTTTAGCTAGTAAGGTTTCTACTTGATATAAAACACCCCAAGGCCATCAGACTCCAATTTCTGCATCATGGGCCTGAGAAACAACCATGCCCTGAAGCCCATCCCATATGTTGGGTTCTAGCTCGGTAGCTGCAGGTTGGGTTGGGATTTCCAGTAGGTGAATAGAGTTTGAGAAGAGGAGCACACATTTCCTGCATTTGATTTATTCATCCAATCCAAAGCCCAGGGAACCTTCATTCCGTGGACTTTAGAAGCTGTAGCAGCCTGGTGCCAGCTCCAGAGGGAAGCTGGAGTTGAGTTTATAAACATGTAAATGCCCACAGAGAAGCTGGCAGGGAGGCCCTGTGGCTGAGTATGTCCTCATGCAGGAACCTTGTGGGAAGTCCTCAGGTGTCAGATCTCATTATCGTACCTAGAAGTTTCCTGCAAAGCATGTCACTTCTTGATATCTCCTTCTAAAGGGACTCAGGCTTCTGTGGTGTTGGATCCATGCCCCCCAATGCTGGGATATTTATATTTGATGGTGTTGGATGAATTATGCACACACCCTACTGAACACAGATTTAATGAGGGGATTTCGTTTCTCTTCCTTGCTTTGCTTTTAATGGATTTCAGGCTTTGAATTAAGCAGTGGCTCAGCAACGTGAGCCTTCAGGGGAGGCAAAGAGAAACTACCCTTTGAATAGGCACATGGAGGCTGCCATTTTGATAACCAGCCTGCTATAGATGCACCCTATCTTGGTCTTGTTTCTAGTCTCAGGTGAGTTTGGTGATAAAATCTACCTTCTGTTGATATCAGAGAACAAAGACAACACTGCACCAGCTGAAGAGGTAAATGTGCATTCCAAGGAACATGATGAACCCAGAGCCAAGGACAGGCCTTGGTTGAAATCATTTGTACAGCTCTGAAAGTAAATTCACATCTCTCAAGAGTTTCTGGACAAAAGAGTTCACAGCTCAGCATCTGTCTTCTGATTCTGTCGATGGATTGATTTTTCTTATTAGAAAATCAGTTTCATATGCTAAAGTGAGGTTTTGTGTAAGTTTTTATCCTGTTCTCCACCTTTTTTGTTGTTTTGTTTTTTGCTTTTTGCTTTTTTTCGAGACAGGGTTTCTCTGTATAGCCCTGGCTGTCCTGGAACTCACCATGTAGACCAGGCTGACCTTGAACTCAGAAATCTGTCTGCCTCTGCCTCCCAAGTTCTGGGATTAAAGGCGAGCACCACCACACTCGGCTTGTTCTCCACCCTTAACTGCAGACTTGTGTACTAGAAGTTTCTTTCCTCTTGGCTATAGCTGCTCATGTGTGGACCAATGACCAAAAGATAGAACCAGGCCTGGGATGTTTTCCAGAATTTTCGTAAGGACAGTGCATAATTCTTCACTCTCTGTGGTAACCAGGGAGTAAAATATGCATCCTGAAGACATTGTTTGTAGCCAATGGCAAGGGCTAGGGATACAAATCGTTTGGCAGAGAACAGAGCATCTCAGATAAACAGAGGCAACAGTGAATTCACATGGAATTATTTAGGTCTCTTGATCTAGCTGTACCTAAAGCTTGTATGAAATAGACAAATCCAAAATTTTAGTAAAACTTATTTTTGATGCTGAGGTATTTTATTTCTTAAATGCAAGAAGTACAGGTGGCATTGAGCAAAAATTCAGAGAAATGATCTAATGAAACTATGTTAAATTGTCATTATTTTCTTAAAGGGGAAATGACTTGTATGAAACCAAATAAGAAACAAACCAATGGGAAAACAAAGCATAAAGAGATTAAAGGAGACAAAGGCCTACAGCAGAGAAACAAGATCTACTTTCATGAAGAGCTTCTGAGAGCATGACATTGATTCTACTGCTTATAGACACAGGCCTACCCTGGCCATGGCTCAGATAGCCACAAGGCCACATTTGTCATGGCTGGGGCTACACATAGAGCTGTGCTGGCCCTGGATTGTTTCCACACAGGGTTGGGTTGGTCATGGCTTGGGTAGATGCAGTGCTATGCTGACCATGGCTTGGGTGAACACAGGGCTGCACTGGCCATGGTCCAGTAGATACAGGGCTAGAGTTGCCATGGCCCAGTAGACACAAGGCTATGGTTCAGGTATTATATTCTCCCCAGAGCTGTTGCTTCTAACTAGGACATGAGCAGAACATTTGCTGTGAAATTGATCTATTCAAATAAAATTTTAGTAAGATAAAAACAGACACCAAAGATAGTCTAAGTGTCCTGTCCAGAAAGTTGTTCCAAGCATTGATGAAGTTTAAAGAGTTAGCTGCTGAAGTAACCTTTCCAGGAAAATACAGAAAGTTTATTAGATTAAAATGGAAACATTTATTCTCTTTTGTTATTACTTATATCAGGAAAGAGTAACTCCTACAGATTCTCAGAACAGCCCCATGTTTAAAGAGACAGAAGAAAAAGAAAGCCAGGAATTTAGCATTGTGTTTCATGCATACGCGAGAGACAGGCGGGTAACCAACAGATCTCCACAGTGTAACTTCGGATGTCAGCTTACACAGACACTTCAAAGAGCAGCATGTGAGTCAGCATTCTCTAGAGGAACAGATAAAGAGAGTGAAGGTTTATACTGAAGAAGGCATATGTCCTTGGTTTACACCATATGGGCTGGGCAGTCTAGCAATGGCTGTCCGCACATAGAAGGGGCTGAGAATCCAGCACCAGCTGGTTGTCTTGGCAGTCACAATCTGGTGTCACAGGCCTGGATGGAGGATTCCTGGAATGCCACTGGTCTTTAGGTCACTTTGAAAGGCTGAGGAGATTTTCCATGACATTGAGGGATGACAACCACAGTGACGGAGTAGACACATTCAAATGTAGTAAGTGAGGCAGGTAACACCGATTCTCCACAGCCATCCTGATATTTAGGCTGCCACTGGAGGGAGCTATCTACTCTGGCGGAAGGATGCCCCCTTCAATCAGTCCTTCCTAAAGATGCCCTCACAGACCTAACAGAAACATGACCCTTATTAATACCAGATCCACTTAAGTTGCCATTCAAGCCCAGCCCTCTAAAGCATTAAGCTCATAGAGAAGTGGGGAGACAAAGGGAAGGACAAGTCTCTAGCAATGTGGGGGAAGGTGGGCACATGCCAGAAAAGGGCCAAGGTGCAGCCTCCTGATTCAGCTTCATGGGGATGTCCCAGGGGAAGCTACTCCTATATGGCTAGCTTCTTCAAAACCACTCAGTCAATGTAGGTACTGTATTTTACTCCATTCTGAACTGTTCTCCTCCCTGAGTGTGAACAGCCCATAGTTTCCTGAGCCTTAGTGGGTTACAATAGCAACATCATTCATCCCCCTGGCATTAAATGATCATGATCGTATGTATGCTAGTATAATAACACAACAAACACGTGCACACACAAGCACACACTGGCATTAAATGATCATATGAATGCTTGCACAGCTCTTGCATGTGTGTGTGTGTGTGTGTGTGTGTGTGTGTGTGTGCGCGCACACACACACACAGACTCACACAGAGTTAAGTGCTTCTGTTTCTTAAACTATATTCACATTAGCTGCTATTAAACTCTGTGCCAAAGTACCAGAGAGAAACAATTTAGAAGAGGAAAGGTGTACTTCATTCATGGTTTCAGAGAGGTCAGCCCATGCTCATCTGGCCCATTGTGTTTCAGCAGAGCCTCGTGACTGTGGAAGTGTGTGGCAGCAGACCACTTTACTGACAGACCAGGAAGCATAAGCACATGAGGGAGAACTACAGATGGTACCCACGAGGACCTGTCCCCACTGCCAGGTCTCACCTCCAAGGTTGTGCCACCAGTGCAGGGTCACATATTTAAAACATGGTATGCTGGAGGACATTTCAAATTCAAACTGGATCAGTAACTGGATCATAGCGCTTAAGATGAGGGAAGTAACACTTCTAAACAATAGGATTAAATGAGAGTATTACATCTTCTGGCTAGAGTGTGCTATTGTAGTAGCACAATGAACAACCCAGAGTATGCTTTTAGGATACTCCCTCACAATTCACATGGCACATGCTCTCAGATGCACACTCCCTTTTTGGCTCACTCAACAGGTGTTTAGTGAGTAGTTTCCACCCACGTGCTAACCAGGGTCAGGGACAAGGCTCATGTTCAAGTGAGTAGCTATAGAGTATAGAGCTCCTGGTGTGTGCAGGGCATTGCCCTTGGTGAGGAGGATACAGAGGTGAATGAGACATGACCTTTTCTATAAAGTAGGGAAATTAAAACTGCACACATTACACAAGAGCATTTTAAGGGAGCAATCTGTCCCCATGGGACAGATGCCAAAGAGGTCTTAGACTGTTTTCAGAAGCCAGGAAAGCAATGAGATGCTCACTTCCTGACAACATCAGCCATGAGGAAGGACTTGTTCCTGCATCGTAAAAGACAGCTTCACATCCCCTCAGGTGGGAGACAAGTGCAGTCCTTTAGAGGTGTGGAAGGAGAAGTTTGCAGACATTTAGGGGTACTGCACATTGGATTTCTTTGACTCTTTAAGCATGTCCTGACTGTATCTACTGCATGCTCAGCAGCACCATGCTGGACAACAGGAGTGAGCATGGTGGAGTCCATGCCCATGGAAGTCACCTTTCTGCGTGACTTAATGATGTGAGGGACTAGAAGGCTTGGAGAAGAGACTTGGCCTGGGAGTGAGTCTTGGCAGGGTAATGAGTGCTTTTCATTATTGTTTGCACTGGTACAATGATCCTTTATCTTCCAACCCAAGCAGCGTCTCTTTCTTAAGTCCACCTTATCTAGAGAAAACTCCTAGAAAGTCTGCATTCCTTCCATGCCTGCCTGAACTTAATTTAAATAGAAATGAGATTGGGTGTGCTTTTATAGTAAGATGAGCTTGTCCAAAGTGTGCAAAGTAAGCCACCCTGTATCCCACCACATTGGTCTCACCTTTAGGTGTTAGTTACCAGATCTGTATCAGTTCTTTTCTGTTGTTATCAGAAAACCCCACGAGCAAGGCAACTTCTAAAAGAAGAGTTTATTCTGGTTTATGGTTGCAGTGGGATAGAGTTCATGATGGCAGGGGTCACAGGAGACAGGCACAGTGTCTGGATCAGCAAGCTGAGGCTCACAAGTTGAACTATAAGCACAAAGCAGAGAAAGTGAGCTGCAAATGGTCCCAGGCTTCAAATCCCCAAAGCCTCCCTCCAGTGACAAAGTTCCTCCAATGAAGCCATATTGCCTAAACATCCCCCAAACAGCACCACCAACTGGAGACAAGGTGTTCGAATTCAGGAGTCTATGTGGGACAGTCTCATTCAAACCACAATGACTAGGTCAAGCCAGTATGTGAAAAGCCAGGATAGAGACTTCCCTGTGGAACTACTAGGGAAGCTTCACCCAGTATTAAGTATCCATCACACTGAATGGTGCAAATACCTCACTGGACACTATGCAGGCATCAAAAGAACAGGTAAGAGTTACTCTAACATCATCAGATTATTCACCACAGAAGCCTATCAGCGTAAATAATATGAATTTGTTTTCTCAGGACCCTGTTGGCATCTAATCTCTTTATCATAGATGAGGCATTGCATAGTGGTTAAGCCTTCAAGTGCTAGGGAACATTTTGTTTGAGTAAAGTACCTGTTTCTCTACTTAATTAACTAGGTAGACTTAGGTAGTATGTTTAAGCTCCATGCTAATACTAATTCTCAGTGGCTATGTTTGGTGTGCCCAGCCATGTGAAAAAAACCACTCAGGATACATTATTAGTGCTGGGGAAAGTGCATATATCACATCTTAGTTTCTGGGCAGGGTTGACAGCTTTCCTCTACTGTGTCCCTCCAAAGTGTTTCGTGTAAGGGGGAATTAAAACCTGGGAATGGAAGATGAACCGTGGCTGCACAGTTTAATCATTACTTCTAAATATGCCTCTTCTTTGCTTCTAGGGAGTATAACACATTCCTGGTGTGATTTAGGGCAAATGTGGTTCTTGGCAGATCTGTGTCTTCTGTTCTCCACAGAAGGTCAGCAAGAATGCTGGCTCTATAGTTGTGTAGACTGCTGTTATATTGTGTACCTCCAATATGGGAACTGTTTACTGCCACTGTTAGAACACCAGAGACTGATGACCAGAAATGATAGGTGCTTTAAAGCAGAAATATTACACCCAAATTTATAGTTCCAAGGTATGGAATCAGGAAACCACCATTGATGACTGAGTAGGTGTTCTATATACACAGTAGAGTACTATTTAACCATAAAGGAGAATGAAATTAAATACTTTTAACAGATAGAACTAGAGATAATGTTAAGTAAAATAAGCCAAATTCTATATTTCTTTCTTCTTCTTTTTTTTTTTTTTCAAGACAGGGTTTCTCTATGTAGCCCTGGCTGTCCTAGAACTCACTCTGTAAACCAGGCTGGCCTTGAACTCAGAAATCCACCTGCCTCTGCTTCCCAAGTGTCTATATTTCTTAATACAAGAAAGGAGGGTGAAGAAGAACTGTTTGCGAAGATAGAAAGGATCAGTGGCCACTGGAAGGTAGGTAAATATGAAAGAAATGTATTCTTTATAGTTATGGTGTCTTAATGAAGTCTATTATTTGCATAAGTAATAAATGCTAATATGAAGGAATTACCAATGAAGAATAATTAACTTTTGTAATTTAATTATGTTATAAAAATGGTTGGAAGTCTAAAATGAGGGTGTCAGAGTGGCCAGCCTCCTGGCAGTGAGGGCAAGTTCTAGTCTCTTCTTATTGATATAAGGTCAATAAAACAGCATTATAAGCCACACCTCCATCCTAGACTAAACCCAATCACTGTCCAAGAGTTTCCCTCTAAACATCATCTAGAGGAATGTCCTCAAGATAGGAATTTGAGGTGCACACACACTCTAAGTTACAAGACTTTGGTTCCAGAAGTTAATGAAACCATATGAACAGGATCTGGTACATAGTAGATAGTCAGGAAGAACTTATGAGTCTGTATTTGAGTGACTGGAGCTGTTATTAACTGAGGTAAATGGGCAAGAGTATTCTACTCAACTAAGTCACCCTGAGAAGGCCCACTATTGTTAATAGAAGATATTCCACAGTTACCTGGGGGGCATATATTGTCTAGCTCCCACAAGAAGCTCATTAATTTACAGGTCTACATTTTATTAAGCTAATTTAAATTTTAATGAAAAATAACTAAGTCAAAGTGATTTCTTTCTTGGGGAGAAAATAATAATTCTATGTAGGTTCATGGGATGGGATGCCAGAAAATAGATGTGAGTCTCTTACATTTACAGCCCACCAACTTACAAAGAAAAGGGTTTTAAAAGATGAGCTATACATAAATAGTAGGGGTCTCATCCATGGAGTCTCACCAAAAGGGCACAGTGGCACATGGACACATTGGCTGTCAGAAGGGGAGAAAGGGGGATGAGGCAAGATGGCTTCATGGCACCCAGGTACAGCTTCATGGTGCCTTTCAACAATATATGCAAGCCTAGAAACTTAGACCTGTTCCTGGGGTGTGGGCCACACCAGGATCTTTCTGTGTGAGGAAAACCACACAGTCATGAAGAAGAGGGGGTACTTCTTCACAGTCTGTGCACCTAGTTCCAGATTCTGCTGAGGAATTGGCTCCAAGGAATTGAACACCAAGTTAATCCACTGTGAGTAGTGATATTTATGCCTGAATTAATGGACGTTTAGGACTAGGATAATAGCTCCATGGTAGAATACTTGCTTAATGTTAGTAAGACCCGGGACTCCATCACTAAGACTGTGAAAGAAAGGATTAGGGAGGGGAAGGGGATGATAAGCAGGATGGGGACAGGGATAAAGATGGGCTGGAGATGGAGATGGAGGCAGAGACACACAGAGGAGCAAGTTTAATAGACATTGGTCAATGTTTCTATGGAATTCCGGAGGTGTCATTTCTTGTCCTATCATGGTTGGCATTGGTAAACTCATCTCAGAGATTACTGAGGGCTCAAATCAGACAGCTTGGATCAGTTGCTCTCCTGAAGGATTAGAATTTCCGTGTAGACAGGCCTACCAGAAAGACATTGCCAGGGAGTTTAATTAGCAAATGCTTGTGGGCTGGCTGATGGCTGCTCCAGGTCAATGACCATGCATTTGGGACAGACAAAAATAGCAAATATGTTCTTCACTGGGGATGCCACTGTTTAGTTGTAAATATCAGAGGAAACTAGTTTGCATGGTGAGCAGCTATAGTTAAGGGATCTAGTTTCTAGGGCAGAGTGCATGCCAGGGGCTAAGTCTGAACAATGAAGTGCACACATTAGGGCAATGTGAGTAAAATAAAAACCCATGATGACTGGGTATGTGGAAGAACTTATTTTAATCAATATTCTCTCCTACTATGTCTGAGACATGGAAAGTGTTCAATAAACATCAGATACCCCATAAATGAAATTATGCCCATGATTATCATTCTACTAATGTTAGAATGCCAACAGTGTCTACAAAGTCAAGTATTTGTAGCTGTTGTATAGCTCAGAGGTAGAGTGGTTGACTAACCTGTACAAAGTCCTGGGTTCAATTCCTAGCACCATAAAGTTGAACAAAAAAAAAAAAAATAGATAGTCAAAGGAACAGCCTACTGCTATGCATCTTCCAGCCAGCATTTATGGAACAGTTACTATGTGCCAAGCCTGCAATGAGCATTTCTTTTTGTGAAGTCAAGTCTTTTCTCTTCTTAACCCCTGCTACAAATGTGGCTTGAAGAGGTTAAGCCACTTGCTTAAGGATAGTGTATTAGACAACTCGGACCAAGAATAGACCCAAAATTTCAGACATCAAAACTGTTTAGTACACATGTGAAGCAATATAATGGGGAGGACAGGTATATTACACAATGTAATAGGAGGGTGAGTCTATTACGCATCCAGTATGATGGGAGGGCAGGTCTGTTATTCATCCAGTGTGATGGGATGGAGGGTCTGTTATACATCCAGTGTGGTGGGAGGGAGGGTTTGTTACACATATTCTTTGGGGCTCTTATCCCTATCATTTTGCAACTTCAGCCTTTTCCCAGGTCTTAGCTATGGTGCAGGTTCTAGTAGACTCAGGCATGGAAGATAGACTGTAGAGAAGTCCCTCCATGTCCCAAGGAAATTGACTGATGGTGAAACAAGGCCATTCTGCTCACTGTAAAGTAGAGGGGTGTCCCCACTATGTCCTAGGCAGACTGGATGATTTAGTTGGCTGTGTGTATCCAGGAAATGGGACTCTACATGAATACCAGCAGCAATGACAACCACTTTCCCCCTTTACTCTCCCTGTCAGGAATGGCTCAGAATCCCCCCTAGACAGTTCTTCAGTACCACTCTACCCTGAAGGCATCATGGGAATTCTTCCCACCCTTGCTTCTTTCATTTCCTGCCTTCTATGAACTCTGACCTTGGGTCCCCCCTCCTCCCATGGGTGGAGTGCTTTTGTGAGAGACTCAATGGCCAGAAGCACTACACACTGGGGCTTTGATGTAGGACTTGAGGCTGGACTGCCTGGACTCTTTGTCAAATTCTACCTGCAGAATTTTCTCTCTGCTGCAGAAAACCCAAAGGTGAGATAATTTGATGATTTGATTCTTAGGAGATTCAATGATATGAGGAGACTGGATATGAAATGTGGCTTCTAACTTCCCACCCCCATCTCTTTGATCATTAGATTTGTTCTTAATCTCACACACAGACATTCTGTGGTTTTATTTTCTTTTCCTTTTTGGCAGGTTAATTAAACCTGTCTTTAATTTTTTTCCTTCCTTTTCCAATTCCGTGTGAGCACTGGGGGAAAGAGCTGAGTCTCTAATCTCTGGAAGCATTTGTCATGGAATATTCCAGACATTCTAAAGCATAAACTATTCTATCTTTGAGCCTGAGCTCTATGGAAGCGCTCATTCAGATGCCAGAGCTCCTACTTCAATTGTTTTAGCAACTTCAACTTGCAGGGAGAGAGGGTCACTTAATAAGAAAATTGAACAATAAAAATCTCAGGAAATTGGACATTTAAGCATTCAAAGTAATTGATATCGAGGAGAAAGTCTGAGCAACTAAAATTATAACTACACAGTCTACTGCCTGTGCTTTGGGAAGCATGTGCAACCCAAATCTAAAATTATGTGAGTTCGTTACAGATGCAATCAGAGATGATCTACCTCACTCCATACATCAAAACCCCGTGCTCTGAAACTCTCCCGTCTTTTTGTCCCTACATTCCTACAGAAGGAGGAGTCGGAGGTTTTTCATAATGAATTGCAATTTCCAGGACATAATAACCTAGAAATTCCCCATTAGATACAAGCCTTAGAAAATAGTATAAAAGAAGGTGAAATTCCATCTAGGCAGCTGGAGGCAAAACTATGGAAAGTGACATCTTTAAAGGGGGAGTAAAGGTTAAGAAAAGGAAGAAAGACACTTGCTGTGTGTTCATGGCTGGAAAAAAGTGGTGGGACAGCACAGATTCTTCAAAGTGCTGTGGTGACATATGGCTGACTGGTATCCACCACCGTTATTATTTTATTTCTATGAATAATTAAACACTCAAACCTAAACAAAACAGGTATAGCTAAGACAAAGCCACAAAGATCTTGACTTATGTCATCTTCCCTAATGTTCCTTCCACTTTGACCCCAGGATCTAGTTACAGACATCCTAAACTCAGCTGGCAGGTAGACCCTTTTGACTTTCATGTCCCTTCTTTGTTGACACTCTTGATATGTTTTGTCTCTTCTGCGTCTCATTCTGGGAGGACTAGAGGCACTTACTTCATCTGAGCATCTGTGGCCTGGGACTTTCCTCTGTGATGTCATTGTCTGTTAGGATTTTTGCCTTCCCTGTGGAGAACTGGGAGCAGGGACAGGGGTTGCATTTTATCTGCAACAGCATCCTCCATACCTGGCATACATAATTACATCTAACAACAGAGTCTACAGTAATGATAGACTGGGCTGAATGGTGTCTTAACCTCCTGTCACTTGATACATATGACAAGAAGCTAGAGATAATTTGCTATTCATGTCCACTTCAGTGATTATTTTTACTGTCTTCCCTACACATGCTTGTTTGACTTCTGATTTTGATGAGCATATGTCCATTGCACCGACTGGTAGGTTTCACTGAGATGTTCTCATGCATGGGTATGGGTACCATGTATACTATGCTTGTATCCACTCCCTTAGAGATTTTTATAATGTGGATTTTGCTCTGCTATGGAGCAGTTTCCTCCCTGATTAGAACGATCCATGTTGGATAGAAGCTACTTAAGAGAGGGTCTTAAAATGAATGGGAAGCAACAGGATGTCCTACGGGAAGGTGGAAGCCCATGAGGAAAGATCTGTAAGGAAGATCCTCAATCTCAGGAAGGAAACAACTTAATGGCCTCAGGAAGACCATGAAACTGACCAGACTCACTAGATTCCTTCCTCCCCTTAGAGTGCTGAGACCCACTATAACACAAATTGAGCTGCCTGCTGAGCCCTCTGCAGTTTGTGCATCACATCTCAGGTCTCTAGTTTCTGTGAACTGTTAGCCATGCTGGGATTGGCTTATGGTGATGTAGCTGCCTTTCAGTCATTTCTGCTCTTGTAAGTAACCCCTCACCCATACTCCTTTAAGTAACCTCAATAAAACTCATTGGTTCACCAATTTCGACCTTGATTTGCATTTCCCTGATGACTAAGGATGATAATTTTATATATGAATATAATATGTTTTGTTCTAACCCTTTCCTGCTTCCATCCTTCCAATTCCTTCCTATCTTTCCATCACCATTCGCTCCCAGTTTCATGTCTTCTTTTAAAAATTGTTACATATTCTATGAGTTCCTATGTGTATCTGCCCTATTGTGCATGGAAAACAGTTCTCTGCTGTAGCCACACACTGCCTCTGACTTTCAGAATCTTCTGGCACCTCTTTCATGATAATTGACAATCCCCAAGAGACATAGATGTAAGCAGATTCATCTTCTCATCACCATGCTTACCGTATGTTCATTTTCAAGTACGTTTTCTTTCTTTCTTTCTTTCTTTCTTTCTTTCTTTCTTTCTTTCTTTCTTTCTTTCTTTCTTTCTTTCTTTCTTCTTTCTTTCTTCCTTCCT
>NC_034590.1:94341829-94354200 GCF_900095145.1 Mus pahari | reverse complement strand
GAATAAAATACCCATGGAAGAAGTTGCAGAGACAAAGTTTGGAACTGAGACGAAAGGATGGCCCATCGAGAGACTGCCAAACCCGGGGGTCCATCCCATAATCAGCCATCAAACGCAGACATTATTGCATATGCCAGCAAGATTTTGCTGAAAGGATCCTGATATAGCTATCTCTTGTGATGCTATGCCAGTGCCTGGCAAATACAGAAGTGGATGCCCACAGTCATCTATAGGACAGAACACAGAGAACCTAATGGAGGAGCTAGAGAAAATACCCAAGGAGCTAAAGGGGGCTGCAATCCTATAGGTGGAACAACAATATGAACTAATCAGTTCCCCCAGAGCTCATGTCTCTAGCTGCATATGTAGCAGAAGATGGCCTAGTCAGCTATCATTGGGAAGAGAGGCCCCTTGGTCTTGCAAACTTTATATGACCCAGCACAGGGGAATGCCAGGGTGAAGAAGTGAGAGTGCGTGGGTAGGGGAGCAGGGCTGGGGGAGGGTATAGGGGACATTCTGGATAGCATTTGAAATGTAAATGAAGACAATATCTAATAAAATAAATTTAAAAAAAGAAAGAAGAGCCTGCTTTGAAAGGTCTACTTTAAAAACATATCTTTCTTTCTCTCCCTCCCTTCCTTTCTCCCTCTCCTCCCAATGTCTCTGTCTCTCTCTCTATTCCCTGTCTCTCTCTCTCTCTGTGTCTCTGTGTCTCTGTCTCTCTGTCTCTGTCTCTGTCTCTGTCTCTGTCTCTCTCTCTCTCTCTCTCTCTCTGTGTGTGTGTGTGTGTGTGTGTGTGTGTGTGTGTGTATACAGGTCTAGAAACAAGAGTCAGCTGGCCATAGATCACCATTTCTAAGCTATAAGCTAAAAACAAGCCTTTCGTCCATTTACGTGGCTTTTCTCAGTTTTTTGTCAGAGCAATGAGCAGTTGAGTGTTATGGTCTGGATGAGAACAGCCAAGGTAATGAACATGAGGTTTGCTCCTATCACAGGCCACTCTGCAGGAGCAAAGCCATTTCTGCTTTTTTGGGGACCAGAGACTGAATCCCAACTCCTACATTCCATCTCTTAGCCTTGTATACATTTTTAAACAAACACACATCTGCATTTGCCACCCCCACCCCCACCCTGCATATGCCTGCCACTCTCCCATGGCCTTTGCAAAATGCTCATATACTTAATTATCATAACAGGGCTATGAAGGAGTTACTCTAATCAGACTCATTTCACAGGTGAGGTAACTGGGACCTATGATGGTGAAGAGATCTGCTGGAGGTCTCGTAGCTACAGGGGAATGTAGGTTTGACCGGGTTCCAAGGCTGAACTCACCGCTGCACCTCAAGCCTCATCTTGGATGCTAGATCTACATTTGTGTGCCTGGTCCTTTAATATGCCTGCAGGCCTTCATCCATCCTTGTAACTTCCTTTTCTACTCCTTTTTAATCCTTTCCAGAGCAGGGCTTGTGTTCTCAGGAAGTAGACACTAGAATTACAGATCCTCTCCTACAGTTACACTTTAAGAAGGTCCACAGCAGATTCCCTAGTAGAAGGGATGTATGGCTAGAATCTTCTCAACATATAAGGGTGGAAAGTGTGTTGTGTGTCATCCAGAATGTACTATTCTTCTGTCTTTTCACGTTAAAACTCAGAAAGTCCCCAATGTCTTGAAAAGCTATCATTGTATTTTCTCCCAACTCCTCATCTTTTGGCTACAGCATCACTCATGGTGACTGGTTCCTTGGTGGGACTCAAGAAAAATGCTCTTGGGCATATGTGACTCTTAGATTTTTATTTCTTCTATAAGCCAATATTTAAGTTCTTTAGTGAATGATCTTCCCTGTGCAGACAATCCTGTGACTTCATCTGACCTCAGCAGGATACTCAAGCTTTGCTGAAAGATGTTAGTATAATTGAGCTTAGAAGATTGCACAAACCAGTTCCCCACTCGTTACTAACGCTGTCCCAGGACTTCTCATCAGAACCTGCTGTGCACAAACTCTAAAATGCTCAGTGACAAATGGCCTGTTTCTGCCCATTGTCTTATGGCCTATAGCTATAGGGAGTCAATACCTTCTGTTCTGCTCAATCCCAGTGTTGAGCCACTTCAGCTCAGTGCAGTTAGTCTTTTCCATTGGCTCTTATGCTATTAAGCAGTTTAGCCTCTTTTCTCCCTCCTCTCACATCTACAAGTTAGTAATCTCTTACCATGACAACAACCTGAGACACTGTACAGAATCGCCTTTAAAAGTTCATGCTCACACTCTAAGTTGATGAAATTGAGAGCGCTGCCTCACAACTAAAACTCGGTGTGGCCGAACACCATCTTGGCTCTACGAGACTTCAAGTGCAAGCTAGCTTACTGGTATCAAAGCTTAAGTTTTGTGGTACTTGATGGGGCATGGGCAGGGGCCTAGGACTAGGAAGGTGCTGCCACATCTAATTTCTTCACCTCATTGTTGAGGAAGAGATTTCTAAGTGTCACATAGTCTTTCACCAACACTTGTAGTCTGCTTAACTCAGAGCTCTCAGCACAGTGCAAGAAGCCCCAGCTTATATTGAAGGCTTCATAGAAAGTTCTTTTCTTCTAACCCTCTCCCTCCTTCAATGAAACCTCTTTTCAGTATAAATATTAGGAAAATGACCCCATTCAAACTCATCTGCTCTTTATTCTGTAAGCCCCTAGTTTTAACTCTCTACATCATGCTTGGAACTCCAGGAAGCTTAACCCACAGGCCTCTTCACCTGGACTTATCACTGATGTCTACTTAAGCTCAGCCCATGGGAAATGATTTGAACTCAGTGCCAGAATGGGCCTGAGATATTGTCTCTGCTGCATCCTGCCTTGGTATCTTCTGCGCTGTGTCTGAGGGAATTTTCAGAGACAATTAGATCATGATGGTTCTGACCTAATTGATGGAGTTCTTCTTCAGTGGATGCATTCTATGAGGGCATTATTTGGAAGGTGGGATCTAGTTTGGGGAAGTGGGTCACTGATAGGGGTTGTCCTTGTGCTGTTTTTATTCTTGTTCTGTCCCAGATCTTATCTCCTTTCTCTGCTTCCTGTCTGCTGAAAAATAAAGAACACCCTCTTACACACACACACACACACACACACACACACAAACACACACACACACAGAGACACATACAGAGACACACACACACACTTAGTGATATTTGACAAGGAACAAGAAGAGAGGCGGCATGGACCAAATCCTCCAGAACTCTGATGCATTGCGGAGCCCCTCTCTTAAACTGGTTTACGTCAGGTAATTTGTCCCAGCAAGGAGGACAATAAGAAAACAACACAATCCCACATATCATGGTGCCTTTTGGGCAGCTCTGTGCTCTGGGGCTTCACATTTTATTGAACTCCAAAAGGCTACTTTCTCTTCTTCCCGACATTGGGATGCAGCATTTGAGTCTCGGTTTTTTAAGTCCCTTGGTGCCTCATTATCTCTTGTTAGCTCCCTTCACCCTTCCCACACCTCTAGAAATAATCGCTTTATTAACGGTTTGAACCAACTGAGTAGAATTCTATTTTCTATCAGGATCAAGATACACCACACACAGAGACTGTGTGAGAAAAACGAATCCAAACCCCTAGAGCATCCCCGAACCTACCTGCCCATCTGTTGATAACCAAGTCAGAAAAAAGAGCCAGGAGAAGAGACTCAGGAGGTCCCTGACTGAGTTTATTTAGATCTAAATGGTGCAGCAGAAGAATCCAGAGCACTGTGGGTGGAGTGACATCAACCCTGTATGTCCCACCCACTGGTAGCCAAATTGGTCAGAACACAAATCCTGCCAACAGGGGAGTAGAATGTGTACAGAAATAAGCCTGTCTGGGGGCAAAGAGTCTAAATTCTCCTGCTCCTATGCAGTGCATCCACTGTAAGAATTGTTTGGTTCATGAAAAACAAACAAACATCAGTTACATCCAGATGAAGACTTTGTGACTGTTCAGGAATCATCTATAGCTACTGATCTGAAGTAGGCTTTGGTAATCTCATTACTTTCTCTCCATATTCCCTAAAGGTCTCTCCCATGCCAGCCCAGGTGGACATGTGACAAGGTCACCTTGCCACCGTGTTTCTGAGCCTGGCCAGTCTATGTTCACAGGGCACTGTTTTGTTCAAGCATTCTTTTGGTGAGTCTAAATGTGCCTCGGAGTCAACCGACTCCACATCCTTCCCTTCCTTTCCTTCTCTGTGCATCATGAATAACTCCAAAACATAGCTTATAATACTATAAAAAATATGCCAGTATTCTTTAATTTATATGTAAATTACATGTAAAAGAAAAAAGCATGGGCTGCTATATTACTCTCTCTTCTGCATTCTAATATCTCAAGCAGCCTGCTTTTATTACTTGTTTTATTTTTGCTTTTTTAAAACCTTGTTTCTCTTGCAACAGGCTCTATCCTTGTTGCCATAGCTGGCCCTGAACTCATGACCTCCTGCATCCTCCCTGAGTGTACCACCACACCCAGCTCCGACATGGACAACTTTGTGAAGAAATGGACTGAGTTCCAGGTTCTGTAGCCTCAAAGATGTGGTAGCGGCACTGGCTCAGCTCTATGGAGGTCTCGCCATGACAGGACAAGAAAAATTGGGGTCTCATCCCCTCTCTTCCCCCAACTGACTGGAGACCTCCCACGAAACTTTGTCCTTAAAAGCTCTTGCTTCCCACTGCTAGCTACACTGAAGACCAAGTGCTCAATACCTGGAGCTTGAGAGGTACTCCCCCAACCTTAACCAAAGCCTAGCAACACCCTCTTTGCCTTGAATTGACTTAGCTGAATTGTTTTTTTTTTTTATATCTTAGATCAAAAGTTAGAGATCCACATGCGTGCCCTGTATATTCCTCGGTATAGAGAAAGGAACAATCTATCATTTGCCTGGAGCTCTATTAATATTTTGTTAAATATTTTCCATTCCACTCAAAAATGACTGATATTCACACACATACAGGAACACACATAACAACCCCCCCCCCCACTATTTTGCAAATAATTCAAAGCTAAGAGAAATGTCTTCTAAGGTTAGAAAGTGGCAGAACTTGCATTCAACCTTGGCTGCTGTAGAGTGGATGCTGTCAATCACCCGGTTCCTCATGAAAACAGAATCAGGGACCCCCCCCTCCCAAATATCCTTCTTTGTCTTATCTCAGTGCAGAGAAAAATCAAATGGGAAAGAGGATAAGTGTCCTCAGGTCTCCTCACTTCTGTCAGCCAGGACTATTCAACCTTGAAACCCCCTCGGTGTGTGTGAGCCGATTTTTCTCTCATTTCCAAGAAGTTACATTTAGCATGAAGTAAATGACCTGAATCCTGCCACGGCTGCTTCATTCGCACACTCATCTTATGAATTTGAGCATGGTTGTTATTTCCATCAACCCTTCCCTTCTTGGTCCCTAGGAATGTGGGCCTACTGCAGTCAAGACAGCTTCCATGTCGGCTTCATCTTGTCTCTCCTTGAACCCAGACTCAGCAGCAACAGAGCCCCAGGTGCCTGGTCACCCTTCTAAATGCCACCAGGGCCAGAGAAGAGAGAGGCCTTGAATAAATAACCAAACATCGGAGGTGCTTCATCCACAGTGTATTGCTCCATTGATGTGTGTTGCCATGGTGACCTCTGATTATTTTTTGAGCCAGGAGAATTAATCCTATTGAATTTTCTGTCCTAATAATTTAAGAAATTAATTTTCCATATTATAAAATTCAAATGCACAATCTTGTGAACCAAGGTTTAGCAAGCTAAACTAATCCATTCAATTTCATTCTGGGCTGAGATATGCAGGCTTCTACATAGCAAAAGGGCAGGACTAACTGGCAAATGGCACCATGGACTTCAGTCATGTTCTGAAAGGTGGCTGTTCATTTTCAAAAAGCTGAGCCTTATGGCAGCACTAGAATTTTCCAGAAAGGTCAAAGCATGCAGAAGCATATAAAGCTTTCTTTTCTCTTGCATGTAAATTTCCAAAGCCTGTCTAGTGAGCCGGAAGCATTCTCAGTTTCTTCTCCCTTCTCTGCTCTGCGCTCATCCTTCCTCTTACTGGAGACAAGAGCCAGGGACCGCTGAATGGATGATCCTTAAAGTCAAACTCACCCAACTGGACTCCAGAACATGGTGACCTGGGCACTACACCTTTGAGCTCTGCACTTTTCCCCTTTATAGCCAATTTTGTCTTAATATGGTTGTGCTGTCAAAGCTTCTGCCCCCAAACATGACCAGTTATGTTGTTCCCACATTTTCTACTCTATTCCAAGCATTGTAAAGTCTCTTCTTCTGCTTTGATCCATGGCTATTCTTTGTAAGGAGTTTTACCAGCATGTGACTGAATACTCTGTTTTGGTTCCCACTTGCTATTCCTCTGGTTTCCTTCAAGGTCTTTCACTTAATTCTGCACACACACACACACACACACACACACACACACACACACACACACCATGGGCTGTCACACCTATGCCCAGGAGATTAACTTCCTTCCCAGCATGCACTCCTTCTGGGCCTCTGTCCTTCTCAGGGGCTTTCATATCTACTTTGTTTGGGGAACTGGCCAGAGCCTGAACTCCAAGTGGTACATGAGAATGCCTTTCCCCATCTCTGGTATTCACTGAACACCCAGTCTCCAGTCAATCTGGGATACCCAAACAGCATCCAGGATCCTGGCTTACCTTCCCACCAGGCTCCATCATTTCTGGAATGGAAATGTTTGAATTCTCGTTTTGAACTATGGCAGCTGTCCCTGCCTTCCTCCATCTCCCACCTACTCATCTTTTGGGGTTTCTGGAGATAACATCTCCTACAGGCATACTTGATTTAGATCCACTTCTGGACCCTTCATACTGCTTAGGACACTGTGCCAGCAGAGATGTTTAGGTATCCTGTTATAACCACCCTGGACCACAAATGCCCTTGTTTATACTTCCAGTTTTGTATCCCATCCCCCAGAAACTGACAATAGATCGTTCACTGTTGCATGAAGCTTTTACAGAAACAAAAGCCTTGTCTGAACATTTTCCTAAGTAACCAATTGTTAGATACTCTATCTAAATGTGTTACTTTTCCGATCTATAAAGTTTATGATTCTTCCTGCCTGTTCTTCTGTCTTACTCAGCAAGCTCTACTGCTGTAAAGAGACACCATGACCACAGCAACTCCTGTAAAAGAAAGCATTTTACTAGGGCTGGCTTACTGTTTCAGAGGCTTAATCCATTACCATCATGGCAGGAAGCGTGGCAGTGTGCAGGCGGACTTGGTGTTGGAGAGGTAGCTGAGAGTGGAGTCTCCTGATCTGGAAGCAGCAGGAAGAGAGGGGCACTGTGCCTGGCTTGGGCTTTTGAAACCCGGAAGCAGATTCCTAGTGACATACTTCTTCCAACAAGGTCACACTTCATAATCCTTTCCAATGGTGCCACTTTCTGGTGACCAAGCATTGAAATCTGTTAGCCTATGGGCAGCATTCTCATTCAAACCACCACACCCTTGATCCTGAACTCAAGCTGCCTGTTGTCCACTCCCCCATCTTTCTTCTTTCTACTCCCTCTCAGGTGTATTTTTTTTTTTGTCTGCTCTAGCAGGCCAGAGCTGACAAAAATAAATTAAATAATAGTAGAACTTGACCTAGAATAACCTAGAATACCTAGAATAACCACCTATTTAAATATTATTTAGTAATACGAAATGAAAATCAATCAAAAGGACAGTGACATCTCCAAAGATGTTTCCATATAAGTTTCAGTAAACTATAATTTTTAACAGAAATAGATTGTTTTCTAATTATGTGAATTTTGTAATGATCCCAAATAAATCATTTTTGTGAAGTGGCTTTGGGAAATTGATCATGCATTGAATCAATTTGAAGGAATTTGATACTTATTGGTTGTGCTTGCTCTATGACTAACAAGTTCCTCTCATCTGTCTGTCTGTCTATTTGTCTGTTTGTCTGTCTATTCATCTCCCTTCCTATCCTGCTTTCACATACACTGGCATACAGCATCTTCAATTTCTCTCTTCACTTGCACATTTTTAAAATGTAATATTTAATTTTCGTTATTTTCCAATACATTAAACTGAAATAAGATTATATAATTTCCCTCCTGACTTTCTTCCCTCCAGACCTTCCCAGCTTCCTCTCTTAAGATCTTCCCATGTCTTACTGTGTCTCAAGTTGATAGCCTCTTTTTCTTTGCATTTGTCATGTGTGTGTGCACATGTGCATGCATATGTACATGAGTGTGCATGTGTGTGTGTCTGTATGTGTATGTGTGTGAATAAATATGACTTGTGTGTCTGTTTTGTTGTTTGCGTGTATATGGTTCTAAGGTTGTCCAGTATAAATTAGACAGCCAATAAGGGTCTCATCCCTGGGAGAGGTTATTTCCCCTCTCCTAGTAGTCATTAGTTGCTTGTCTATGGGTGATACCCCACACATTTTTTTCTCCCCATGTTAGCATGTCCATAGATAATTCCAATTGCTCTGGTCGTGTTTAGCCAGTCATTTCTAGGAGACTTCACAGCATGCTTCCTGGTATTCTGGTGTTCCCTGAGCTATAGATGCAGGAGCTATAATGTAGAAATACCAGCTGTGTCTGGATGCTCCATGAGTTGTTAATCTCTCTATTCTGTCCAGCTGTGGTTGTCTGTGATGGTGTCCATTTATTATAAAGAGAAGAATCCATAATGAGGGTCAGTAGTTCACTTACTTCATAATTAGAAAACAATCTATGTGAGGTGGCTCACATCTTTTTCTTTTTCCACCATCTCTCCCATCCTTAGGCATATTTGAAGGCGCGCGCCTGCGCACACACACACACCTGAGCACATTATGACATTCTTCCCATTTCTTTGGTCTCAGAAACAATTATTCCAGTCTATTTCCCTGTCGATTCTCTTTCCTAGCCTCTCCTCCTCCACATTGCTGTCCCTCTCCTTTTCAAAGTGTTGTCTCTGTTTCTTTTTCTCTTTGTTTCTCTGCCAAGTCACACACCCTTCCCTAGTCTCCTCATTGCTCTGTGGAGTGATGTCAAGTCCTCCAATGTGCATCTGAAGGAGAGGGTCGAGCCAGTGCTGAAGGCAGCCCCTGCTTTTAGCCCAAAGAAAACACCCTGAGTGGCTTTCCAGCAAAGTAAGGACTTCCCATCAGTGCCAGGGAACTTTTGATCTCAGTGTACCCACGAGTTAATAATGATGATCGTCACAGCGGAGGTTTAGGAAGGAAACAAAGCCTTCCACTCCAGCAGCTCAAGCATCATTGTTAAAGGCAAGTTGGAAAAGGCTTGAAAACCAGGACTACGCGTGGCAGACTTTCCTTTACCGTGACCGTGCTTCCTTGCCACTGGGGTTTGCATGTAATTTGTTCCCCAGTTTCATGTCCCATTGTGATGGCATCCAGGTGATGGAATCTTTGAGACACCTCCTGTCTTAGTGTTCTTTTGCTGTGAGAGACACCATGGCCACACAAGCAGACTTGGCACTGGAGAAGTAGCTGAGAGTGCCACATCTGGACCCACAGGCGACAGGAAGAGAGAACCACTGGAACTGCCTTGAACATGTAAAACCCCAAAGCCCACCACCCACAGTGACACACTTCCTCCAACAAATTCATACCTCCTAATCCTCAAATAGTACCACTCCCTCATGACTAAGCATTTAAGTATATGAGGCTATAGGTGCTGTTCTTGTACAAACCACCACACCTCCTCATGGGAAGGGTCAGGTCATGTGGTCTTTACTCCCAGAAGGGCTTAATGTTGCCTTGTAAGTGTGTGTGTATGTGTGTGTGTGGGGTGTCTTAGTGCTCTTATAAAAGAGCAACTCCAGCCCGTCCAACTCTTGATTCCCTACTAGCACATGAGTCACTTCTCTGCCAAGGTTGGGAGGCCACGGGGGCAGGGGGAAGGGTGAACCATCTACAGGATACCTGCTGTTGGGATCCTCTAGCCAGAAAAACTCATTTTATTTACACAGTCCAGGCACTCAATTGAAGAAACTGAAGATGGACTAAGACACTTGCCTTTGAGAGTGAAACTGAACAAGCTGGTCACTGGTCACCTTAAGATGTCACTGTGAGCGCTCACTAATCACCAGCTCTGTGGATTTTGCAATTCCCCATTCACTCAGTTAAAGCCTCAGTTTCCTAGCCATGGGGGTGTGTCAGGGCTGGTGGGCTAGGTCTGGTAGTCGTCATAAGTTGCAGCATCAGGCCTGGGTCCTAATGGGTGGAGAGAGAGGTGTGCACTTTTGAGAATGCCTCTCTGTACTTTGTTGTCCAAGGTTTTCTGTAAATATGACCGTGTATAATCAACTCTTGTTTGACTTTAGTTTTCACATGAACCATCTATCCTTCAAACTGTGAGCAATGAAAACACAATGGTCATCGGATACAATGGCTCCTCAAGAGAAAAAGATCAAGAATTGTGCTCCTAGTACCCACCTAGGAAAACAGGTATCTCAGCTCAGTCAAAAGCCCTAAACAGAAGGTGAAGTCTCCCGGGCATCCTGATGTGTGTTTGACTATTAGATCTGGAAGCAGGGCTGGCTGGAGGGAGGCAAGGTCTTGATTGGGGAATTTCTCAGTCCAGAACCTGAAGTCAGGGATTTTCTCTGATCTAAGGAGCAAGGAATCTTCTCTGCTATCTGTGCCTTTCCCAGCATGAGGTGTTGAAAACAGGATCTGAAGCCACATCCTCAAGTCATCCTGAGCACAACAAGGCTTAGCTTCTCTCGGAGGATCATTGGGTAGAGTCTGTTGGCAGTTCATGTCCGTCTAGATGTTCACAACTAAACAGCGCCCCTGAGGGACTGTGTGTGCATCCATCATGAATGCCTGTGGGTTTGGGGGTGGGAGCGGGGCTGACAGATGATGACAGTGGTGTATATGTAGGAGTCTGTGTAGTTTGTCAGGTGTTGAGTTTCATGGCTCACTGGACTCCAGTGCAAGATCTTGTGTGAGATCTGGGATTCTGACTCTACAACTGTTTCATTGTTTTTCCTGTCGTTGTGCCAAAGACTGACAAATGCTACTTAAGGGAGGGGAGGTTTGCTTTGGCTCACAGTTTGTGGTGACAGTCCGTCATGAGGAAGCCACAGAGGCAGCAGATATTTATGGAGTTTAGCTCATCACCTTGCATCCACAGAAAGCAATGGGCACTTGGGCTTAGCTCACTTCTTAAAGAATCATGGACCTCAACCCAGGGAATAATACCACTCACAGTGGGCAAGTCTTCCCTCCTCACTACATAATAAAGGTATTTCCTAACAGGCACTCCCAGAGACACCAAAATGATATCTCACAGTTGTGCCTAGAGGCTTGTCTCCTACGTGAGTCCATATCTTTTCAGACTGACAACACTAACCACACATTGTTGAGTTGTTTCCAGTGACTTCATAATGCTATATATGGCCCATGATCTGTGAAAAGTGAAAGATAGTGATTTGTGCATGTGCGCACCCTTCATTGTACACATGTGTTTGAGAGTGAACACACACACACACACACACACACACACACACACACACACACAAACCATTTAGCCACAAGATGCTACCAGCCCCAAACCAAAACTGAATCTCATAAAGATGTCTACACAGTCACTTACAAAAGCTGTTGGTATAAAAATCGAATTTGCTCTTCCATTTGTCATGATTCTTATAACCCAATAGGATAATGGGAAATGGATGGGTAATATATGGTATAGACATGATCTCTCTGTCCTGTCTGTCAAAGATATGCTCACACACTTACATATAGGCACATGTACAAACAAAGTTGTAATCCCTCAGATATGCAATGCCTGGGTTACATTATCATACACCTAAAATATAGGCTTCTTTCTTGTTTTTATTAGATATTTTCTTTATTTACATTTCAAATGCTATCCCGAAAGTTCCCTATACACCTCCCGCGCCCCTGCTCCCCTACCCACCCACTCCCACTTCTTGGCCCTGGCATTCCCCTGTGCTGGGACATATGATCTTTGCAAGACCAAGGGGCCTCTCTTCCCAATGATGGCCAATTAGACCATCTTCTGCTACATATGCAGCTAGAGACACGAACTCAGGGGGTACTGGTTAGTTCATATTGTTGTTGCACCTACAGGGTTGCAGCCCCCTTCAGCTCCTTGGGTACTTTCTCTAGCTCCTCAATTGGGGGGCCTGTGTTCCAACCAATAGCTGACTGTGAGCAGCCAAATCTGTGTTTTGTCAGGCACTGGCATAGCCTCACAAGAGGCTGCTATATCAGGGTCCAATCAGCAGAATCTTGCTGGCATGTGCAATAGTATCTGGGTTTGGTGGCTGATGATGGGATGGATCCCCAGAAGGGGAAGTCTCTGGACATAGTCCATCCTTTCATCTTAG
>NC_034590.1:94330214-94339375 GCF_900095145.1 Mus pahari | reverse complement strand
CCCGAAACAGGGTCTGTCCCAGAAGCTAGGTTGCTTCTGTCTGTCCCAAAGCTGTGTAGCTTCTGCGGTCCACACTCTCACCAGTGCAGACTGGAGCCTAGGCAAACCGGAGCAAAGATGGCTCCGCAACCAGCTCAGACAGTGAGAGCTCTCCCAGGCAGACACCTCTCCTCTGGCAGGGAAGATGCTCGAAGGTCTAGAGACAGAAAAGGGATCTTTCCCAGAAGCTGTGTTGCTTCTGCAGGCCACCCTCTCCTGGCAACTCACTGGAGCAAAGATGGCTCTCTTACCAGCTCAGGCACTGAGAACCCACCCGGGTAGAAACCTCTCCTCTGGCGGGAAAGGTGCTGGATGTCTGGAGCCAGAAACGGAGTCTGTCCCAGCTGCTGTGTTGCTTCTGCAGGCCGCCCTCTCCCCAGCAGTGCACTGGAGCAAAGATGGCTCCCCTACCAGTTCAGGCCTTGAGACCCCTCCTGGGCGGACACCTCTCCTCAGGCGGACACCCCTCCTCAGGCAGAAAAGGTGCCAGATGACTGGAGCCAGAAACGGGATCTTTCCCAGAAGCTGTGTTGCTTCTGCAGGCCGCCCTCTCCCCAGCAACGCACTGGAGCAAAGATGGCTCTCTTACCGGCTCAGGCCTTGAGAACCCTCCTGGGCAGACACCTCTCCTCTGGTGGGAAAGGTGCCAGATATCTGGAGCCAGAAATGGAGTCTGTCCCAGCTGCTGTGTCGCTTCTGCAGGCCGCCCTCTCCCGGGCAATGCACTGGAGCAAAGATGGCTCTCCTACCAGCTCCAGGCTTCTTTCTGTAACATTTATTTATTTATTTGTTTGTTTGTTTTATTATAAACATTTACATATACAGATTTTTTAAATTAAAAATGTTACCTACTGTTAATGATATTACTTCTGAAATATCACTGGAGCTGTGTCTTCCAATTCTTTTGATATGCCTGGACATACTCTGGGGCCATGTTACAGGACAGAATCTGATTTAGGAGGTCCTTAGTTAGAGGATGAAACTCTTCATTTCCGATAAGCTTTTAGAATATACTCAGGGTTTACACATTAAAGTCCTCCCAAGCCAGGGGTGGGTGGGTGTGTGGGTGGGTGAAAAATTGATGCCTGAGTTTACAGCCCCCGGCAACAAATCTGAGAAGCTCTGTCACTGGCTCCTGCTGTGTCTCCTCTGACACTACGATGGGGACATCATATAACCAGTGGGGTACAATGGTCAGTTTCACTGGACTCTAGAGCAGCAGTTTTCAACCTGTGGATGGTGACCCTCTGGGGGTTGAACGACCCTTTCACAGGGGTCACACATCAGCTATGATTCATAACAGTAGCAACATTGCAGTTATGAAGTAGCAACAAAATAATTATATGGTTGTGGCACACCACACGAGGAATGGTATTTAAGGGTCACAGCATTAGGAAGGTTGAGAAACACTGTGGGAGTGGGATCTGCTATGTGGGTCTGACTACGGCACACCTGTATCTGATTGTACTCACCCTCCTACACAGCACACACTCTTGATACCCCCAGAGCTGTTGTTTTAGCACCAATCCAATCCACATGCACCCCCTGACTCCCTGCCATTTAAAGGTCTGAATTTTATTCTGTAGTATACGGTGAGTAGTTTTCTTTCATAATTATAAGAGAATTTTTCTTGGTGGCACATAAGAGTCACCCTTGGTCCCATCTACAAAGAATTTTACCCAACTGAACTAAAATTCAATTAAAAATGAGCCAGATAAAATAAAACTAGGATTTGCCTCAACAATCCCAAGGAACAGGCAGATTTGGGCCAAGTTGACTGGTGGTCAGCCCAGAATGCTGGTTCCAGCATCAGCAAGGCCAGTTGCTTCATCCTCAGCCTAAACATCCTCACCCCGCTGTCATCACATGCCCTGCTGACCACACTTCCCAATGCTTCCACGCATGTCATTTTGTTCCTTACTTCTAGGTCTCCTTTCAAAGCACAGTCTTGTCTTTTCTGAAATGCCTTCTCAAATTTTCTCTAGAAAATTACTCTCCTCTGCTGTCTTGTCTTTGAACCCTTGTTCCCCCACTGCTGCTGTGACAGACTTAATTATTCTTTCTTTGGAACTAGCTCTGATCCTTTCGTAACCCGGCACGGCTGTATCTGTACCCACAGAGTCTATGACGCTAAGTCTGAGTTCTTGAGGTTAGAGGTTAGGCATTATGGTTGGACTACCCAAACTGGGAACGAAAGGGGCGGGCAGACAGAGCCAGGACTGAGTCCCGAGCCTACTTCTGCTTAGCTTGTGGGCACGCTATTGATCTGATGACACCTCGTCCTGATCCTATTCCTTTTCTTTTCAATATAAGCAAGAAAACTTGCCAGCGAGAACTACTGCAAAGATTAGATGAGAAGACTCTGCAGGAGAAACGGCAGATTTCATCATCACGAATCTCATCACCTGTGCATCCTTGACACGCAGAGGCTGGCCTCGGGATGCATCAGGAAATCAAAGAGGCTGCACCCACCTGAAGTGGGAAGATGATGCTGGGGTCCACACTGGTGATGTGGGCTGCAGCAACCACAGGAAAGGGAAATGAAAATTATAAATAGTAACAATGTTGATGTCCTTGGATATAAGCCCCTCGCTGCTGGGAACATAGCCTCAAAAAAATAATGGAGATAACAAAATGGAAAGGGACAAACAATCACAGAGATGGCTGCTGCTGTGGTGTCTGTGTTGGCTAAAAAAAAAAAAAAAAAAGGCATGCATGCAAGGTTTTTAAGTGGCCCCGAGTCGAACTGGCAGTACAAATTGTGGTTCCTCTCTATAAAGCTGTATTGATCAGCTATCTCAAAGCGAATGCAGAGGATCTATAGAAATGTTGGGAAATGCTTGTGTTCCCACATTAAATTGAAATGATGAATACTGAATGACTATGCTGGGATCATTGCTTGCATGAAACCCACTGGCAGGGGAAAAACAAAGAAAAGAAATAAAAGAAATATGTAGAAAGAAAAGAAGATGTGCATATGTTTTATGATTATAGAGTTCATGTTTTTTTTCTCCTTACTTTAAAGAATGAGTTTTTTTGGTTCCTGTTTTGTTTTTCTTTTTTTCTTTTTTTTCTTTTCTTTTTTCTTTTTTTTCTGTTTTCTTTTTTCTCTTTCTTTCTCTTTCTTTCTTTCTTTCTTTCTTTCTTTCTTTCTTTCTTTCTTTCTTCTTTTTTTTTTTTTTTTAGCAGAGACATTCCTTTTTGTTCCCTGGCTTCAAAACTGCACTTTTTCATACATCTTTGCAGCAGCGTGCCCACATGATGTAAGAATCAGGGAGTGTACTCTGAATCAAGCTCCCACCTGTACCCATGAGGAGCTGTGTACTCATGGGACAGAGATGTATGGCAAAAACAAACAAACAAACAAACAAATAAACAAAACAATAAATGCCTAATGGTGAAAGAGACAGATGGCCTGAAGTGAAAATAAACAAACTTAGGAAGTGCAGAGCTGAATCCCATGCAGCTGCGGACCTATCAGCCCTTATTACTAAAACTTCACAAGGCCTTCCGTGCTCTGAGCCTAAAAGCCAAGGGCACTGAAGTGGGCTCTGGGATACAGCATGACAGAGTTACCTCCCTTCACCACTGGTACTTTCTGCCTTACTCACTATACTCAGGCCACTCTGCCCCCGTTGCCCTTTTCATGCCAAGCATGCTAGCCCTGGGGCCTTTGCAACTGGCTTCCTGCTTTAAATGCTCAGTTCCCAGTAAAGATTGGAATGATGTCATTTTAGTGAGGTCATGAGGACAGTGCAATCTCAGGTCTCTGGTCTCTCCTTGTTTCCTGTTTCTGTAAAGCACTTGTCACCAGGAGATCTCTCTCTCTCTCTCTCTCTCTCTCTCTCTCTATATATATATATATATATATATATATATATATATATATATATATATATTGGGTTTCAGTCCCATTCCACTTCAACTTCATCTCATCATGGTCACTTCAACTTCGCTCTCCAAGAGCCTAGAATGCTAGAATGCAGCTTGGCACATAGCAGGTCTTCAACAAAAGAATTACTGAATAAGTGAATAATAATGGGCCTGTCTACAAAAAGCATTTTCCTCTGCACTAAGTCACAACGCCAGAGCAGCTTGCATCCAAGCAGATATTCAGAAAGCACAAACATAAGGTGACTCTTGCGGGGCTCCTAAAAAGAGCAGAAGGCTGGGCCAGTGGGCTCCAGCCAGCTAGAGTACCCTGTAAATGAGGCAGTGTGCCTGTGAACCCCCAGTGCCTACCTGGGAGACTCAATGCATTTTAATAAGAAAACAGACTTCATTTCTTTCTCTACTCCACAGCACAGGCTGTCAACAGTTGAGGGAAGGGAAAAATGAAATGTACTTCAGCTATTTTTGCATTCAGAAACGTATACAGCTTAAAAAATAAAACCAGAAAAACAAAGGCAACCCGTTTAACAAATTAGATCTAGCTCTTGGCAAAGAGAATGTTTTTATTTTTAGCCAGTACTAAACAACCCTCCCAACACTGTAAAAGTCTCAGAATGTGAAACTCTCAAAGAGCTGGAAAAGGTCCCTCGCCAGCGCAAATGCTTCCAGTAACACGGAGAAGCAAGATTCATTAGGAGCTATCTTTAGCATTATCAGCGATTTTGTTATTATCCGGTGTCCTTCATAAGGTACGCAGTAGCCTCCACTCAGATTTACAAAAGGGGAGGCAAAGGAGGGCTGGCAAGGAAAGCTGCCCCGGTCCTCCTCGGGAACTGCTCCTAAGGAGGAGAGGGAAGAGAAGAGAAAGAGAAAGAGAAAAGAAACAGCAAGAGAAAGAGCAGGAATTTAAAGAGAAAAATTCAAACTAGGAACAGCCGGGCATTAAAAAACAGTCACATGTCACTGGATGCTCTCCTGAGGAAGAGTTTGTATGAGTTACAAAGTTCCAGTAGCAGCAGAGAAAATTAAAAACAGAGGTCCAATAGAACCCATGAGAGCCAGGGCACTCCCTTCAAATGTCCTTGTGCCTCCATTTGGTATTTGTTCTGTGGATAAATGGAAAGATCCAAAATAGAGCAAGGAACACTTAAAATGCACACACATACACACACACACACACACACACACACACTCACACATATATATGCACTCACATGTACCAGTGCACACATGCATACACACATTCACATAAATTCACATGTGCCAGTGCACATATACTCATAAATACTCTCATACTCTCTTAAGCATCCATTCACACATGCACCAATGTGCACACACTCCCATATACATGAAATTATATGTACACAACTCATACTCTCAGACACAGTCACACTCTACCATATCTATTTCATACCCATATACACATGCATCAATGTACACACGTAGGCTCATTCACATGCACATATATCAACACAGACACTGTTTATACATACATAATCATCAATTCAATTCAACAATGCAATACACATTCTTACAAACATAATCAGCAATACATTCTCATAAACACACACACATATATACCAATGCACACACACAGGAACACACAATAAACTCATACTCAGTCACACACTAACATATATTAATATACATATACATATATATTCCCATCCAATATGAAATCATTCCCATATTACATCCACATGCACAAATATATACACATTCCCATTTATATTCACAGAAACACACTAACAGCACCAGTGTATACACACACCTCTGTATACACACTCTCAAGCACACCCACACAATCTCTTACACTTTCACCATGCACTGGTTATTATCAAAACTCAAGGGTTGCAAATGGCATAGTTTCCTTGGATTGATTTGCTGGGGAGTGAAGTTCAGATAATCTGACCCATGTGGTTTAATGAATCTCCAAACGGCAAGTGTTTTGGTCGCCATGATGGCAGAGCAGTTATAGTCATCAAACATGTCATTTTAGACATTTGTCTGACATGTGATGTGTGTAACAACTTATCTTCAGAGGTACCAAAGAATACACACACACACACACACACACACACACAGCACAACACACAGACACACAGGACTTCAAAACATAACCTCATGATGATGCACATAGTAGGATTTATGTCTTCATTTTTCTTTTCTATGTAAATGGTAAGCTCCTGGAAGCCTAAGATGCAATGTGCCTTTCCATCTTCCTAACAGGGTAGGGTGCTATGATGTCAAGGTGTGTGTGTGTGTGTGTGTGTGTGTGTGTGTGTGTACACCAATAAATTTCATTAGGATGTTCATAGGAGCATGGGAACCTTACCAGTGGCTACACCACTGAAGAACTCCTCCTCCTCCTCCTCCTCCTCCTACACACACACACACACACACACACACACACACACACACACAGAGAGAGAGAGAGAGAGAGAGAGAGAGAGAGAGAGAGAGAGAGAGAGAGAAAGTTTGTTTCTGGTTATTTTTGTTGTTGTTGTTGATGTTTTTTGGTTTTTTTGTTTTGTTTTTATGTTTTGTTTTGTTTTTTGGAGACAGGGTTTCTCTGTGTAGCCCTAGCTGTCCTGGAACTCACTTTGTAGACCAGGCTGGCTCGAACTCAGAAATCTGCCTGCCTCTGCCTCCAAATGCTGGGATTAAAGGCCTGCACCCACCATTCCCAGCTGAGAGAATTTTAACTTTGTATATATTTGCATGACAATTGTTGACACGCCCAACCTTGTGAAGCTAGCTCAGGAGTACAAGAGTCAGGCTTGGATTCAGCTTTCTATACTCTGCCTCCGCCCACTTCTCCTGGCTCTTTTGTTCTTTGTGTCCTTTTCCCCTGAGGTTTCCCAGCCTTGCAAGGGGTAATACCTGTACCCTACACATGTCTGGGCATTCTGCAGTCATCTTGCCTCTGAGTGTCTGACATTTCAAATGCACAGTTCCAGGAGAGAACGGCACAGACAGAAAATTCGAGTGAAAGCAATCAGCTCTAATGTCCCCAGATGACAGTTTTTCCCAGCAAGAATGGCTATTGGAGGATGTCCTAGGAAAGGGAAATCAGTGACCCTCAGCTGGTCTCAGGTGCCACGCGCTTCTCAGAAATTCAACATCTTGTCACTCTGGGCAACATCGAATCAAAACACACTCAGACTTACAGTGGAGAGAAGAGACTGCACTAGGACTAAAGTTACGGTTCTGATTGGAAGATTTACTTCTTTCTAAAGCTATCTATCAATGTCAAGAGGGCACAAGGGTACATTCATTGAGTGATACCATGGAATGAAACCAGTGAAAGGCAGACTCTCCAGAAAGCATCCATGCTGTTGAAGAGCTGGGCATGTGGCTCAGCAGAGAAGTGCTGTTGTTCTTGTAGAAGGCCCGAGTCTGAACTCCACCACCTTTCTTGGGCAGCTCACAACTGCCTGTAACTCCAGTTCCAGGGTGTCCATTTTGGCACTCATTTGCACCTTATATGCATACATGAGTGTACACTCATGCACAAACACTTAAAATAGTAAATCTAACATTATGGTCTATTTGCAAAAAACACTCATCATTTTATATGAAAATAAGCTGAACATTTTAAACACCCCCCTCCCATGAAAAGACATGAAACACAGCTATAGTGTACTAGTTTGCAGATGAACAAGAGTTCTGGGGTGCCTCTCCAAATGCCTACTAAACAACTCATTGTTACTAAGACAATAGTGTAATGGCTTGAACGAAAATGGTCCCCAAGTTCGTATGCTTGAATACTTGGTTGTCAATTGGTGGAACTATTTGGGAAGGATTAGGAGGTGCGGTCTTGTTGATGAAGGTCTACCATTAGGGTGGGCTTTGAGGGTTCAGAAGGCTAGAATTATTTTCAATATGCTCCATGCTTCCTGGTTGTCAACTAGGACCTGAGCTCTTAACTGCTCTGCTAGTGCCATGTCTGCCATGCTCCCTGCCATGACTGTGATAAACTCATCTATAACTGTAAGACACAAATAACTCCTTCCTTCTATAGCTTCCCTTGAGTGTAGTGTTTTGTCACAGCAGCATACAAGCAGCTAACACAAGCAGTCTAGGAGGACAGTGCCCGCTTGGCACAGAGGCTCTCCTGCCATTTGCAACTCTGGCCTGTTGATTTTTTTTCTTATTACTCATATGTGTCCTTTCAAAAGACATTTCAAATCCTTTTTGGAGTGATGTGGAAACTACTAATACCTGAAACCCTCTTCATGCCCACACATTACTATGTGTCTATAGACCCACCTTTACTTAGAGCGAGGTTATTTCTCTGTAGACTACGACAAACAGAAAATGTTCAGTAAAAAATGCATTGTACATACGTGGCCTGCCATCCATTGAAGTGTAAATCGTGTTGTGATCAATAGATAGAATCAGTGTTGGTGACCTTCATGATAGCAAACTGACCAGGAGCTGACTGGGAGCTGGAACTCATTCTGGAACCAGCATCATGTGGTAGTACCCTAGCAAATGTCACCAGCCCAGGAAAAGACCCAAGTTCAAAGTATGGGCTGAATTAAAGCATGTTGCTTTTGAAGGTCAGAAATACTTTGGGTTAAATCATGGTACGTTGGGGCCGTCTATATTCATGTGTGTCCTCACACAAGTCCACGCGTAGGTCCACACCACTACATTCCACCCCTCACTTTGCTCCTTGCTGGCTCATAGTGGCTCCCCCACTAGAGGACAGGAATCAATGCCATGGTTCTGGACACTTATGCATGAATCCTATCTTCTGAGTCAATAAACTGCCCTTTTGAACAAGGATGGATTTCACTCTTGTCTGATGGTTGCCTCGCTGGAAAAATCCCCTCAGGCTTTGGAAGCCTCCCCCCAGCTCTGTGGAAATTGCAGATCTCAGGATCCAGAGGAGAGGCAATTAGATGCTGTCAGTTAGCAAACGTTCTGTCTACCCAAACCCCCAGGATTTGGCAGATTTATGAGATGGTGAGTGAGCCATTGTCTTGCCAGGACCCACACAGATTCCTGTTGCAGCTGCAAACACTCCCTAACTTGGATCAGGCTGAAGGAAGCTTCCTGAATATCATAAGCCTCACTACTCTGACCTGTGCGTCTGCTCCTTAGCTTCTACTCTCTCCCTTCCTCCCTGCTTTCCCCCCTCTCCCTCCCTCTTTCCTTCTCTTTCTCCATCTCCCTCCCTTCCTCTCTCTCTCTCTCTCTCTCTCTCTCTCTCTCTCTCTCTC
>NC_034590.1:94262696-94329830 GCF_900095145.1 Mus pahari | reverse complement strand
TGGTGGTGATGGTAGTGTATGTGTGTATGTGTGTCTAAGTGTGTTTGTGTATGTGTGTGTGCATACTCAAGAGTGTGTGTGAGTGTGAGGGTGGATACATGCATATTTGAGTGAATGTGTGTGTATATATATATATATATGTATGTATTATATATATGAATACATTTGCGTGTATATGTATGCATATACATGTATGAGTATGTGCGTAGCTCATACTTCAGTTATAGTGTTCAGATAAGATCTCTTTCAGGCTTGTGGCTCGCATTCCATGCAAAGAGAAAGGAAAAATGAAGATCCTTATTAACTGTTATCATATTGTTTGCCCACATGGTCTTTTTAGTTTCCATCTATGGTCCCTCCACACCCACCTCTGTGATACTGGCCGTTTGAATGGTGTTTGGAAAGATAGTTTCACTCTGATTTACTCTCTGGGCTCTGTGAACCCTGCCGAATGTGAGAGGAAGGTTTGAATGAGGAGGAGGGGCTGGGGACTTGGAGTCTTCTCCTCTGACCTTTTCCCAGAAATTTCCTTCTCTCTACCCTTCTCTGAGCCTGCGCTCAAAGGACAACACTCTAAACCTGGAAAAGATCCTGTGCATCATCTTCCTCCTGGCTTGATCTCCTAGCCTCTGTGAGCATCTGAAACTGAGAAGAAAGGAATGAGACCAAATGTAATATGATACTATTGGCTAACTGAGCTGTTAAAGTTCTATTTAATGAGCTTCTACTGAAGTTTGCAATGCCTCATCCTCAGCTGGCAAGCATTGACATATCTTTTCGTAGATGCAGCAATTCCCTATTGACAAATTTTCATCAGCTTTGGGAAAGTCTCCTGATAGTCTCTGGTGGTGACTTCCTCCAGAAAGATTCCCATATCCTTGTGTCCGATATAATAGGGGAAGATCCCCTGAACATCTTGGCTACAGACAGGAAAGAAAACTTCAAGAAGACCAAACAGGACAGGTAACATGAATTGCTGATCCCTCCACATGGGAACAGCCCTGAAACTGGATGAAAGATAAAAATGTCTTCAGCTGAAACTTCAACTAAAATTAGCCAATAAATCTTTTTGGTTACAGAGTCCATGGATGAAGACTTATTACAATTGGTGAAAAAAAAAAAAAAAGACTCCCATATCTTCTTTGACAGAGCACAGATGAGCTATCTCAATTGTCTGTGGTACTTGGAGTTTCCCACGATGATCTTCTGAACTGCTAGTGTTGAAAGAGAGCATGCAGCCCTCTCTGGCTCCTCATAGCCATAGCATAGGTGATATTGATATTGATATTGGTTGTATTTTTCTGGAGGGATTGGTCCTGTGCTCTGTCAAAGGCTAATCAGCCTGTTTTCTACATTGTCAATGAAGGAGTATGTCCTTTCCCTTTAAGAGTAAAAACCCACAGTGTCCTCAATGTCCAATGTTCACTGTGAAATACACTAAGTAAGAACCAAGATAAAGCCTGTAAATCAAGAAAAATATTTGCTTAATGACCAACAAATTCTACTTCATTTATACACAGGGCATTATAATAAATTTAAGCCAAACACCCTAATTCCTTTTATTTGTGAATAGAAAAATCAGGAAACTCCATTCTACAAAACAAACTGAATATTCCAGTTGAGCAGAGTGGTGGGCTTTAAGATGGGGAAAGGGGGAGGGAAGCAGAAAGAAAAGGAAAAGAAAGTTGCTGGCATGGTCCTCAGGTACTTTCCTCATACCATGGAGGTGGCATGCCTCTCTTGGGTAACTAATGTCTTCTTGGTTAGTCTCTGTGACTCTCTTGTTTTCTGTTGTTGTTTTAAGGTGTTTGTTGTTGGTGGTGGTTGTTTTGTTTTAGAAAACATTTGGTTATGTGATCTTTCATGATTGAGTAACTCCATCTGACTTGGTTAGATCTTTGGGCCTGCTGCCAGGGTCTGGTCCGTAACTGTGGGTTTCTCTTTACTTCACTGAACGCCACAAGCTTGGGTATGCATGACTGTGCTCACACTGTTGGAGACATGTTTAGGTGTCTCCAGCATGTGGAATGCATTCTTCCAGCTGCCAGCACACCCTCACTATGATAAATTTGACATTAAGATCCGTGTATTGTTAGGAGCCTTTAACATTGCTCAGAGTCACACAACACAGTAGATTCTACAAATAACCTGAGGACTCCCCAAGGGATTCTAGGCCTCGTCTTAACAATTAAATTTACATCATTACAACACGGCCATGTTTTTATGCCCCTCTCTCTGTTGTATACCATGAGAACATTCTGAATTTTTGTGCCAAGATAATAGCCTGATATAATAGGTGCAGAGATCAAAGAAAACAATAATTTCTTGGAAGTGAGTGACCAAAGGACAATACTACCACCACCAATCTCTCTCTCTCTCTCTCTCTCTCTCTCTCTCTCTCTCTCTCTCTCTCTCTCTNTCTCTCTCTCTCTCTCTCCTTTTTGGCCCATTTAACACTAGAAAATTTCAGTTTACAGGTCTTGTTAGAATGTTAAGATTTTTTGGTTTGGTTTGGTTTGGTTTGATTCTTTTACTTGTCAAATTTATGAACCAGGGTCTCTCTATGTAGCTCCGACTGTCCTGGAACTCACTATCTAGTACAGATTGGGATCAAACTCACAGATATCCCTACCTCTGCCTTCTGGCTGCTGAGATAAAAGGCATATACTACCATGCCTATCTGGAATATTAACCATTTTCAGAATCTTGCTTAGAAGTCCTTAGCCTAAGAACTCCATTCTACTAGCTACTATCACTCATTATATTCATTTGTACCTACCTACCTACCTACCTATCTACATGCACATATATGTGTGTGTGAGAGAGATGTGCTGTGCTGTTGGCTGTGGTGTATGTGTATAATAGTATGTTGTTGTTGTATGTAGGATGTAGTATGTTGTTGGTATGTGTTTGTGTGGGTGTGATGTGGTCTGTTTTATGTATGTATGTGTGTGTGTGTGTGTGTGTGTGATATGGTGTGTTGCTGTTGGTGGTGGTGATGGTAGTGTATGTGTGTATGTGTGTCTTCTTTCAGGAAAAGATTAATGCATTTTTCATTAACTATGTTGCACTAGTGTCCTATTAATGACAAGTTTAAACTTGCTGTGATCAAGAGGTTAAGTATGGATTAATGAGCTGTATGTAAAAGCCAACATAACAAGGAGTCTTAATTTTGTCTTGCTAATGTGTCAGACTAGTTAGGTTGAATTACACTCCCAAGAATTTGGTTTCTCAGATGTTTCTAACTAGAGTAGTGCCACAGGGTAAGTCCTTTGGAGGACAACATGGAGGGATGACCCTCATGCTGTGTTGGTTAAATATAAAGCATCTCCCATGGGCTCTCATGCTGAGGGCTTGGCCCCTAGATAGTGAAGCAAACATTAGGAGGTAGCTTGGTGGAGGAGGTCAGTAATAGAGGACTAGCCTTTGAAGTGGGTCTTGTCGCTGGTCTCCTTTTGTCTTGCTTCTTAGCAACTATGAGGTGAACAATTTTGTTTTGCCCCATGCAGGCCCACAGCAGCCGAGCAAGCTGAACTTGGACTTGAAGCCTTTGAAACTGTGTGCTTAGGAGAGCCTTTCTTCCTTTGGAGTTAGAGCTCTTGGGAATGGCTCACAGTTCAGAGAGCTAAAGGGTGTTGCTGATCCACCCTAAAGTAACACAGCTCCAAGGCCTTTGTCCAGTTAATTTCCCTCGGAGTTTTGGGAGTTTTGCTCTGCATCTTTGGCTCCCAGGTGAGAAGTGTGTATTTAGAATCATGATGAAAGGCCTGAATCCTTCGATGGTGGCCTCATCATTAAGATCAAAGCCAGTAAAAACAGACAAGGTTCAATGTGAGTTTGCTGGTTTCATGACATGTTTGTAGCTTCTACTCTGTTCACGACCTCCTCTTCCTGATGGTTAGCTCTGTGAATTCAGGCTCCAGTATCAGTGCAAAGCCAGCGATCTCTAAAGCTAACTGTATGAATCACTCCTCCTCTCCAATACATCCCTCACATACATCCTCAGCAACATACATGCATGCACATGTATACACACATGAATAATCTGATGACTTTGATCTGCTGACTTTACTTCTCTGGACAGAGCTTGACCGAAACAGAATGCTTCTTTTATAGTGATTAACAATTTGATGGTGTCTGAAGATCTATCTGTACAAGTCATTAGGTTTTTCTGTTTGATATTCCAGGGAGGAATCACAGAGAATTTCAATGGATCTCACAAGACATATCCCCCCATTTTTTCTGTTATAAAAACACACATAAAATATAGCATTTTAGTAAATGTAACTGTGTGGTTCAATGATATTAAATAAATTTATAATATACAACCATTACTGGCATATACATCCATAACATTCTTCATCTGATAAAGACAAAGCTTTATGGTACTTACAAAATAAATCCCAGTTCTTCTCTGTCCCCAGCCCCTGGCAACACCATTTTATGTTTAGGGATTTGACTATTCTTTGCACCTCACATAGCTGGAATCATACAGTATTTTTCCTTTGTGAATGGCTGATTTTGCTTGCAGAAAGCCTTCAACATTCACCCAGGTTGCAATATGCCAGAAATGCTTTCTTAAAGCTAGAATTCTATCATATTTCTGTAGGTTTTCATTTATTCAGTTATCTATCACGAGACATTGGTATTGTTCCCCTGTTCCTTATACTGTAAATAGTGTGTGTCCTCTGAACCCGGCTTTATAAACCTCTTATCAAGACCTAGCTTTGAGTGTTCTGATATGTGCTTAGAGTGGAGTTGCTGGATTATGAGACACAATTCTGTTCTCATGCTTCTGAGGAATTGCCATAATTGGAAAGGCTTTTGTTTGTTTGTTTGTTTGTTTGTTTTTCGAGACAAGATTTCTCTGTATAGCTTGCTGCAGAGGCTGAGCTGGTTTCTTTCTATCTTTTTCATTTCCAGCAATGCACAGAAGTGCCCCGCTTCCCCTGGATCACCACTGGCATTTCTTTTGTTTCTTGTATTTGTTTGGTTGTTTTGAATCAAATATCCAACCTACTGGCTGGAGGGAGCATTGCGCAGCTTTGATTTCCATCTCTCTGATTGTTTATGATGCTAAGCTCCTGCTTCTGTGCCTTCTGGCCACTTACCTGCCTCCATTGGAGGAACATCTCCATGGGTCTTCCGCCATTTTGCAGTTGCTTATTCTGCTGAGTTTGAGCTCTCTGGATGTTCTGGGTAGTAATCCTTGCCCAAAGCATGGCTTGACATTTTTTCTCAGACATGCAGACTATCTTTTTAGTCTTTTGGTATTTTTTTTCCTTGAAGAACAGAATTTTTCTAATCATGTGCCTTTATTGTATCTTCTTTATGGCTTAGAGTGACCATTGTGCTTTGAATGACCCTTTAGGCATATCTTGGGCTGGACTTCTAGTGACAAACCCTCTGAGCTTTTGTCTTGAAGTGTTTCAGTGTTTCCTTCACTTGCTAATTGGCAATTTTCCTCCATGTGGGAAGTGTTTCACAGATAGTGCTCTTGGTGGGTAAGAAGTTTGTGGGGGACAATTTGACTCTACCTGGAGACAGTCTCCACCCCTTTGTAGGATATTATGAGAAGGCTGATGAGACCACAGAGGGCCTGGGTCAGTTGAGCCAGTTCTGTCTCACAGATTTTAAGGTTCGTCTTTGCCTTGGGAGAGTATGGTTCCGATGAGTGTCAGTGTAAGGATCTACTTTTCTTGGAATGAATTGTGCTTCGCTCGGGGTTATATGTATGGATTTCCTCATATTTAAAATGTTATTCTGCTATTCTTCAAACATCCTCACTGCCCTCCTTTCCTTCTCTTCCCATCCTGAGTCTTACAGACTGTGTGTGCTTGGCTACATAATGATGCCTTCACAGATGTCTGAAGCTCTGGCCACAGATCAACCTTTTCTTCTTCCCTTTCTTCAAATCTGGCTAGTCCTTCAGTATTGCTGGTGCTTTCCACTTCTCTTCTTTAGACTAGCTTCATAGGCCCCTTTCTCTTGTCTCTGCCTTCAGATCATCGGGTTTACAGGCTGTGCCAGCAAGCCTAGCTTCAATGCTTTCTGCACCATTTCACAATCATATCTACAGCCTCTGGTGAATTTAGTTCTTGTAGTTTTCACCTCCAGATTTCTCTTTTGGTTTCTTTTCTATGTGCTTTAAAAAAAATAAACTTGCACATAAAATTATAGCAGTAAATCCCAGTTAGTTCTTTGAAAATCTTTTAAATTCTAAATTATATATGTGTGTGTGTGTGTGTGTGTGTGTGTGTGTGTGTGTGTTTTATGTGTATGAATATATGCAGTTGAGTACAGTTGCCTTCAGAGGTCAGAAGATGATGTCAGATACACTTATGAGCTGCCCAGCTTGTGTGTTGGGACTTGTATTCAGGTCCTCTCCACATGAGGTGTTCATTCTTAAGCACTGAGCTGTTTCTACAGCCATCTCTTCCTGCAGTGGTTCAAGGCATCTGTCTAGCAATTCTGCCATCAAGTCTTTTCCAAGGACAGCTCTTGGTATGCTATTGTCCTTGGATGGTCCATATGTGTCTTCCTATGTTACTGATATTTGTTGAAAGCTGGCCACGTGAATGGTGATATTACAACTCGGAAGAAGCTTTTGAGTTCTCATAGATTTTAGGGAGGCCTCTTTCTAGACCCCATTTTGCTGCTTTAAAGTTGTGTAACCTTGGATCACTCAAAGATCCTCATCAAAGCAACCTCTTCCTCCACAAAGCAAAGAGCATGGTCAAATACTGCCATTCCCATGTGCTGCTGGATCTCCACCACCATGCTTTTCCAGTTGTGGCAAACCAGGCTAGAGCTCATTCTGGCCAGTGCACTTCAAGCACCTGTGTCCTGCTGTTCCTGATAAGGCCTTTGGACACCAGCCTGTGCCCTCTCAGCTCTCATCTGTCTTCACATGGCTATTATGGTGGCCACTTGTTGAACATATATCAGCCTGAGCCGCTGACTCAGTGGTAGAAACTGGTCTCATCATAAGATTAAGAGGTAAAGCTATTGGGAGAAGCCTCTAAAATGTAAGCACTGATTGATTCATGAGTGCATAGCCTAGGTCTTCCTCACAAACATATAATGTGGCATGCTTGATTTTGTTGTTGTTGTGGTGGTGGTGATTTTTATTTCATGTATGTGAGTACATTGTTTGTCTTAAGACACACCAGAAGAGGACATCAGATCTCCATTACTGATCGTTGTGAGCCACTATGTGCTTGCTGGGAATTAAACTTAGGACCTCTGGAGGAGCCATCAGTGCTCTTAACCACTGAGCCATCTCTGCAGCCCAGTATGCTTGTTTTAAGGGACATGTAAAAGTGTGAAAACAGCTGTCTGGGACCAGGCATCCAATCAGTGTTTGGGAATCATCTTCATCTGATTCTTTACATGTATCCTGCTTTTGGGGGGTAAAGACATCTTTTCATGTTTCATAACCCGAGCCCTCTTTTCTTCCCCATGTGTGGAAAGCTCATTCACGAAAATGCGAATTTGTGGGACCTCTAATTGAGAGCAGGCTGGCTCTGCAAAATGGTCTTTCTGTGCAGACAGGAATCCGTGGGGGAGTGGTTGGAAACAGCAGGTGCCTCCATATAATAGATGTGTTTGCTGATAAACAGTGGCTGAACACCACCTGCTCAGGAGTCTACCGACTGCATCTCACCAAATGAGCAACTGCTCCAGGTGCTGCAGGAGATGCACAAGTGTTCTGTGATAACAAAAGCCTTGGGGCCAAACAACAGCTTCTCCCCAGGAAGCAGACCCAGGATGTCTGTGCTCTAAATTCTCTTAGCAGAGTAAGCTTTCTATCATTGAAATGAACTGCACAGAGCACAGGGTGCAGTAAAAGTGTGATCTTCTCAAAGGAAGACACATATACATTCTGCTGCCTATCACCAACTAACCACTCAGTCCCAACTCAGCACTGGCTCCTGGGTGACTTTGAGCAAGACACTTAACTTCTCTGAGTTCATACTGCTATCTCTAGGGTAAGGATACACTGGGATGCTTTTCTTATAGTTTATTGAAAAGACTGAGTGAGATACTTAGAAAGACAGTGGGTAAAATGTCTAATCTATGCAGCAAGACATCAAGGAGGGCCTGATGGCCATCACTGCCCCATTATCATCCATTATCATGAGCACTGCTGAGGCCAGAAATCTGCATGTGGTCTTCTGTGATCAATGGACCATGTTGACTGCAACTGCACTTTATAGACAATGGTTCTTCAAATAATTCTCATTTATCTAGACTAAATTTAACCCAACAAATGAACTGCTTGAGCCTTGTATTACGTTCTCCTACCAAAGCTGTTTCAACATATCCTTATAGAATTTTCATATAAATACTAGTTGTATAGCTAGGATATCAGGATTGGGGGGATTAAGTCATTTTCCCAAGATGAAATATATTTCATAACTTTTGCATTTTTAAATTAATTGCATGAATATATATGCGTGTGCACATGCACACTCATGTATAGAAATGCCCCCAGAGACAAGAGGCCAGATCCCCCCAAACTGGAATTACAGGTGGTTGTAAACTATCTAGTAAAGATGCTGGGAACTGGACTCTGGTCCTCTGAAAGAATGGTAAGTGCTCCTTATCACTGAACATACCCTTGGACCTTGGGAGAGGTGAGCTGAGCTATTGTGGTCTGCCAGTCTTTGTTTTCTGTGTTTCCACTACAATGTCAGGTGACCTAGGTGGCCACCTTAAGATATGCTATTATTAGCCCCCAACCTCAGTAATTCTAGCCAAAATATACCTCTGATTTTCTAAATAAAATGTTTAATTATATTGGCATTTAGAATTATTTATCCTGCCTTATCTTAGTTAGAGAGCATTCTCTTGTCTTGTCTGACAGGGGTTCAGTCCCCCTCCCCTATATAAGGAGATGGAAGGCCAGAGCAAGAAGAGTCACAAAGGCACTTAGTCATAAGCAAAGAACAGAGTTCAGGTCCTCAGAGAACAGCCCATGACTCTTCTTCCCATATCCATAGCAACAGAGGCGAACTGTAAAATACTAATCACCACAATTAGAGAAAAATGCCATCAAACTCTTGTTTTCAGCAAATCTCAGGAAAGACAAAGCCCACAGTTTGCTCAAGTGACTTAGTTTTCCCCAGATATGTTGTCTTCTTTCTAGTGAGCAAAATGAAAAAGGAAATTTCCAGTTCTAGAAAAATAGACCCAAGGGTGTGCCAATAAAGACTTTGCCTAAAAATAGACTCAATTTGGCAAGAGCCACCTGCCATTCCTAATAAAGCAGCTGAGGAAGCGTGAATCTGAAGCCCTTGAGAATTGTTCTCTTTCGTCTTTCTTTCTAAACTCGCCTACTTGTAGTCCCATCTTAATCAACACCATCAAGGCATACTTTTCCATAAAATAAAAGTTACCCATTTTAAGCATAGCATTGGCCAATACAAAGGCCAGAATAGCCATCATCCCAATAAAGATGAATGCTCACATCACTTCAGATGGCTTGTTTGTGAATTCTCAAGGCCCAGAAGATGCCATTCTCTTTAAGCAAGCTCTGCGAAGCAGTTTGCCTATTAGATGCAATCCTATGTTCGCCTTTGTGTCTCTCCCGCCTTTCCACCACAATATGTCTGTGGCCAATTTTTAATTCATTGTATGGTTGAGTCAAGATTCAGACTTTTTTTTCAGATGGGTACCTAACAGTTCTAGAAACTTTCATTGGAAAAACTGGTCTATTTCATTGCAATTTTTGAGACAGGGTCTTACTATGTAGCCGAGGTTAGCCTGGAACTCACTATGTAGATCAGGCTGGTTTAGAGCTCACAGATAATCACCTGCATTTGCCTACTGAGTACTGGAATTAAAGGCTTATACCACTACACCTAGCCAAAATTATGTGCACATGTATGTGTTTGTCTGTGCATATGTACTTGTAAGTGAAGACAGCCTCTGAGTTGAGGAGGTATCAGACCCTGTGGAGCTGGAGTTACAGGTTGTTGTAAGCTATCTGATTTGGGTTCTAGGACCAAACTTGGGTCTTCTGAAAGAGTGCTGTGACAATTTAAATAAGAATGGCCCAACTTGTGATCCATTGTTGGGCAGGAACCAATCCCTGACACTATTAATGGTACTCTGTAATGCTTGATGACAGGAGTCTAGCATAGCTGTCCTCTGAGAGGCTCCATCCAGCAGCTGACTGAAACAGATGCAGAGACCCACAGCCAAATATTGGACATAGCTTTGAAGAGTTATGGAAGAGTTGAGAGAAAGATTGAAGAACCCGGAAGGGGTAGGCTCTCCACAAGGATACCAACACAGTCAACCAGCTTGGACCTGTGAGGCTCCCAGAGACTGAACCACCAACCAAATAGCTTACAATAACTGGACCTAGCCCCACCCCAAATATAACAGAGGTACAAGTTGGTCTTCATACAGGTCCCCCAACAACTGAAGCATGGGTTTATCTTGACTCTGTTGCCTGACTGTAGATCCTGTTCCCATATCTGGCCTATCTTGTCTGGCCTCAGTGGGAGAGGATGTGCCTAGTCCTGCAGTTCCCTGAAGTGCCCAGGATGTGTTGGTACCCAAGGGGGACCCCTCCCCCCTTCTCAGGGATGAAGGAGACAGAGGGGAGGGAACAGGGCTGTGTGATGGACAGGTGCTGGGAGGAGAAGGAGAAGCTATGATCAGGATGTAAACTGAATTAATTAATTAATTAGGCTCTCATAGATTTGAATGCTTAGTCACCAGGTAGTGGCATTTTATTTTGAAAGGATTAGGTGATGTGGCCTTGTTGGAGAAAGTATGTCACTGGAGGCAGGCCTTGAGGCTTTCAAAAGCTCACGCTAGGCCTAGTGTCTCTCTCTTTCTGCTTGATCCAGATGTAGAACTCTCAGTTAGTTCTCCAGCGCCAAGCTTGCTTGCTTACTATCATGCTACCTGCCATGATAACAATGAATTTAACCTCTGAAACTATAAGCCATCCCCAATTAAATGAGTTCTGTTATAAGAGTTGCTGTGGTCATGGTGTCTCTTCACAGCAGTAACACACTGAGACAAGCAGAGTGTATTCTCAACTACTGAGCCAGCTCTTGTGCTTTATTGCATTTTTATATTTTATTTTTGAAAGTCAATTAATTATAAATATATGGCTGTATTTCTGAATTCTATCTTGTCTTTTAATTATGGTCCTGAATTGCTCATATATCAGTTTTGGAAATCAATCAGTTAGGTCATGAATGTGTTCACTTGTATCTCATCTTTCTTCTCTCCCATTGTTTATATGATTCATCAGTTTTATATATTGATCCTACATTGCTTTGATTACTATATATTTATTTTTATTATTTATTTTCAACTGAGAAAGAGCCTGTCTTCCAAATTCGCTGATTGCTTTTTGAAAATTTAGAAGTTGATTTTGGGGTTTTTTTTTTTTTTTTTGTATATTCAGATAAATTTTTAAATATTTATTTATTTCTATTAGAATATTTCTGAAAAGTATTTGAACTTCACTATGTCACAGCTTTGGAGAAATTCACCTCTTAATATCAAATTCTTCCATCTGTAAATATGGTAGAATCTCTGCACTTATTTAAAAGTTCTATTTCACTCATAATTTTTTGAACTTGCAGCATAATAGATTATAGGCATGTTTATTAGCTTTTACTCATGTTGTGACATAAAATGAAACCATTTATAATTAGAATGGTAAGTTCTCATTTGTTAATTATTCTTTTCTAGCATTTGTAAATGGCACAGGTCTTTCTCTTGATCTTGTGTCCTGAAATACTCCTAAACTTGCCTGTTAATTCCTATAACTGTCTGAAGATTCTTCAAGGTATTCTATAGACATTCATATTGTGGAAGAATCCATGTTGTCACTTTATTTCCATTTTGTATTATTTTACTCTTTTTACCTTATTGCAATAAAGAAAATCTATATAGTGATATTGAATACAAGTTTTGAGAGAAAACAAAACATGTTGTTATCAAGCTTAAAGGGAGAAAAATTGCTTAGTGATTTGTTATTAGCTGTTATACTCTGTTGGATGTTGAAGTTTTATTTGAGGTAGATATTTTTATATGGTTGAAGGAATTCCTCTATCTGACTTCCTGTAGATTTTGATCATGAATGAATGTCAAAATCTATTCAAATGCATTCTAGTTTCATAAGCACAAAGATAATCATATGGCTGTAGTGTTTTATCTTTTAGTCTATTAATATAGTGAGTTATATTGATTGACTTTAATTCTGAATCAACACTCCATACTTTGAAAAAACTCACTTGGTTATCATTTATTTCATCTCCACACGTTACTGAATCAATTTTGCTAATACTGAGTGCATTATTTTATTTTACCTCTGCAATGAAGGATATTGACTTTTTTGTTTTCTCTTGAACTGCAAAGATTTTACATTACAATAAGGTGAATTTTTAATTGCTTTCTTTTAAAATCTCAGAAAAAATGTTCTGTTTCTAATGTGTTGATGTTTTAACTCACATTTCAATCATCATATTTATCCAGATATCAATCATCTCTTACCTATCTGGAACTTACATATCTATCTGTCTATCTATCTATCTATCTATCTATCTATCTATCTATCTATCTATCTATCTATCTATAATCTGTCTCTATCTATAATCTATCTCTCTCTATAGTCTATGTATCTATCATCTATGTATCATCTGTCTATCATCTATCTACCTGCATATATGTATATGCATATATATGTAGATATATCTTTTTGATCTAACATCTATTATCTATCTGCCTATCTATCTATCTATCTATCTATCTATCTATCTATCTATCTATCCATCCATCTATCTATCTATCTATCCATCTATCCATCTATGTGTCATCTACTTCTGTCCGCCATACATCCTCCTCACTGGCTCTTCTCAAGGTTTCTTGTTCCTTTGGGTTACCTCTTGAATATTACATACTTCAGGACACTATTGTTTTGGCGTTCAACTTGATTTTTCACTCCCCCAACTCCCAGAAATCTTGGACCTATCTTAACACTTCTGTAATTGTAGGAAATTTGACAGTACTTTTGTCTTTTGTATTTCTGGGTTATCATCCCCTTGTACTTACTAGGCTCAGTTGTAGTTTGAAATTTAAGTGTTCCTCATGGGTACATATATCCAAAGGCTTGTCCCTGAGTTGATGGTGGTGTTTGAAAAGATTATGGACCTTTAGGATGTGGGGCCTTACTGGAGGAAATATCAGTAGGGATGGGATTTGAGGTTTAGATAGCCTGGCTCCACTTCCTTTTCTCTGCCTCTGCTTCCTGTGTGTGGGTGAAATGTGATCATCCACACTCTTGCTCTTGTGGACATGGCTTCTGTGCCCTTTGCATGCCTTTCCCTGCCATGATGCACTCTCTCGCTCTGGAACTGTCAGGCAAAGCCAACCCTTTCTACCTAGGCTGATTCTTGTTGAGAGGTTCTGTTCTATCAACATAAAGGGAGCTACACATGTACTAGTTCTAGGATGCCTTGGTGGTCAGTCATTGATGGTGTGTAGAGGTCAGAGGGCAACTGACTTTGGCTTCTAGGAACCAAACTCAGGACTTTAGACCTACAGCACAAGTGCCTTTACCTGCTGGTCCATCCACCTGGTCCATCCAAACTGTTTTGCTTTTCCTTTTAACTTAACAATTTGATTTTTAAATTGTGTTTAGTTAAGATTTTCCACAACTGGCTAACCTGTAATATGTGTCTCTGCAATCTAGCTTAAAATATGAGTTTTGGAATTAGCAGATTCTTTCTGTAGTCCTGGCTGTTCTGGGTCTCACTCTATAATAGATCAGGCTAACCCTAAACTCAGAGATCTACCTGCCTCTGCCTCTCAGGTGCTGTGATTAATCTGTGAGCCACCATGACTGCTAATAATTTTTTTTTTTAATGGTCCTGGAGTTTGATATCCGGGCCTTGATCAATCTTTGAGCTATGTCCCCAATAAGGGGCATATTTTTAAACTGAAGTTTCCTTTTTCTGTAAGACTCAAAGGTGGATGCAAAGGAATTTGAGGAGAAGATACATTATTCTCTCTGAGTTAGGCAAGTCCTGGAGCTTGAATGCTTTGACACAGATGTGGAGGCAGTGCTGGAGATATGCAACTGTTTGCAAAAGTGGTTGTTACCACCCACTAAAACCTTTCTGTATGCAGGACACTCTGGGGAAGGAGTGATTCTAAACTAAGCCTTTAGGGGTACAAGGTAATCAACTAACTGTCCTAGAAGCAGAAAAACTTCAGACAAGAAAACCAAGAACAACTGGAGAGTTCGGGATGCCTTCAGCCTCATTACAAAAGACATTTGATTTAACTAAAGCACCACAGTGCCCTAATATCAATGCCCAGGGTCTTTTCAGGAGTAGAGACCTTTTAGACTAAAGACATGTTGAACACGCAGAACTCTTGGTAGCCAGCACAAAATCCACTGAGAAATTTAGGAAAATATTATAATCTGAAATTATTCTTAAGAATTTATTCCAACGGGAAAAATCCACATACATAGAAATGGTAAATAAAATAAAATTAAATAAATTCTATTGCACTCATATGACAAATATGGTCATATATGATGAATTTTGACCATACCATGATCAAAATGATGTTTGGGAATGTTTATTGGCACAGGAAGTTGTGCCTGCTCTAATGTAAAATGATTAAAGGCAGAATGTCATTGAGCATCTCCACCATGCATTAGTTAGGAGATCCTGTTGCGTGCTGCAGAGACAAATAGACCTGTATATTGCAATTGTCTGGTGAAACAGAATCTTATATTTTACTCATATTCCAACAGGAGGCACATTAGCCAGACATTCTGAGTAGTTTGTTTTTGGGCTGTGAACCAAGGATTCGAGGATGCTGCTGCCATAAGCTGGGAGCGTTGGAGAGAAAAGTTCCTTGTGCAGATTGATTTGATCCCCATCCTGGAAATGTTTTTACTTGCTTCTGTTCCATTGTTCTAACAAAACTTAATAGCAAGGCCCAAACCATTTGGAGGGAGATACAGAAATACTGAGGAACATACCATTATAGATATAGGGAAAAGATAGTCCCTAATACATTTTGATTCTAATCTTTAGAAAACCAACCTGTGAGGTTGAGTGCTCACTGAATGATCACTGGTTGCTCTTGCAAGAACTTGGTGTCAGTTCCTATTACCCTTTTGGTAACTAATAACCACCTGTAACTCTAGTTCTAAGGGATCCAACACCCTCTTTGGCCTACATGGGCACCAGGCACCCATGTGTCACACAGACATACATGTAGACAACATGCTCATTTAGTGCAAACTTTTTAAAAAAAGAAAATCAACCTGTACCATGCATCTAAGCATCACTGGGCTACCTGTGCACTGTTTATTCATTCATTCATTCATTTACTTAGTTGTGTTTATGATGGGAAGAAACAGGGACTAAACACCGTCCAACTGGATAATTTTCTTTTCCTTATACAGAATTACATGATCACATGGATTATATACAACTGACTGGATGATCTTCTCTTTCATATACTAGACTAAATTTTTTGAGCTTGCTGCATTGTATGTGCAGTTATGATGAAAGGTATCCTGATGGGTTTTACAGAGAACCAGCCGACACATTTCAGCAGTCCCTAAGTTGAGGGGGATAATCATTTACATAAGCAGTTACACCAGTCACAGACTGTTTGCAAGGAAATACAGCTTTGTGGCTTCTGGCTACCATTTCTGACCTGCTGTAGCAAATGTGTAAAAACCCATCAGTAATAATAGGCCCGTGTCTGTTAACAGCTAAGCAGATGACTTTCCATGGCTTGAGAACTTGGTTGTGTGCTTTCCTTTGCCAACTCAACTTTTTCTTTTGTGTCAAAGATCCTTCAGAGGGGACAAGCCCAGCTTGTAAGCTTTCATTGTGAGCAAATAGACTCAAATTGTCTAGCTAATAGCGAGAGAAAAATATTAAGCCTGAAGGCATTGGCCAATAGTAGACATAATTTGCTATAGGTATGCATGTTCTATTTTCCCCTATGTGTAGAGATGTGACATCTCCCACTATGGACAAACATGTGACAACTCCTACTGTGTATATACAGGTGACATCTCCCTCCATATGTAGTCATGTGACATCTTATATTGTGTACAGACATATGACATCTCCCACTAGGGCATACAGGTGATATCTTCCTTTATATGTAGACATATGACATCTCACACTGTGTACAGACATGTAATGTCTCACCTGTGTGCAGATATGTGACATCACCTCCTACTGTGTGCAAGCATGTGACATCTCCCACTATGTGTAGACATATGGCATCAACTCCAACTGTGTGCAGACATGTAACATCTCCTAGTGTGTGCAGACATGTGACGATCTCCTATTGTGTACAGACAGGTGACATCATCTTCCACTGTGTGTAGACAAGTACCATCATCTTCTGTGTATAGACATGTGACATCTTCTGCTATGTACAGATGTATCATCATCCACTGTGTGACATTCAGAGACAGGATCAAGACAGATGTCTTACAATGAGCTGAGTCTTACAGTGAGCTCCCAAAGTCTATAGAGGAAACAAGATTAAACAGGAACACCTGGAGCCAGAGGATCAAAGACATTGAGTGTCCTCAGTTTATCAATCTAGGAAGGCTCCCTGGAAGTAAGCCTGAATGTGCTGGACTCCATCCTCCAACATCTTAGAACATGCTACAGGCCAGTTCTGCATCAATAGCCTTTTCCTGAATGCTTCCTAACCAATAATCAGGCAGGCGCTGCTTAGGGAGAGAACACTTTCTGAGAGGCACTCAGGCTATCCTGCTGTGCAGATACTGAAGTGACAATTGCCATGGCATCTGCATGCAATCAAGACAGTCAGCACAAGACAGATACACAAGGCAAGGCTGCTGCTGTCAGAACAAGCCCTATTACTGTACTGTACACTACAAAACGTACTAAGAGGACATGTCACAGTGTTGACAAATTATAGTGAAATAAATACATGCTTGCTGTCTTCAAGTGTGACACAGCACGTATGACAGTTGCCATACCTTTCTGTGACCAGAATTGCCATAGGTTTATTTGCTCCACACTATAACAAACATGGAATGACAGGTTACAACATAAAGTTATAACGAATGTGGAGCTATGGTGGCACTAGGTGATGGGGCCTTGGGAGCTCCATTTTAGTATTTATGGTATCACTGCCACATTACTGACTTCAGTCATTTATGAGATGCAGGATGGGACTTGCCACCATCCCGAGGCCTTCGCATGTTCTTGCCACTAGGCTACAGTTGAGTTTCTTTCTTTTATTTCTTACCCATCTCATAATGAACCTTAATATTTCAGTTCAGTTTTCCCTGAAAAAAATCTAGTGTGGTCCAGACTGCCCAGTATGTCTTCCACACTTCTCTCTCAAGCACTTACCACAGGGATACATCTGTAATGCCTTATTTGGTGGATGCTTGCACCCCCGGTGATAACGCAGGCTTCACAAGGAAAGGATGTCTTATTATTTTATTCATTTTGTTTTCTAAGAAAACCATGGCTCAGGCATTTAATGCACACTTAATGTCAAAAGAAGATAAATGAGATTTTCTTTGGAAGTGAGTGTATCACAGGGAGGGTAAGCAACTTTCCCTGGTCCTTAGAGCCTTGAGAACATTCTGCTTCCTGTGAGATAGACGGCAAGTAATAAGCAACAACTTGTATTAATAGATGTTCCTGGAGATGCCAAGTGAAGACAGCGAGCCAAGGACTTCATTTTGTCAGCCAAGCTCTGCACAATCTACACACTTATTACATTATATTCATTTTGCAATTGAGAATCACGAAGTTATATAATGTATTCAGGGGTCTAAAAGTGCATTCATATTTGTCTTTAAAGAAATATAAATGTTTAGGGAGTAATTGGGGCAAGAAGTCACAATGTCAGTGACAGTGGCAAGGGTAAATATGTGAATCCAGAAAGCAAATCCAGAATGACTCTTACTAGGTCTTCTAGAACCCAGGAGAGATGCAATACACCATAGAAATGACCGGGGAAGGATAGGGTTTCTGTGTAAGCAGAAAGGATAGAAAGGCTGGCCTCTGCCGAAAGAATTGGTGTGATGTGAGGAATTGGTGAAAGAGTACAGCGCTCCTCATTCCAAATGCAAGAAAGCCAAAGCCAAAGCCAAAGCCAAAAAAAACAAAACAAAACAACAACAACAACAACAACAACAAAAACAAAAACAGCAAGCCAAAGCCACTGTCCTGGTGGGGTCAGAAACAGGGCAAGCAGCTGGTGCTGCTGAGTGTAGTTGCTAGGCATGTGCTGTACAAGGGGTGGGTGTCTGAAAGAGTATAGGCAATGTATGCACTAAAGGTCAGGTGACTGAAAGTCCCAGCTCAGACACTGATGTGTCTAGGTTTAAAGGGAAGAGTCAGGTTAAGGGCATGAAAGTCAGTCTAGGAGAATCATGTCACCTTCCTTTCCCTCCTTCCCTAGCCTCCCTTCTTCCTTCTTTCCCCTCCCCCTCTCCTCCCCTCCCTTTTCCATCCTCCTCCTCTGCCTCTTCCTCCTCTTCCTTCTCCTCTTCCTCCTTCTTCTTCTTGCCTCTAGCCTGAATACTCAGGATGAGCCACAGTCACATCAGAGAACACATTCTACCCATCATGCTACGGGGGAGCTCTTATCACCCAGGCTGCTGCACCTGTACGTGGGGGTTGAAGGTGATACGTGCTCTGCTCAATAAAGGAAGACCCTGCTTTCCTCTCCACTTCCCACAGCTTCTCACTGACACTGGGCAGCATAAGGACCAGCAGCTACATAAGAAGGGATACTGATAAGGTGGGTACTGGACACCGGAAAGATTTCTTTTTGAGAGACTTAGTAGTTCATAAATAATCACCTGCTTATCACCTAATTAAGGGTATGAACTGTGCAATCCAGGTAACCAGAATTTAAGCCCTGAATCTGCCACCCCATGGCTCTGTGAATGAATGGAAACATCTTTCCTCCCTGAACCAAAGAGTCCAGATCTGTATTTCATCTCTCTTCAGAAGATTCTGTGAGATTCCTAAGATGTGTGAAATACATGGCATCTAAAGTAAATATCACATTGCTGCTACTGAGTTGATGTGCTAAGTGTATCAACAATGGATATGCTTTAAGAGCCACATAAGAAAGCAGAGTCAGATATTCAAAGTATTGAACCAGCCTGAACCTGCTCTTGGCAATGTCTGCTGAGCTTCCTAGACAGCTCAGGAATTCCAGTTTTCAGTATTAGATCTTGAGAGTCATGTATCTGCATAAAACTGTGCATAAAATGATGCTCGCCACAGCATGCTTAATAATTTTATAAGAAAAGTATATGTCCATTAAATTGGGGACAGTGGCTAAGTAAAAAAACAGTACAGTCACTATATGGAATATCAATTTTAGTTTAAGTGAAGGAGATGAATCTATGCTCCATAGTTAAATAAACAAATTACAAAGCAATACATGCAGAATGATATAATTTATGCACAACAGGATGTAATTCTATGCTCTAATCATGAGAGGAAGATCCGAAAATGTTTACAAAGCTGACACGTGTATCACCAGGGAAGAGGAGCCAGCTTAGAGTAAGACTTCCTAAGCTAGATGTGATGGTGCAGCTGGTAACCCCAACCCTTGGGAGCTGGAGTCATCAGGATCGGGAATTGGAGGTTCACCCATGCTATAGCAGCAAAGCCCTGCATTAAGACAACTGATAGAAAATTTAGGTTCCTACTCAAAAGAAACTGTAGAAGGACCTCTACTTTTTAAGACAAATTATTCTTTGTGTAGTATTTGAGTACACATGTGAAGGGTATGTGCATGCCAGGGCACATGTGTGGAGTTTATGGGATGGTCATCAAGGGCCAAGCCTTACTTTCCTACATTGCTTGAGACAGGGTCTCTACACTTCTGCCTTGGCCAGGCTGGCTGGTCCACAGACCTCTGCAGAGCCTCTTGTCTCCACCTCCCCATCTACCTATAGGTGTCCTTGGATTACAGATGCTTCCACTACTGTATTTGACTTTTATGTGGGTTCTGCAGATAGGAACTCATATACCAGGCTTGTGGATCCATCTTCTCAGCCTCATCTCTACTTTTTAAATGTTTTACAAGAATATATTCATATATAGCATGTGTAGTCAAAATCTTAGGAAACCGATAATGAAGGCTTAATCCCGATGTAGGGCTGAGCCCAGGGGGTTGGATAAATTCCCCGATACCTAAGTTCAATATCTAACTCTGATTTCTTCCCTGGGTATGAAAGCATCCTCAAAGATATGGAACACCTAGCCTTTTATTTCTTCTGTCCTGCAAAAATTGTTTTTGGAGGGAAATTGGATGAGAACGTTTTGCCCTAACAGCCTGTGCTTAGATTTGTCTGAAAGTTTCCTGGAACAGGGGCAACTGCCTGACCTCCCCACACCTGAACCCATAGTTAGTCTGTAAAAGAAGTCATCTCCAAACCACACAGACATGTGAAACAGAGTGTGGGTGTTCACAGAAGCCAGCTACTGTCTGAAGAGATGCTAAAACAAAGATATAGATGGAGAATAGCAGGATGCAGCAGTGAGCAGCCATCAGTAATCAGATGCTCTGGGTAGGCAGGTGCTCTGAGAGCAGAGGAGAAAGTCATGGATTAGGAAAAGCTACAGACACGTTTGACCAATGCCAAAATCATGGAATGCTGGGACAGACACAATAGAGAGCAACCTTGGAACTCTGCTTCAACAACCAAGACTGCTACTGGGAAGCTGAGTGATGCCCTAGACCTTAAAGAGATGATGAATTCCAGTAGATTCCAGTGGCTTCTAGTCATTGCTGGCTTCCTTGTCCACCTGTGTCTTTTATGGGGAGACAGAACTGCTAAATTACGGGCTTAACAGCTGGTTATCTGTAGTTTGGATCAGAACTCTGCTGGTATTAATTAAATTGTCTGTGGGTAGAGTAAGAAAACTATCTACAACTTTAAGAGGTTTTAACCCATAAAATACATGGTTCTTGTTTCTTTTTTATTACTAGAGATAGAATCCTGGGTCTTATGCTTGCGATGTAGACACTCTGCCTCAGAACGATGTCCCCAGCCCCATATTTCATACTTCTTTTGTGCATCCACTAAGCACCCATTGGAGGCCTTGGGCTGTTCTCCTTGGCAGGTTGTTGATGTCATTATCATCTGTAAAAGTAGAAAAAAAAAAAAGGAGGAAGCCTGATGAATTCGGTGCTGGTCCTGAGACATGTGTCCTGTGTCCCCACATTTCAATGGTCATGGCAAGAACATGACTCACTATCTCAAATGAAGGAAGGTCAAACATTTTATGCAAACACAAATACAAACACTAGAACTTGCAGCGGGAGCAAACTCCCCCCTCCTCGTGTCTGATTGGAGGTGACAATTGTTTACCTAATTGTATGGCTTTGATGTGAAATGTCCTCCGCAGGCTTATGTGTTTAAGTGTTCGGTTTCCACATGGTAGGATGGTGGTGCTGTCTTGGGAGGTTGTGGAAGGCTCTGGACATGGAGCCTAGCTGACATACATAAATGAACTGGCTCTTCTCTCTCTCTCTCTCTCTCTCTCTCTCTCTCTCTCTCTCTCTCTCTGTGTGTGTGTGTGTGTGTGTGTGTGTGAGTGTGTGTGTGTGTGTATTGCTAGATTAATGCTTCCAGTGCCTCACAAGCATACCATTCATGATTCCATGTCACAATAAACTGTATCCCCTAAACAAATCATTCCTCCTTTAAGTTACTTCTTATGGGTTATTTGGTCACAACAATGAGAGGAATAACTAACACACCTAACAAGTGGTGGTGAGAAATAAACTCAGACCTGAAGAGATGCTTAGCATGATGCACAACCCTTAATAAATGGGCAGTGATTGCTGGCTTTATTGGAGCTAAGAATTACGAATCCCTATTACCTACAATCAACTTGGCTCAGTTTCCTTCCTTGCCTAAACCATTACGATGGGGGTAAGCTCTAAATAGTACAGATGGGTTAACATCTTCTCTATTAGCCATCTATCTTCAGGATGTCAAGAAATTGTTTATGTCATTCCTACTATTCGTAGGTAAGACCAGAAATGTGGCTAAGGTCTGTGATGGATCACATACTGAGCTAAGAGAAGACTGCTATGGAACCTGGAGAGCAAAAGTTGGATAGAGAGACTGTGCTGAGGGGTTTATTGTTAAAGCTTAGTCATCGCCAGGGGTGTGGGGGTTGGTGCAGGGAAGCTCATGATGCAGAAATAGAAGCAGGAGCAGGAGCTGCAGGCAGGCGAGCAGATGGAAGTTATTTTTAAAAGGAGGCTGCACAAAGCCGTAGGTGGAGAAAGCTCTAGACACAGAGAACCAGGGCTATAGGTTAGAACGTCCTAAAGAGAAATCTGTATTATCCTGACAAGGCTGAATTTTTTTTTTCTCAAACTACTTTCTACACCCTGTGTCCCCAGCATCAAGAATAAAGACATAATTTTAAGAGTCAACATGCAGTTTTCAGGTGGTGTACAGCTACTCCCAAGCTGCTTTGAACAGGAAGGGAAGCCAATTGGTGCATGTAGTTGGAAAGTGTAAGACAGACATGACTTCAGGCAGCGATGCATCTGGGTGCCAAAATGATGTGATTGGTAATAATTATGTTAATAATTATGTTCTATTGTTTTCTCACTTATGGTCTCATTCTTGTGCAGATGTCCCCATCCAGGGGTCCCAGTGGCAGCCAGCACCTCTCCACACACCAACACAGCAGCTAAGCATTTATAAACATGATTATTCATTCACTAATCTGGGTCTAGGTATCTACTTCCCTGAGATATGTATTGGCTTGAGTCTTCCTCTCTATTGAAGATAACCAAGAATCAGTGTACCAGACCCACATGGCTTTGACAGCCAATGCATGACTAGAACTTGGAAGTACATCACCCATAATGAGATACTTAGAAATCTTTCTTGGAGACAGAGACAGAACTGTCTTCCCTGGGTGAACCCAAAGTGACATCTACTGAACTGTTCAGAACCTGGATAAAAAAGCACCCATTTTCTCTGCATGTGGCCCACCTGGACAAGTTCCCCCAAGGCCTGTTTCACATACCTGCTGCTCCCTGAGGGGTTCCGAACTCCCTAACCACCTTTACTTTCTTTCTTCCACCTTGCTCCCCTGAGACATTGGGTCTGCATTGGGCCCATGTGACTGATGCTCTTTAAGGCCAGTCTTGGATAGCATCAGTTTATTTTGGCAATTGATACTAAATGTGAGAGCAATGGACAGATGGATGAATGGCTTATGAAGACCCAACTGGAAGAAGTATTTGGGGACTTACAAAACCGATTGAGGTGAGGGAAGTGTCCGAGGCACAGGCAAGTAGTTCTCAGAAAAGTGCAGGACATGCACAAGCACATGAAGGTAGACTTAGGTGTCTTAGTTCCCAGTCCAGAGCCCCTTTATCCTGGGATTTCCTTTAATCTCCCTAGAGATCCTGGTCAAAGCAGAGGGTCAAAAACATGATGCTGGAAGTGTTTCCCAGCTCTGCCACTTCGGGGGCAGACTCTATTCTGTGTTCATGATTTTCCTCTACTGGAGAAACTTTGAGGAGCTCTTGGAGGTTAGCTTACCTCCTAGAATACCCATGCTTACTGTCTCCTTCTCCCAGGCAGCTGCCTGCTAACCCGAAATAGAAATGCTAAAGTATGGACCAGGGTGATGATGCCTGGAGCCTGGTTCTGGCAGCTAAAGAGAAGTGAAAGACTCCAGAAGTTCACATGGCAGACTCTGGCTCTGTGGTCTGAAGATGGTAGCTCTCTGTGGCATCCAAAGCCTGGCACACAGCTTTTGTGCTGCCAACTCAGGCTTCAGGGAAACATGAGAGAAAGAAGGGAACAGTCCTGTAGAACAGATGGTCCACATAGAAAGTTTCCATGGTATGTCTTTATTTTCTTCAGAACAAGGCAGGGTGCAGTCATTTTCTGATAACACAACACATAGTACCTGCCATCCGTACGTCATGAATAATCCCACTTGATCACAGTTATCTTCTAAGAAGAGCACTGTCATGACCCCCCAACTGCAACACACACACACACACACACACACACATTTCCAGTGACGTAGTAAATGAGTCATACTGTGATTGATCAGCTGACCTTGCCCCTGATTTTAAAGCGGGTGGAACAGCATGACTTAAGTGATCTTCCTAATGAGCATGGAGTATGGTGAAATAAAAGATTTTGCTTTCAGGATCTCCCTAGCTGCATAACTCTGCAGAAGTCTTGCTTTCCTCATCTGCAAAATGAAGCCAAAATAATAAGGTTGATTACCAAGTAAGACGGCACAGGTAAATATCTATTATACAGTATAATTCTCTGCAGAGGCGGGACAGCAAAGAAGACATAGACTCTCTACTCATAAGCAAATTATTTAAGCTCCATGAACCCAAGACTTGAAATTGGAGGTGGAAACTTTTTGCTAGATCATTTTATCTGTTAAATAACCAGTAATAATTGCTAGTTATTAAGAATTGTTGTGAGTATTGACTGAAAAGCCACCTGAAAACATTAAGCACAGACTAGTGTGTCACAGATGCCAGCCAGGCTGCCAGCTGCTCTTCCCTCTTTGACAGCGTATCACCAGCCACATCTTCATTCACTGAGTCCAAACCATAGGAGGCCCTGATCCAAACTCCCTCCATCAGATCCAGACCAGAAACAGATGAGAGTGAGCAGATTAGGGAAGGGAACCTCTTCATGAGCACCAGTTGGGTATTAGCAGAGTTAAAATCTAAAGTGAAAACTTCTGGTTTCTTTGGAAAGTCAGTTGTGTTGGATGATGTTTTACTGGGGCAAACACGTGAAGGAGTGTTTTCCTGAAGCAGACACAGGTTAAAAAGATGATTTGCTAAAACAAACACATAAAAGGATGTGCAATAAAGGATTCTTCACTAACGACACACACGTATTGGCTTGCCTCCCATCGTGTAGCTGAGTTCTGATTGTTATGACTCCATAGAGAGAAAGGCACTGAAACCCTTCTAAAGGTGGTCTGGTGGCTTCTTGTGCTTCCATAGACTCAGGCCAATTGGCAAAGTGATGGCAGCTAATACAGACTCACATTAGATTTTGCTAAGACAGACTCACATGCTGAGGCAAGACCCATGGAGCACATGTGATGTTTGGAGGGAGTATAAAGAGAACTCAACAGACAATGATGGCGGCTTGCATTACAATGCTTTTAGCTTTACAATGCTGCTTGGTCTGGAGTTTTTCCTGATCTTCACTTTGTTAAGAGAGGCACAACAATGAACTTCTCCAGACCTAATCGTTCCTGCTGACTCGTACCAATTTAGCTGAGGCCTGGCTGTTTCTGCTACTGATTCCTGTTTACTATCCCAACACCACTAAACTGGACTGCTGATATATTCATAAAGTCTTTGTGGATGGATCAAGCTGCTGCTGCTAAGTCCTGTGATCTGAACTGCTGACAATGCAAGTAGGAGTTGCTCCAAAGACCAATTTCTAAAACAGGTCCACTTCCCTGTATCCTAATAACCTTTCTGTTCTACTACTTCTGATGGGGAGTGGGCTAAAAGAGAGGTTAAAACATTTTTTAAAAAACATTATAAAAATTAGGGTTTAAAAAGTTTAAATTACAAAAATCTGTTTAATTTTTCCTTCGTGTTCTTAGTGTTCCTTAAGTGCATACTGCAAGGACTACGGCTTCTTTCCAGCAAATAAGCAAAGCTGTTAAGGGTGGGGAGGTTGGCTCTCCTCCTTATTCCAAGCAAACTCTCAGTTTCATGAGCAGCTGAAGCTCCATGCCAGCAGCAGCCATTTCGGTCACTTTGTGGATAACATGAGACAACTCAACAAAGATTGTGGCTTAACACCCTGGCTCCTGAAGACAGTTTTCAGCAGCCTTTTCTCCATTAGAAGCCTCTAAGAAATCTAGATGACTCTAGAATCAGTTCTATTTTGGCCACAGGAGGCGCACTATCCCCATTAAAGGAGATTGGGGCTGGAAGACTAGGCTGAGACTAGTCACCATGATAACTGAAGCTAAAAGGTTAAGATGTGGCTGGTCTGTTAGTTAGTTCTTTTTGTTGTTGTTGTTGTTGTTGTTATTTTGTCAATTCGACCCAAACTTCTCATCTGAGAAGGAATTTCAAGTTAGGAAATGTCTCCATCAAATTGGCCTGTACAAAGTTGTATGGGACATTTTCTTGATTACTGATTGATGTGGGAGGGTCTATTCAACTGTCATTGATGGGCAGGTGACTCTGGATTGTATCAAAAACCAGGCTGAGTAAGTCTTACGGAGCAAGCCAGTAAGCAGCACTACATGGCCTGTGCTTCAGTTCCTGCCTCTGGGTTCCTGCCTTGAGTTCCTGCCCCAACCTCTCTTCGTGATGAACCATACATTGTAAGTTGTAATAAATTATTTCCTATGCAAGTTGCTTTTTTTTGCCATGTTTAGCACAGCAAGAGAAAACAAAGTAAGAAAGTGGACCAAACAAATGGCTATGACTGATCAAAACAAATGGCTGTGGTTAGTCCAAATGCCCCTCCTCCTGTCATAGAATCAGTAGTCTTAGGCTCACTGTTCTAGTTTCGCTTCTGTCTCTGTGATAAAGTATCTCAACAAAAAAACGACTAAGAGGAGAAAGTGGTTTATTTCAGTGTGCAATTGTAAAGCACAATCCACCACTGTGGGGAAGTCAACGTAGGAACTTCAAACAGGCAGTCACATCACATCCATAATCACGCGCAGAGAAAACGAACATGTGCATGCTTACTTGTCCGCCTCCTATGTTCATCACAATTTTCCACCGTTGCACAGTTTGAGAACTCCTTTGGTAAGGAATTTCGCCACCCACAATGGGCTGGACATTTCCTCGTCGATTAAGACACTCCACCATCGACACGGCTGCAGATCAACCCAATATAGAGAATGCTTCATTGATACTATCTTGCTGGGTCATTCTGGGTTGTGTCAAGTTGACAATTAAAACTAGCTGTTATGTTCAGTCAGATTGTCAGCTAGAAGACTCTTCCTCTGTTGCTGGAACAGTAAGTCCAATGAAAATATCTTCAGAAGTGGTTGTTTCTCACCTGCGAGCTAAAATATCAGAGACAATAGGGAGAGGTGAGGCCAGCAGTGAGCAGCTGGTTGGCTGGCTGAAGCAAACAGCTGCGTAACTCAGTGGTGACCAGGAGAGGAAGAAGGGATCAGAAGTAGAGAAAGAGATGACTAAAGGAGGGTATAGGACTATAAGGACCCAGAGAATAAACCTGTAGGCCTTGGTAACTGGAAGAGTACCAGAAAGCTGTATGGTATTGAGGCCAAGTGTTTTAGTCCCAGGCTGAGAGCTGTAGTACTGACACTGCCAAGGAGTAGCGCTCTGGTACCCATGGTCTGTGTGGGGACTGTAACTTGTATATGACTAAGGGCCTGCTTCCCGAGGACCTCTTGGGTACTTTGGCAATAGAGAGTGCTGCCAGTTGCTGCTTACTGTTGTCTACAGGTGCTATAACTCTGAAGGAAAGGAAGGCACCAGAGACAGCCATTTGAATGGTTTTCCCCCTAACTAAACACGATTTCTATCCAGGTAGAGCCCAAGAAACCCAGGCGACTGACTTGTGATGAGATGACAAGAATGCTTTGAAAGTACCCAGAGAGGTGCTGATAGGTTCAGACCAGGAAAAGGGCAAATATAAATGAAATGAGGTCATTGCTAAAGTGGGGAACTGGGACCTCAAGAGATGCTTGGTGGTAAAGAGCCCTCGTTACTCATGCAGAGGACCTGAGTTTGGTTCCCAGCATATACATGGAGGCCCACAATCACATCTAACTCTAGTTCTGGAGGATATGTCACCCTCTTGTGGCCTCCCTCAACATCAGACATGCACATGGTGCACATACAAACTTATATGGAGTCAAACACTTCTACACATAAAATAAATCATTATTTCAGATTTAGGAGTTGCTTACAACAAGGAAAAGTTGAGTTGAGAGGTCTGAGACAGTGTGTCTAGTTTTTGTCACTCTTAGATCATGTATTAAAGAGTTCTGGCCAAGGCTATTATGATGGCTAGCAGAGGTGGGATGCGATTTCATTACATACCAGCAGGTGTCGATATTGTCTATATTGACAAGCACACCCATGCTGTGAGGATGGATCTAAAAAAAAAAAAAAAAAAGATTTTAATTGCACATTCTTGTAAGTCAATACACCTTCATACTCTCCCACTAAGACTGTTACATATGAGAATAGACAGTGTTCTAGGCTTCTTATGCCTGCTTAAAACATGGTCATTACATTAGTGATTTAGGAATAAAACATCTTTGAATTCTAAGCCTTGGCTGTGGAGAATGAGCTTTACAACGTCTATCCAAGAGAAAAGAGGAGAGAACAGGAGGAGATGATGGGAGAAAGACAACACAAACTTCACAGCAGCCAATTGATTTCTCAGAACCTTAAGCCATGGCTAGGGCATCCGGGTTCAAACATTAAAGCCAGATTGTAAGCCCATCTCTGTAAGCAGCCTGATGTCTGTAGCATATACACAGAAAAAGTAAAATTGAGGAGTATGAAATCATCCAGGTTACCCACCAAACAAATGGTCCAGTACACAATCCAATCTTAGTAAATATGAACTATTACACTTATAAACAGACTAGGTTTGCAGATAGAATGTTCAGAAGAACCAAGTCACCAGAAATGTTTAGTTTGCTTTTCTGCTCACTTTGGTGTTCTTGAGCTTTGTGGCGACGGTGCCAACTACTTAGGAAATAATTGTTTAATGGAGGAAAAAGAATGGGTCAAAGTTACCTTTGAGAAATGCTAATATAAACATGAAGAGATGATACCATGCAGTAACACTTGTCCCCACCGAGACAAGGAGACTCCTTCAGGATGCAGGAACATGTGTTGCTCAGAATGCCTCTGCAGGACAAGGGGCCATACCTTTTCTCATGTCTCTCATAGAATGTGCACAGAAGGAAATGTGTAACTTATCACTGGGGCCTTCAAAATAAACTATGGAGAAAGAGAATATCAGGTGTATGTCAAACTCTGCCTCTCCCAGCAGACTTTGAGAATGCTGAAGCCAGCAAGAAAATGCTGAAGTCACAGTGGGGCTGGCAATATAGATCCATGGGTGAGAGCACATGCCACAGATGGATGAAGACCTGATTTCAAATCCATAGCACTCACATAACAAAGAGGTGTGCTTATGCATGTGTGTCTGTACTGGGGACCGAGTCAGGGGGACTTCCAGGACTTGCTGGCTGCCAGCCTAGATCTCATCTCTTAATACAATAGAATGATGAAGTACTAAAGGACACCCTATGCCCTCTGACCTCTGAGTACATAGATATATATCACACACATACATACTTCACATATGCACAACGCCATATATATACACACATGCACACATACCATATACCCATACACACATACACATCACACACACAGTAACATGCTAGCACTAGGCACACACACACCACACATACACACATGCAGGCACACACATAATGAATACATACACCACACACATGCACATATATGCATGCATGCAAGTATGCACAAGCACACATACACACATAAATCTTATCTTTTCATATGGTTTTTGACATATTCTTTGTAGTGTCTTTTATAAATAAACATGCCTTTGAATTCTTTGAGATGTTCAAACAAATTAATCAAGGCCAAAGAGTGGGCTGTTGAAATTCTAGTTTATAGCTAGGCAACAGTACAGGTTAAAGAACATGGGGTTTGCCACAGATGTCTGAAATGAAGGTGGGGACAGTTTGGGAACTAATTTCTGATGTTATTTCCAGGTGGATAGTCTGCTGTGATCACATTAGTGGATCTTCACCTGGTGTCCATTAAACACAAGTGATCAGTTACTCACTGGGGAGAAAATTCTTATACATATGGTGTCGGTGATCTAGGTTGATTGTAGTGTGAAAGTACTTGGGAAAAGCAGCAATTTTTCCTGACAGACGACACATGGCGATGACGATAATAGTAAGAGTTCATGGTGTAAATACTGACAGGAAAGCGCAAAAGGTTGTCAGATTAGAATCGGTGAGCAGGCCTTAAACACATCTTGCCTGTGAGAAATGGACTACCAATGTAGAGGCTGACACAATTAAAAAGGAAAACACCACATAAAGTCTTATTATCAAAGAGAGCTGGCATGGTTATATTAATGTGAAAATATTGCCAATGATCTGGAAGTCCATTTCCTAATCATCAGAGAATCAATTCTTAAAAAGGACACTGCCAAGCCAGAATTAAAGCAGAAGCAAGAAGAACTGCAATTGCAGTCGGGTGAACAGAGAGTATAACCTGAGATTTCAAGACTTTTCTCTTGATGATTGACAGAGTACATAGAAGGAATTAACCACACTATGGGTTTGTGAGCACTACCATCAAACTCAACCTAATTCAAATTTAGAATATACACTCCACCAAACAATAGAAACATGTACAATTTTTTCAAGGGAACATGCAGCATTTACCATTTTAGATCATTTTGAGGGCAAGAAAACTCTTTTAGCCAGGTGTGGAAACTGATCCTAGCAGTTGGAATCTGATCCAGGAGGATCCTGAGGTAAACCCAACTTGGAATGTATTGTAGGACTCCATCTAAAAATGGATAAATAAATAAATCTTTCAAAATTTGAAAGAATTCAAACATAAATACCCACAATGTACTAGACTCTCCAAAAGCTAGAAGAAGGGATGTTGAAAGATTTCTTCATCAAGAGTGATAAATGTGTGTGCAGTCATCCATGCCCCAGCGAGTGAGTTTGTAAAGCACGGAGTCTGGTTAGTGATGCCCATAGTCACAGGAATATGAGGTCACCCACTGGGGCCTCACATTTCCATGCATATGAACAACACTAACAGGGCTCAATGTATTATAAAATAGAAAATTAAGGGCATGAATATGATCAGGATATATTGTACACATGTATGAAATGTAAACAGAATAGATACATAGGAAAATAAAAAAAAGATAACTATTTGGTGTCATGGTTTGTTTGCTTTTGGTTGTTGCTTTTAACTCAACAGGAGCTAAGGTCATCTGGAAGGAGGAGCCTCCTTTGAGAAAAGTGTTTCCATCAGATTGATCTGTGCACAAGCCTAGGGTCATTTTCTTGATTAATGATTGATGTGGGAGGGCACAGCATACTGGGTGATACTGGGTTGTATAAAAACACACACTAAGAAAGCCCGGGGAGTAAGCCAGTGAGGAGCATTCCCATGTGGTTTCTGCTTCACTTCCTGCCTTTAGCTCCTGACCTGACTTCCCTCCGTGAAGAACTATGTCCTGTAAGGTGAAGTAAACCCTTTCCTCTCCCATGTTGTGTTTGATCATGGTGCTTATCAGAGAAGAGAAAGCAATCCATGGTGCTGGCATGGCAGGTGATGTTATCCAGATGGGAACACTGTACGGTGTTTGTACATTGTACACTATCCACAGGTCCAGTTAAGTGGCATAAATCTTCAATTAAAATAATTAATATGCAAACAAGCAAATGAACAAACAAATGAACAACTAAAGTTCTCTACCCATAGTGGGGACTGCTCTAGAAATGTGGGGCTTAAAGCTCTCTCTCCTACAGTAGGTGAAAGTCACATAGAACTTTTAAACAGCCCATATATTGAGGAAGAAGCCAAGTGGTAAGTTATAGAGTATTTTGAAGTGAATAGAAATATTCAAATGTCATAAATGTTTGAGATATCACTGAATCAGAATTTAGGAAATATTTTACATTTTATGTTATTCCTGCTGGCATTAGAATGACAGTCTTCTGAGATCCCACCAGAATCTCCCACTAAATGGACCACAACCGTATGTTAGACCTTGTCCAGTCTGCTTCTCTGAAGGTTTACAAATTAGATTCCTTAAACAAAGTAGTTCCAAAGACTCCAGAAGCACATCGTCAAGTCTAGTCAGTCTCTGCAATGAATTTACTCTGGGTTCACGTTTCTACGTCAGTTACTATTATATTACTGTGTAAATACCTGCAGAAATACATGCAGAATCTTGATCATGGTTTCATTATATAGTGGAGAGGATGTGGCAGACCATGGTAGCTCACACCATGCCATTTAGGAAGCGCAAGGAAGTTATCAGAATAAAAACCAAGTATAATCTTCAGGGTCACATTTCCTGTGACCTCCTTTCTGTAGTAAGGTTCCTCCTCTTGAAGCTTCTACCAAGTCCCCAAGCAGAGTCATCAGATGGTGATCAAGTATCTAACACAAACTTCCTTGGAGGAAGCAATCACCTTCAAGGCATAACCTCATGAAGATAGTCATAAACACTTTGACTAAAATGTTAACAAGTCAGACCCGAATCCATCGTATGTAATGAGGATTGCATGTGCTGATTGTGGTGTATCCTGGCACTGAGGCCAGGATTTTGAGTTTTATTAAATTTTCCACACTTTGGTCTTCTTGCGTTATGAAAATTGTATTTTGGGTATTCTAAGTTTGGACTCCTCAACTGCAGTTCATAATATTAACTAAATAGAAAGGGAAATATGGCAATTTCACAAATGTAGAGGTAAGGTTTAACAAAGTCCCTAATTTCTAACGAAAGCCTCTTGTTTGGACTGGAGGTGCAAACAGAAGGAACTAATTCAATCCTCAGCTCTCCTGTAAAAGGGAGGCCCAGTGTCCTGTCTGTGCAGTCACATTGAGGAGCCAGAGTCTGTGCAGTCACAGCATTGAGGAGCCAGAGATAGGAATCACCAAGTGAGATGAACTGGTTGAGTTTCAGGCCAGTGAGAGAGTCTGTCTCCCAACAATGGTGCATGTCTGAGATACAACATCCCAGGCTGTCCCTGGTTTTTACAACCACATTCACCACAGGCTCATGTGTTCCCACCCCAACCACTGTCCCCTAATCCTGTCACCCCCAACTCCAGCCTGCCAACTTAGCTAAAAAGATCTAAAACCTAACAAAAACTGAAGTTTCCCAACATCTTAAAAAGTTGTTTTGTTTGTTTTGTTTCATTCATCCCGCTTTGATTCTGGGTCCCTGGCAGGAAGCACTAAGTTCTTGGCCAGGAGCTTTCTCTCTCTTCTGAAATGCTGTTTATCTGCGCAGGAGCCTCTGTTTACAGAGGCTAGTGGTGGTGGATGGAGACTGTAAATTATGGGCTGATTTTCAAGCATGAAGGTGATAAATGAACAGATTTCCCCCCCAGATTGCAGCGCAAACAGCCACAGAGCAAACTAATGTAAAGATATAATCGTGATTAATCTCTTGATTAAAATAATTAATCTTGGTTAATTCTGCATTTAATCATTTCTTTTTATCAATGTCTAACATGCAGCTTTATAGAAATATTCATTTAGACTAATGGATATTTCATTCCTCCAATTAGTCTGTTTATTCTGAGCTCCTAAATGCCTTAAATTCTAGCTCTTCCATTTTGGGGAAACCTCAGTCGTATTATCTGGGAAGGCTGTTCCTTTCATTCTCAAGAAGTCCCTGCCATGTTTGGTTGAGGGATAGAGAGAGTTAAAATTTCTCTTAGGGGCTAAAGGAGACTACCTGGGTGTCTCTTATTAAACATTTGCTTAAGTATAACAAGTTTTACTCTTGTCTGCTAACTGCTTATCATGCTAAAAACTACAGGATGTGTTTTATCATAATTCACATGCATTCTTTTACATCTAACATCTGGCAAGTCCTCTAAGGCACGGCCAGAGCTTTCCCATGTCATTGAGAAGAAGACAAAAGGCCAGAGTGTTTATGAGACTCTCACAATTATATGGTGGAAAACGAAGGCAGTGTTATCTGTCCCAGCTTCTCAGATCTTTTCCCATGTGCTAGTTGGAATAAGCTTTATAAAAAACAAACTTGGTTTAGCACAAGACCCAGGTCTGAAAATTCTGAAGTATACTGTGGGAAGCTGAACATCCACTGCAGCCCATCTGTCTTGAAAAAGCAGGAGTTCATTCACTCTTACTCTTGGCCTATTCATTGACTCCATGACAAACGCTGTTCTAGGTGGTGGGAGCCCATCATAGACAGTCAGTTTAAAACTGTTCATTCCAGTTCTTGTAAGAATTCTTGGGCTTGAAATTTAGTACTAGCATCTCCAAACTATCACCCCAGCCAGAATCTCTAAGATGCATCTGGTAAGAAAGGCTCACGAGGGAAAGATGAGAAGAGGGGAATAGGTGAATGGGTGGGTCTGGATAAGACAGGACAGGCACAGGATGCATCTGGTAAGAAAGGCTCAGGAGGGAAAGATGAGAAGAGGAGAATAGGTGAATGGGTGTGTCTGGATAAGACAGGACAGACACAGGATGCATCTGGTAAGAAAGGCTCACGAGGGAAAGATGAGAAGAGGGGAATAGGTGAATGGGTGTGTCTGGATAAGACAGGACAGGCACAGNGAAGAGGGGAATAGGTGAATGGGTGTGTCTGGATAAGACAGGACAGGCACAGGATGCATCTGGTAAGAAGGGCTCACGAGGGAAAGATGAGAAGAGGGGAATAGGTGAATGGGTGGGTCTGGATAAGACAGGACAGGCACAGGATGCATCTGGTAAGAAGGGCTCATGAAGGGAAAGATGGGAAGAGGGGAATAGGTGAATGGGTGTGTCTGGATAAGACAGGACAGGCACAGGATGCATCTGGTAAGAAGGGCTCACGAGGGAAAGATGGGAAGAGGGGAATAGGTGGGATGGGTGGATCAGAATGGGACAGGACAGGCACAGGCTCCAACATCAGCCTCCTGCTGGATCTGTTCCACCCCAACACTTTCCTTCTGTCACACCTTATCTGGTTTATTTATTGTGCATCTTATTCTTTTCTCTCTCTCCATACCATAATGCCAGCCTCAGGGGGACATAAATTGTATTTTGTTTCTTGCTGTATTCTCAGAACATGAAACAGTATTAGGCCCATATCACAGGCACTGGGTAAATCCTTATTACATGAATGACAGGTGAAGTGTAGGGTCTAAATGACAGTAACGAACAGCAAGGCACATTTTCACTGCACCAGTTCCATAGGAGCGATTTACTAGTGATCTCTCTTCATCATCACAGCAACCTGATTACTGACCCACTTCACAGATGAGAAAACTGACTGATGGAGAAGATGCACAAGAGCTTGCTCAAAGTCACAAAGACCTACCTTCTGCCTGGGTCATTATGGCCCACAGAGTTCTTGGACAGTCTACCCCTCAGGGTTATTAGATGCTAAACAGTCTCCAAGATATCCTCTTGCCCAGACAATGTTTAGCTGTGGATGTTAAAAGTGTCCAGAGTTTGGTGTACTTATTCTTTATATAAATTATAACAGGTTCACAGTAGAGTTGCTATATGATAAATCTCATGCTTATTTATTTTGGTTTGATTTCCTCTGTGAGAGCAGAGAGTCATTGAATGGAGCGTGGAAGGCAGACCTTGCCCATCTCTCTGTTCCACTGTCTTCGTGTAGAAGCTCCGTGACAGCCAGCAGGGCTGTTCTAACAGGAACAGCTCTATAACCTTGGAAAAATCCACCAGTGGGAGAGACATCAGCTCAAAGTCAAGACACCCTTGGAACTGGATAACACTATGATATATTTTTCATTATGTGGAAGAAAAAATATATTACTGACTTAATCCAACATAGCCATTGTTAATAAGCCGTCTGAGCCTTAGAGAGCGTGGCTTGTTCAAGGTTACACAACAATATCAATGGAAGTCTATCACAAGCTGGTGCCAATGGAGCTCACTGCCAATTCCATGATGAATTCTATATATAAAAAAGATGAACCTGAAACACTTGTCACTGTGTCCCATTCACATTTCAGATGGGATCTGAGTGCCAATCAAACCTCCATCTCTCCTGAATCATCCCTTACTCAGATCTTGCTTTTGGATTTTTAGATGAGGGGTTTGCTTCCTATCTATGGCATAATAAGACATGCCTTTTTAATATAAGTATAAAAGATATTTAGCAATCTGCCCATAGTCCTATTATCTCGGCTTAATTCTTTAATGCATTATAGCATCAGGTTTTTGTTTCCTTGAAATGTTTCAGATTAGTCCTCTAGCACCACATAACCTTCATCTGTTGTTCTGCCAGTCTGAGGTGCCTGCCAGCTAAGTTCCTAAAGCAGAATAGTAAACTCTTGAACTATGTGTAGAAAACCACTGAGGTCAAACCTTGGCCTCTGCAGAGAGGGACATTGAGGCCAGCAAAGGCCTCTTGAGTTCACATAGCTGGAGTAATGTGTCACTGGGATTTGAACCCACCTTTTTCTGCTTTACTTCCTTTTGCCTGTGTCCATCCACCTGCAGTGAGATTTGCTGTGCACACCTACTCTGATCCACTCTGTTTTGTGTTGACATTAATAAAGACCAGAAACTTACTTATCATGGTTCTTTGAGAAAAAGAGGGCCAGGAAATTTAATGTTAGAGTCAAAACTTGTGTTGAAAGAGATAAGAGGACTAGGGGGAAGCCTGACCCTCATTAGAATAAAGGGCATGGTGAACTCAGGACTAGACCCCACAGGGTTAAGCTTTTAACCTGTGATAGAAAAAGGCCTAAGGAGCTTTCTGCTCTTAAAAGTAGCAGTAAAGGAAAACTGCTACAAATGTGATTGGGGGCCAGGATTCACCCCAAGTTGGTAGCCAAGATTAGCAATGTTTCTCATTTTGTTCTGGACTTAGAGTCATGAAGGACACATTAGGAAAGAGGTTATGGAATCTTCATTTATGGTTATGAAAAACTGCTGAAGTCAGCCATGTGTCAAGGCATGCACCATGCAAGGACCCCTCCCCCTACCAAGAGACCACTGAGTATAGCAGGGGAGTCCATGCAAGGAGTCCCTGAGAGACCATTGAGTGAAGCTGTGAAGGTGAAGCCTGGACTTTGTTGGCGACCCCAAGATGCCAGAGCTATGGATACCTGCCAAGGAGACATACCAACGAGAACAAAGGCGTACAGTCATCCCAAGAGAGAGTGGTATGTTGCAGGCAGCAACATTGGAAGGGCATCAAAGCCCTTTGACATCACACTCAGAGTTGCAGGATTTGGAGTTTGCCTCACTGAGTTGTAGTATTTCTTTGTTCCTGTACTTCCTCAAGATGCCTGAATCCTCCCTTTGGGAACAGTAATTTATATTCTTTGCCATCATATGTTGGAAGTGTTCTACTGGCATTTTGATTGTTTAAGTTACAGTTAAGAGATTGCCTTGAGTGTCAGAGGAGACTTTGGACTTTAAACAGTATTGAAACTGAAAAACCATGGGAATTTGACTAAATCTGTTTTGTATCATGTTTTGGCCATAAGCCTATGAGGGCCAGGGAGTGGAATGTGGTGGCTCGAATGCGAATGGCCCCTGTAGGCTCAGGTTTAGATACTAGATCTCCTATTGTTTGGAAAGTGTTTTAGTTTGGGTTTCTATTGCTGCAAAAAAAAAATGTACAAACACAAAAGCACCATGATTAAAGCGACTTGGGGAGGAAAGAGTCTATTTGACACACACTTACACATCACTGTTCATCATAAAAAAGAAGTCAGGACAGGAACTCAAACAAGATAGGAACCTGGAGTTGGGATCTTATGCAGAGGTCATGGAAGGGTGCTGCTTACTGACTTGTTCCCCATAGCTTGCTCAGCCTGCTTTCTTCTAGAGCCCAGCACCACCAGAACAGGGATGCCCCCCTCACACACACAATGGGCTGGGCTCTCCCCCATCAATCACTAATTAAGAAAATGCCCTGCAGGCTTGCTTACAATCCTATCTTAATAGAAGTATTTTCTTAATTGAGATTCCCTCCTATCGGACTCTAGCTTGTGTTAAGTTGACATAAAACTATCTAGCACAGGGAGAATTAAGATGCTTAACTTTTTGAAGGAAGAATATCATGGGGCCATGCTTGGACACTTCAAAAGCCTCCTGGTTCCCAGTGTGTTCTTCACTTCCTATGTGTGGATCAGGATGCAAGCTCTCCAAGCTGCTGCTCAAGAACCCTGCCTACCTGCCTGATGCCAGCTCCACAATGTGATGGTGACAGACTCCTATCCCTCTGAAAACATATGGCCTAATAAACCCTCCTTTCTAAAAGTTGCTTTGGTTATGGTGTTTTATCATAGCAATAGAAAAGAATCTAATACACCCCTCAAGCATGATACAGTGACCAACAAAACCTTGCGAGTGCCCAGTACTACTAACTAGTACCCTTGTACTCAAAGACTTAAAGGCTAGATAGCGCCATATTTGCTTGCTTGCTGCCACATGAGAGTATAGTGTCTGCATAGGCTCTGCAGAAAATTGATCAGAGATGCCTGTGATAGCCTGAATGGTACCTGCAATTATATTTAATTATACCCTACCCTTTCAGGAGAATCAGACTCCAGTCTCTTGAGGGTTAGGTGCATCTTCTCTGACTGAGTCCAGACCTGGCAGTCCTCTGCTGTATATGTGTTGGGGGTCTTATATCAGCTGGTATATACTGCCTGGTTGGTGGCTCAGTGTCTGAGAGATCCTGGGGGTCTGGATGAGTTCAGACTGCTGGTCTTCCTATAGGGTCACCCTCCTCCTCAGCTTCTTCCAGCTTTTCCCTAATTCATCCGCAGTAGTTGGCAGCTTCTGTCCAGCATACAACCCACTTGAGCTCTTTTGAAGTTAATGATCTCACATGGTCATGAGGACTGGAAAGCCTTTCACTTAAAAGAAGCACTTAACTCTTGGAAGGCAGCTCCAACTCTCTAAGTCTAGACCTTGAGGAAAAAGCTAGTCTCTCTCTTCACCTTTGGAGTGAGTGCTGTGGCTGAAGTGGCTGCAGTGCTAGCAAAGGACAGAGTGGCTGCCTGAGAAGACTGTAAGCAGTGGTTGCAGCTGTTCTGAACTGGACTACAGAACTCTTATAGCTACTTTAAGTCCAATGCATAGAAATTCTGTCATAATGTTTGGAGCAAAATCTTGACAACATTCCAGGTGCTCCTAAGTGACTGTCAGAATCAGTTGGAATGAACTGATGGTAATCATCCCTTCTGCATGTCCTTCAAAACTATTGTCATAGTGTGTACATATGACAAGTATGCATGAGCATAGGTGTATTTGTAGGTTAGAGAACAACTTGAAAGTTGTCTCTGCCCTTCCACAGTGGAATCAAACTAAGACAATAAAGTTTACATGCCGAACATCTTTACCCACCAAGCCATTTTGCCAGCCCTTGTCCATCATTTGCTCATAAGGTGCTGGCTCAATATTTGAGCTCTGGGACACAGAAATCTTCTTAGCATGACTGTAAGATTTAGAGGGGACTCAGCTGAGTTCCTGGAGGATCTCATGGTGTTGTCAGCAGCAGGAAGACTTTAGCAGTGCAGCTAGAGGAGCAGCTAATACATTAGTTTCTCTTTCTTGTCTCAAGTCCCACTAGGACGTCCAACCAAAAGTAAGAGCATCACCAAATTGAAGAACTGTGCCTTTTAAAAGAAAGCAGGGGACTGGAGAGATGGCACAGAGGTTAAGAGCACTGACTGCTCTTCAGAAGGTCCTGCGTTCAAATCTCAGCAACCACATGGTGGCTCACAACCATTCGTAATGAGATCTGATGCCCTCTTCCGGGGTGTCTGAAGACAGCTACAGTGTACTTACATATAATAAATAAATTTTTTTTTAAGAATAAAGCAGCCTAGACTCTCTTTTAATGACATATAGAAATGACCGTGATGAGCTCAGTTTCTGCCAGGTTAGTAAAAGATCTATGATGCTCTTCTTTTGAGCATGCTGGAGGCAGGAGGCTGGTGCAGGTGACCTGATGCCTCACTTGCCCCAGGAACAACTGGAACTATGTCACCTGAGCAGACACAAGGCCATAGGTCTGTTGACTTTCCCAGGATTGTCACCTTTTAATTAAACCCATAACCCTTTTCATTGATACAAGAGATAAGAAGGTGTGCAGTGTCCTTGGTGTCTGGACTCAGCCATTGTGCTGCAGGGTTGGGCTGAGCGACTGGTTTTCTGGAGCTGTAGGGAAAAGGGGAAGTGGATTAAGGGATGTGTGTGCCATTTACAATTCTGAAATTGGACTCTTCCTGGCTAGGGACTCATCACCCTGTGGAGTCAGATCAATGTTCAGAGCACAAGGAAAACTCATGCTGGGTCTCTGTACCAGCCCCGCCCCTTGACTTTTGACAGTCAAGTTGTTCAATCAATAAATAATTACTGGGCCCCCTGCTGTCCTCTGAGCTCTGGGCTAGAGATTTATTTATTGGTGCTAAGTTCAGACTATGCAGGGGGCTCTGGATAGGTCTGCATTTACTTGCAAATACTTCTTGAACTTCCATTATAGTAACTATAATTATTGCCCAAAATAATGCTGACTTTTTGTCAAGCACTTTTCTAAACGATTTAAACATTTTGGGGGATCTGGTTCTTCCAATAGCTACAGGAAGCCAATATTATCATCACTCATACTTTCCTAAGGATACTAAAACCCACAGAGATCCGAATTAGTGATAGCCCAGAGGTTGCACTCAGTCAGCCTGCAGCAAGAGAAGAAGATTTCTTGGCCATTCAGGAAGCTGATGCACCCCCACAGTGCTGAGCTCCTATCAAGGCATGTGAATAATAAAACTGTAGTTGCTTAGAGGCCAGGGTATAGGTGCCACATCACTGAAGTCCAAAGCTTGTACCTACCCCGTAGTAGCTTACATTTTGCAAGTCTTTTACACTCTTTCTGCCTCATTTTTTTTCTCCAAAGATGAGGGTTTAGGTGTCTATGATTATTGTAAGAACCAGTTGCATGATGGCACAGGACATGTGCATGCCACTTGATCCATGTGGTCATTGTCAAACTTTGTAACTGTCCAAAATAATAACAGTCACTACTCTGCCCTGAAAATTCATAGTCCAATAAAAGAGAAAGTGTCTATGCTAAAGAGGTTATTTTCTAACTAATTTGCATATAAGAAACTGATACAGCAAAGTGACAACCAATTTTAAAATATAGCAATAACCGTGATATAGGCTCTTTCGATTGTCACAACTTTTTGAGAAAAAAGCATATTATTATCTCACAGTGATAGCTGAGTAAAATAAAGGTGCAAGAATGAGGATAATTGTTACAATAATAATAATGACACTGATCATGGTAATAATAAATAGGTTCTGGCTTATTCTCTGACAGATTCTCACCTGGTAATTTTAAACCATGGCATAATGTTAGCCTATTTTACAAGTAAGAAAATGAAGCAATGGATTGTAGCACTAACAAGTGCAAAAGTCAGGACTTGAGTCAAATCTTCCTTTTTACCCCCAAGAGGTTTCAGCAAAATACTCATTTACAGTGCTAATAGACTTGGGTCGGCTATTTATTCACAGGGGGAACAGGTAAGTTCATGTTAGCTGTTGTATAGTGTGTAGCCAGATGTGCCCAAAGCAACAACCCAGCTTCTGAAGAGGGGCAAAATATTATATGATACACAGTGTTCCAATTTCTAGGGCTATTGGTGCCTTGGTTGGTGTGGTGTTTTTGAATGTGCCTGGCCCATGGGACATGGCTCTATTAGGAGATCTAGCCTTGTAGGAATAAGTGTGACTCTGTTAAAGGAAGTATGTTGCTGTGTAGGTGGGCTTTGAGGTCTCCTAGTGCTCAGGCTCCATCCAATGCAGAAGAGGCCCTCCTCCTGGCTGCCCATGGAAAACAGTCTCTTCTTGGTTGCCTACAGATCAAGATGTAGAACTCTCAACTCCTTCTCTACCATCAAGTCTGCCTGCACACTGCCATGCTTTCCACCATGATGATAATGGACTGAACTTCTCAAACTGTAAGCCAGCCTCAGTTAAATGGTTGCTTTTATAAGAGTTTCCATGGTTATGGAGTCTCCTCACAGCAATGAAATCATGACTAATGCAGTGGGATATATTGGGTGTAATGAAATAGTGATCCAAGTATGGCATTATGAGAAGGTGACACAGGATTAGAGACTAAATTAAATAAAGGGTGGACTGTGACAACATGGGGTGGCGGGGGGGAATTAAACTGGCAAGAACAAAGGTGGGCCCTGCATCAGGTGGGAAGAATGTATGTGAGCTAGAGCTGAACTGAGAAACAGTGGTCAGATCAGGAATCCATGCCTCAGCTGAAGGGGAGTGTACCAGCTTGAGGTAAGCCAGGAAGTCGGAACTGTGGAGTTGCTAAGACAGAAAAGCATCAAGGCACCCAGATTTCTATGCATGGTTATGTTCAGAACTTCTGGGGTTATGGCTTCCATTCTCAGAGTGTCAAGACAGTTTTAGTTGATTTTATCATTTACTGATTTATTTAGGCTGGAATTTGCATGAAGAACTTTCACACGTGTGAGACAAGCATTGTGTGGTGTAACTATGCATCGCCAGACTCTAGGACAATTTGTAGTATATAGACATGGGGCAAAAATAGGAAAGTAGGAAGGAATAATGTTTCCTTTGGGCGTCATCCAGCCAGAAGTTTTCACCTACATTTCCCTAACAGGAACTCAGAGACTGTTTGTTCCCCAGCTGCTCGGGAGTGTGGGAAATTAAACCAGATAGCCAGCCCATTGCTTGGGTTCAGCATGCATAAAAGAAAGGAAGAATGGGTATCGAGTAGATGCCCGGGACTACCTATTCACAGCACTGGCTTTGAGGATGCTTGTTTTGGACAGAAAGTGTGTGTATTAATGTGTACACATGTGTGTTACTCACAGATCATTTAATGACACTCAGTATAAAAGAGTGTTTCATAGAATCAATCTCCTGAATTTACCTGAATCTTAGTTACTTGAAACGATGATACTCACATGAAAGCCAGGTGTGATCCCCACCCTCGAGAGATTGAGGGAGAAGGAGTTTCATGACTCTTCAGATAGCCTGGGCTACATAGTGAGACCCTGTCTTAAAACAAAAATTCCATAAGATGATTGAAAAGGTAAAATGAACTCTCAGCCTTTGAGAAACATCTAGAAACTTGCTTATCAGATTGGCTATAGATAACTGTACAAGCCTGCTCCATGAGTAGGCCCGAGGTCTACAAATCAGCTGAAGGTAGATATATTTGAAAAAAGGAGCAAGCAAGAAAATAAAGCTAGGTAACCATCATGTGACTCCCTTTAACATGAGACTTTGGATTTTCTACAGAGTTACAAGACAGATATCAGTATATTGTGAAATAAAAAGAGGATAGGGCAGTTTCTTTTTTCATTTTCTTACTGTAGATTTCTGTTTATATTATCTGCTGCCTTTTCTCCCCAGAATCAGTCGCAGGTTATTTGAGCCTTTATGCTAAAATCACCACCCCAAATACAGATGCAAATATTGTCTTCTTTGTCAAAGACACCTCCCATGCTCACTTGGCTACTTAGCCACTGCCAGTCTCCCCCAAGCCTGTGTGAGCATCTACTTTCTATGAAGGGTCATGTCAGCTCCTGACTCAATTCCCTGGATAGGTGTGTTTAGGGGGCAGGGTGGTCACTGCTATCATTGGATCTGAAAGGAAGTTTTAGCTCTTCCTTCCTGCCATTGCTCTCAGCCCCAACGGTCTGGGAAAGGACAAAGTGTTAAAGAAGGTGACATCATCCTGACCCTCCTTAGTGGCTCCCAGGATTCTCATCAGGTCCTTCTAAGCCCCAGAGCTCAGTGTGATGTAACAGAGAAGGTCACTTGTCAGTCCACTGGACTCAAATCAGCCTTAACCTAAGCTCTGCCTAGTGGGAGAGAAATGGCACAGACAATCAGAAACAAGATGCCAGAGAAACCCTTGCTGGACATACAGATGTGAACACTAAGCTCCCTTTGACCCTACACTCGTATCAATTCCAGAGCTGTAGCTTTTACTCCATGTTTGCCCATGTCTCCCCCTGAATATCACCTCCTTCCTTCCTTCCTTCCTTCATTAACTCAACAGGCACTGACCTTGGCTGTGGTTGTGTGGAATAAAGATGGCAGGTACAACCTTTTCCCTTCAGAGATTCACACTGTAGCATTACATCCCAGGAGATGGATACACACAACAATGAGCTTTCACAACCAAACCCAAATGTGTATTAGATACATGCAATTATGCATGCCCATATGTATGTTTGTGTATTTACATGAACAGTATATCTGTTTTCCATGTGTGTATGAATACAAAGTTTGAACTAAGTTTTTGATAAAGGGAAAGTTGAATAAAGAATGAGCCTAATGGGTTTTTGCAGAAGGTAAGATGAGTACAGAATGGATAGCAGAAGGAGGTAGTGATAAATATCAGCTACCCCCAGTTACAGAAATGAGGCTGTAAGCATTATGATGAGGCCTTCACTAACCAGGGTACCAAACTGTCAAGTAGGATGAAACTCCTGTGTGTGTCTGCAAGTGGTTAGCATTTGGGAGCTGGTGAGTAAATCAGCAGACAGCAACAAAGAGCATCCTTTCTTTTAAGGGCAACATACCTTCTAAGGGAGGGATCTTAGATGAAATGCCCCACAGTAGGGAGAGGGAACTTATAGAGCCCACCTCCAGCAGGAAGACAGGACATCAAGTGAGAGATGGAGTTGCCATCCCACAGTCACATCTCTGATCCATAATTGTTCCTGTCTGAAAGAATTACAGGGATGGAACTGGAGAGGAGCCTGAGGAAAAGAAGGACGAGTGATAGACCCATAGTGGGATCCAGCTCAAGGGGAGGTCCCAGGGCTTGACACTATTACTGAGGCTATGGAGCGCTCACAAAAAGGGACATATCATGATCAAACTCAGGAAGACCCAACAAGCAACTGAAAGAGTCAGAATCATATATTTGCACCCAACCAATGGCCAGAAGCAGCTGACCCATGTTGTTGAATTAGGAAAGGCTGAAAGAAGTTGAGGAGAAGGGTGACCCTGTAGGAGGATCAGCAGTCTCATTAATCTGGACCCCAGATATCTCTCAAACACTGGACCACCAAACAGACAGCATACACCAGCTGATATGAGGCCCCCAACTCACATACAGTAGAGGATTTCTGGGTCTGTGTTCATTCAGAGATGATGCATCTAACCCTCAAGAGACTGGAGGTCCCAGGGAATTTAGAGGTCAGGTGGGTTGGGGATGTGGGAATCCACGTAGACACAGAGGGGATGGGGAGGAGGTGTGGGATGTTAGAGGGTGGATGGGGGTGGTGGGGAGTGGAATATGGAGTGTAAAAAGTAAATTAATTTAAAAATAACTCTGGAATGCAATATAATACAGAAAAGACATAATTGTTGTTATATTCATAATTGTATTTAAATATAAAAAGATGTACCCAATATAATGCAGTATATATTCTAAATAAATATGTATTTAAAAGTTAAAAAAAGAAAGTTACATAGATATGCTTTGTTTTCCTGTGATGTATGTATGGTCTGTAGAAATGACTCTTTGCATCCCCATTACTGTTAAATTATAGTTCTCTCTCTTTTCCCACCAGAGGCTTATCACCAGCTATTTCAGAGAGGCAGCTCCTAACTACTTACTCATCTACATCTTCCTATCTGCCTCCTTTCTTTCTTTTCTACTGATTTCTTATTTTATTTTTATTCCTTTTTTTTTTTTTCTGTTACCAATTTTCAGTTTACTTTTTTTCTTCTACCATACATTAGGTGACACATTTCTTCTTTTAATGTAAGAATTTAATGTCACATGTTTCTCTTTGTGCTCTTTGTCAGTTGTATCCTTCACCTTTTTGTATTTCTGAAAATGTTTATCCTACCTATAGTTTCCAATATCCTTTGTACTTTTCTTTCATACCTATGACCTTTTAGAAGAAGACAACTAACTTACTTCCCAAATTTAAAGATCTTGAAGATGAATCTGTCATTGATTTTTAGTTGAAATTTTTTGGAGAACATAAACTGTACAATTTAAACCCTCTCAATGTTGTTGAAAGTTGTCTTCTGCGTGGTTTTCACACATAGATAAAAATAATGGCATTTCCTTACATGGTGTGTGAAGGACACCATAATTCTCAGTGCAAATGTCATTATTTTTCATGTGTATAATACTTGTACTAATCATCTACGTATTCTCCCTAGTACTGAGAAGAGCACAGAGAGAACCCTGGAAAGGACTATGGCGAGGAACACAGAAAGGACCACGGAGAAAGCATGAAGAGGAGTATTGAGAGGACCAGGGTCAGGACCATGGAAACAACCATGAAGGAGAGTATGATAAGGACCATGGTGAGGACCAGAGAAGGAACATTAAGAGGACAATGGAGAGGAGCATGGAAAGAACTTTGCAGAGAATCATGGGGAGGACCATATGAGCAGTATGTAAGGAATGTGGAAAGAACTATGAGAGGAGTGTGGAGAGGAACATGGAGAGAACATGGAGAGATCATGGGGAGGACCATGGGGAGGATCATGGGGAGGACCATGTCACTACAATGGTTAGAGCTAATTGCTGATCTGTCCTCCGGTTTTGTAATCATTTCTTTATACATTTTGTTGTGCTGCTAGTGACCACATGGAGACAGACTTTCAGGGGCACTTCTCGAGCTTATCGAGTAGATTTATTTGTAATTATTACTAAGTCCTGTTGAGTTTATGCTTCATCATTCAGGCATAGGGGTACCCAGACACATGCTTTCTTACACAGTCAGTTTTATCTCCTTACTCCTTATGGTCATTCCAGTCCCCTGGTGCAGAGCATTTGCACAGTCTCTTTCTTCCTACCTTGTTGCAATTGATTCTGTGAATTTGGGTCTGTGAATTTGAAATGCTGCCCTGTGGGAGTCCTCAGGTTGGCTCTGCTACTTCAGGTGAGAAGCTGGTGATTACTCATACTGCTCCTCGAAAGGAGACAATGTGCCTCGCTTTTACTATGGTAAAGAAAAACAATGAATTGAATGATTGGAAACCAAGAGCCATCTTTACATTACATATAAGAGCAAACATAGAGGTTACTCGGGATAGGCATGCTCTAGCTTGGGGGTATGATAGTCTATTCACTTGCCTCTTGCTTGCCCAGGTCTCCTCTTTGGCTTTGACTGTCAGCAGCAGCTGTGGTGGCAACAGTTGTGTTGTCTGGGTGTTTACACTCCTTAGAGATTGTGCAGCCTGATTCCTCGTTTATTTATTTTTCTTCCTCATTCCCCGCATTGCTGTGTTAATTCTCTCTCTCCTATATTTCCATCTCTATCTCTTCACCTTCTCTCTCAATCTCCATTTCTATTTCTATCTATCTCACCTCTACCACTCTCTTTCCTCCCTCCTTCCTCTTCCCCCCTCTCCCTTCCTCCCAAATTTAATGCCTATCATTTGTATCCAATTTCAGTAATTCTTCCCTTGGCTTCTTTAGACATTCTGCTGAGCCCCTTAATGACATTTTCATTTTGCTTATTATACTTTCAACTTTTGAATCTTTCTTTCTATTCAACTTTCTTTTGGTTCTTTTCTATAGTTTCCACTTATCTGTTAAAATTTCCTATCTTGTCTTTGGCTGTCGTCACAATTTTCTTTAGCTCTGACCATATTCTAAAACCAGCTCTGAAGTCTTTGCTAAACATAAAATCAGAGTCCACTCGGGTTAACTTTTAATTGATCATTTTTCTGCATACAGGGCTCTCTTGTTTCCATTTTTATGTATGACTGGTCTGGTCAGTTTTTAAGTGAAATTTTTTTTAATAACTATAGATTCCCTTGTTTCTTTCTGCTACTGTTATTAGTGCCACTATTGTTGTTGTTAGCAATTAATTTGCTTGGATTCAAGCTGAAGATTCCTTCATATATACAGCCCATATATACAGCCCTTGATATCTTGACTCTACTTTAATTCTCTTTAAAAAGATATTGAGAACATTTTTCAGTTTATATTATATATGGAAAACTATGGTAGGCAAATTATAGTGTAATGCTATTTAGTGAATTTGAAATACAAGAGGACTAAATATGTTTTCTCTAAATTCATCATGAAAATACATTGTAAATCATGAAGATGAATTAAGTTTATTTATTATTATGTTTTATGAGCATACATATATTTCATTATATGGAATTATCAAACAATTCATTTTTATTTGAAAATTTGGGTTGTTTCTTTTCCTTCCCCTCTTTTCTCCCTAACTCCTTGTACCATGCCACCCAGTCTCCAAAACATCCTTAGCTTTCATGTATCACATCCCATTTCCCTCCCTCTGTGACTCTCTCCTCACCAAGAGAGCTTAGAGCCAGTCAATGATTTTCAGAGAAACTGTTCAGATCAACTCTAACTGGAGAATGAGGTCAGCCAGAGGTCATCCATACACAAGTGTCAGAAAAAGTTACCTTTTTCCCCTTTGAGACAAATTTCTCTGTCTCCCATGCGAGGCTCCACACGCAAATCATGATTTCAGCAGAGCCCACACTTGGGGTCTGATGCCAGACTCAGTCATGTCTGACCTATTTCTAAAATCCCTCCTCTCTAAATTACCTACTGATTCTCACTTCTCAGCTGCCAGCTCTGCACTTGGTCCTTGGCAAGCCACACAGCAGCATTTCTCAGCACCTTCAGGCAAAAACTCATGAATACACTATCATTCCCTCAAGCTAGAACATGCCTTTCCCCAAGTAATCTCCATGTTTGCTCTTAGATTTATGTAAAGATGATCCTTGGTTTCCAATGACTCAATTCATTGTTTTTCTGTAGTAAAAGCAAGGCACATTGAGCAGAAACTGTGTTTCTAATTTTGATGTTGACTCTTTCCTAGATGAGTAATATGCCATAGAGAACCTTGTCGCCAGTGATACAAGCTCAGGTAGCCTCCTTAGTAAGAGAAAACAGCCACAGCTCTGCAGAGGTGTAGGTTGCTAAGCTGGTAGAGAGTTGAGTGCATTGCATGCATTTCCAACTCATAATGAGTTGATCAGGATGTAAGCAAGTAAGGACAGGGATGCACCAGCACTACCGTTTCCATTTTCACAGACGTCTATTTCTCCTAGTCAGGTGACACGGTTTCCTGGTGTCCAGTCCATTTGGCAGTTCTTTTTTATTGGTCACAGAACCCTGTACACAGTTCCTGATTGAAAGTCTGAAACTTTTGGGTTATTCATTTCACTTTGAAACATGTTAGCAGACAATTCAGTTGCTGCTGGAATTGTTTTATCCCTCCAGGGTTTGTTTTAACATCTTGCTAACACAGGGGAGGGTCAGCTATGATGTGAGTATAGATCACTCTGATCACTTAATTCTCCTGAGGTACCATTGAGTGTATCAGGGAGGCTGTAAGAGTCTCTCTCCCATGATAACCCTTCCCTCACATGTCTCTGTCTGGTGTTTTGTCTGAAACTTGGTTAGCTTTTCAGCCCATACTTATCTCATTTTATCGGCCCTTGAATCCTAGCATTCAGCCAAGATGGCTACCCATGCAGAACTGTAGAACCCAGAGGTCTTTCTGTGTTGTCATATGACTTTATATAGCCTTCTTGAAGCTAATTAAGCCCTTTTCTCGGGTCAGTATGAGCCTGGGATATTTCTACGTCTTCTTTCCCAAATGTGTGGCCTGTGAATGAGCTGGAGATGACCTTCCTTGATGATATCCCTGGAGGCCAACCTCATATGTCCTCTCTCATTTCAAGCACCTGACCTGTGCACTGACTCATCTGAAAACAGTCTTGTGTGTAGTCCTCGTGTTCCAGACACTAGGAAGCAGAGAAACTATTTGTTATTTTAGGTGTATAAAGCTTGAAATATCAAAAACTATTGCTCACAATGGAAATGCAAACATTTTACTCATTTGATAAGCAAATTAAATTATTTAAAAATGTTTAATACACTCTATTTTGATCACATACTTTCTTCTTCCCAACTTCTTCCAGAGCTTACTCACCTAACTACATGTTCTTGCTCTGGCCTGAAAAAGAAAAAAAAAAAAAGAAAGGAAAAGAAACAACAAAGAGCAAAAGATGAAAAATCAAAACATGCAAACTGAATTTAAAAAAAAAAAATTAGTGATAAAAACACCAAGACAAAACTGCCACCACCAGTCTGTTTTGTGTTGATCATCTATTCCCAGGCATGGAACATGCCTTGCAGAGTGGTTGACATACCCAGAGACACACCATTGTAGAAAGCTGATTTTCATTGTATCAATTGCAAGTAGCTTCTAAAATGTTTAAGGGTAGGGCTTTGTCCACATTCCCCTTCTCAGTGCTGGATTTTGTCTACTTTTAACCTGTGCAATCTTGTGTGCTGCCACAGTCTCAGTAACTTGTAACTGGCATGTAGAACTGGGAGTACAAGGGCATATTATGACAAAGCATGGTCCACACATGTATAAACATCCTGTGCTGAGACACAGCAGTACTGTGAGTGCTAACATTAAAATTAAAGTTGCAAAAACTGTCCCAGGAAAAAAATGACAGGAAAGACACCATAATATAACATTTATGGATGAATAAATTTTTACAATTTCACAGAAGTGATTTGGAAGTATATATTTGGAAATAGCATTTGATCCAATAGTTTCAATTTTTAAATTTTTATTTTATAAATTAACTTATACATGTGTACAACTTTACCTTTTCCCGAACACCATGTTGAGAAATAGGACTATTTAGTTTTACATTATTCACAGCACCAAAAATTGGTAACTATAAATTCTCACCAGTATGAAACAATTTAAATATTGGTAGATTCATGTAGTGAAGAGGCACACAGACAAAAATGTTCTCTCTTTCTCTCTCTCTCCTTATGTGTGTGAGAGAGAGAGGGAGGGAGAAGAGAGAGGAAGAAAGAGATTGGGGGGGGAAGGGAAGGGAGAGGTTTGAATGAATGAGAATGTCCCCAATAGGCTCAGATATTTGAGTACTTAGTCCCCAGTTGATAGAGCCATTTGAGAAGGTTTTTAAAGTATGGCCTTGCTGGAGGAAGTTTATCATTGGGGTGGGGTTTGAGAGTAAAAAGCCTTGCCATTTTCTAATTTGTGCTCTCAATTCTGTGCTTAGACTTGAAGATTACATGCTCAGCTTCCTGGTCTGCCTATTCTGCCTGCTCCCATGCTCCCCAGCATGATGGACTCAAATCTGTGGAACCATAAACCAAAATAAACTCTTCCTTCTATGAGTTACCTTGATCTGGTGTTTTATCACAGCAGCAGAAAAACAGCTAAATACACACACACTCAGACACACACACACACACACACACACAGAGAGAGAGAGAGAGAGAGAGAGAGAGAGAGAGAGAGAGAGAGAGAGAGAGAAGCACATATATTCACAAACACTATGGTTTATATGTGTATATATATATAATATTTAAACATATATATCAGTTTCTATACACTAAAGAGTTAAATGGTAAATGCAATGCACCACACTGTATAAAGCATATTGCCACTTATGATCCATCTCTAGTACTAAGACATAATAGGTTTTAGAATTAGTGGCTAGAGCAGGTAATTTGTAATCCAATACTTTCCTGTAAAACAAAACAAAACAAAATAGGCTACTATTGTCTGTGATTACTTTTTCCTATAACAGTAGATTGATGCAGTGAAGAGGTATAGAGATAAAAATTCTTTCTCTCTCTCTCTCTCTCTCTCTCTCTCTCTCTCTCTCTCTCTCTCTCTCTGTGTGTGTGTGTGTGTATGTGTGTGTGTGTGTGCACACGCACACGCGCGCACGTGCACATGTATATGAAAATCCATTTGATGGTTTGCAAAGGATAACCTGGAGGAGGTCGGGTTTGCCAGGGATACTTTCCAGCACATGACACTTGTTTTAAAAACGTAGGTAAAAATGAATGGGCTACAGAGACAACAGCTGCTTTGAGGTATTTCCAGTCACACCAGATCAGAGTCAGTGTGAGGAGTGTGTCAGCCACAATCTGGATGCTCTGGAGAGCGCTTCCTTTAAAGGAGATGGGAATCAAGGACAAGAAGAAAGATTTGCCGAAGAAGATGGCTTTGTTTGAAATGTACGACTGTAGAGTACTCACAGGAAATTCGGGTAAAATAGGTAGAAAATTAGAAATTTGGATACGGAGCTCTGGAAAGCAGCAGAGAATATAAATCTTCAATTTTACAGCTAACTGAGCTCAAAGATATTGAAGAGAAATGGGAAATGCTTCCCAGTGGGTGTGGGGAGTGGGTGTCTTGGAGGCCTGAAGACAGCTCTGGGCCTGTAATATGTAAATAAAAGGGAATGTGATGATCACTCCTGATTCGGGGAATCAGAGCTAAGTGAGTGTGAGTGTGCCATGGGAAATAAAAGCCTATGTTCAGCTTGGCCAGGATGATGAGTTCTGACCCACAGATGAAGTGCACATGAGAACTGCGAAGGGTGACTCAGTGTGCTCATTTACCAGGAGAAACACTCCCCTGCTCTGCTATGGCGATTGTACCAAAGGCTCCAGGTTTTAGAATCAAAGTAGCCTTGGCTGAGCATGCTGATGCCTGCCTGTAATCCAGTTTAGGAGTCCAAGGTTTGCCCTAGGCTAAGTGGCAATCTTAAGACTAGCCTGGGCTCCATGGTAGGGTCTCAGCACAAGGTGAAATAGCATGAAATACGGAGACACTCTGGATGCCGTAGTGAATCCCACAGTGCTGTGGAATCCAGAAAGGGCTAAGCAACCCTTGTGGCATGGGGGCGTTACTGGGATGCAAAGTTACAACCTCAAATCGCTCACTGACACTCTCTCCTCCAATAGTGCTCCTCTTCTTCCATCTTCTCTCTCACCACAGTGATGCTCTTCTGTCCCTTTCTTCACACTGTAATGTTTGAATGGAAGCGACAGTCCACATTTAAGGACTGGAGAGTTACACTTCCTTAGACCTCTTAGGAGTAGAAACTATACATAATTTATTTGGGGTTCCTTCACATGAGAGATTTGATTTTTTTTATCTGACTTGTTAATTTATTCAGTCATGTATTTATGTCAGTATTTGATTTAATATTTTATTATAATCTAATATTACTTATAATATAAGTTTAATATTTATTATAATCTAATATTATAAGTTTAATATTTATTATAATCTAATATTACTTAATTTATTTTGTGGCTTTAAACTGTCACATTCACTTTTTCAGTTAGTTCTTGGGCTCCTCTGACATATTTTTAATAGTTTTTTTTAAGCAACTTGTTGCTTATAGGATGTACCATGATCATTTTGTACCAATTTCACATCAAATAGAACTGTTCACTGATGTTTTCAACTTTACAGCCACATGGATCAGTTGAGGGCTCCTTGCTTTGTTGATCTGTAAACTTCTACTCCTAAAGTGAAAACGCTGGTCCCTACCCCCGCTGCAATTCCCCCTTAATTGTTCAGGTCCTGCGCTGACACATGCCATGCAGAACTATACATTCACTTCCCTATGCAAAGCAATGTCACCAAGAGAAGGCAGCTCTCTGCCTGTTATCTTGGCACTCCATCATCTCTTTCTCTTTCCCTAATAAAAACCTAATTTTTCTTTAAGTTTAAATTTGCTTTTCATGATATGGACTTAGCACATGAGATTGCGTTTCGATGGACATACACTTAATGAAATGATCATGAAGGCTCAAGTAAATCAGCAACCCCAGAAATATCATATGGTTATCTTCAACTCTAGTCAGTGGGCAGATTTCCAGTTTACAGTGTGATATGGGCTACACTCCTCATGCTGTGGTTACATCTTGGTACTCCATCTTCCTGTAGGTCAGCTTTGCATACTCGAAGCTGACTCTCCAACCTCCACAAGGTCACTGCTACTCAGCTTCTGCATTGATGTTGCTCTCAACTTTTTCTTATTTTGTAAATTTTTGGGTTTTTTTTTTTTTAGTTTTTGAGAATAAAATATTAAAACAGTTCTCTCTTCCTTCCCCTAAATTCTTCCATGACCTCTGTAAAATCCATGACCTCTTTTTTCATTGCTATTGTATGCATATATGTATTTGTATATATGTTCCTATTATGGCCTTCCCAGACTACATAGTGCCACTTGTTTGTTAGTATGTTTTCATGACTGACCTTTGCACTAGGTAAGCAATTGCAGTACTCTGCTATGAGGGAAACTAGCTCTCCCACTTCTGTCTTTCCTTGAGTACCCGAGGTTCTTTGTGGAGGGTTGAAGTCTCCTGGGCTTTTCTCCATGCAGTTTGTTAGACATCTTTGGTAAGTTCATGAACAGTCATGTTGGTGAGACCTTATGTGTGTATCCTCTCACATTACTAGAAGACACAATCTTACAGCAAATCCCTGATCCTCTGGCCCTTGCAATCTTTCTGCCCCCTCTTCTGTAATGTTCCACGAGCTATAGGTACGGCTGTGCTTTGTAAATGTATCCATATAACTCTGCATCTTGATTGGTAGTCATTTTCTGTAATGGGTTCTTCAATGAGAGGTCAAGACTTCACTTTTCTGTGGGTATAAGGACAAATGTTTATACATTGTTGATAGGGGTTATGCTGGTTTAGTAAATGAGAGGGTGTAGGTTCTCAGTCAGTAACCATAACTTCACTAGTACTAAGTACAAAGCAGGATATCTCTCTTGTCGAGAGAGTCCAATTAAAGCGATGTTGGTTACTGCCAAATTATGTATGCCAGTATTGCACAGTTAGGGTTAACATACATTTTACCAAAAGCTATTTCCATACTCAATTCAATCCCAATGAAAATCCTCATCTCATTCTTCACAGAAACAGAAAAAAAACTATGCTAAAATCATATGAAACTACAAAAGACCTCCATTTAGGAAAAAAAATCATAAGTGAAAAGAAAAGTATTGGAGGGATTGCAATTCCAGATCTTAAAACATATGGCAGAGTCATAGTAATAAAAACAGTAAGGTACTAGCACAAAAATGGACTTGTATCCCAACAGAACAAAGTTAAAACCAAGCATGAGCCACATATAATATTTTGCAAAGACACAAAACAAATGCTAGAGGAAAGAAAGCATCCTCAATAAATAGTGCTGGAAAGCTAGAGTCGATGTGGAAGAGAATGAAATCAGACCAATATCTACCACCTTTCACCAAAACTAACTCAAAAGAGACCAAAGGCCTAAACCTGAAACTGCTAGAAGAAAACAGAGGCAATGCCCTACATGATATAGGTGTAGAAAAGGGCTTTCTTAAGCCCTTAATTTCTTTCTTAATTGCCCAGAATTAAAGCCAACAATTTCCAAGTGGGACTTCAAAACCAAGAAGCTTCTGCACAACTAAAGAATAATCAGTGAAGGGGAGGGGAAGCCCACGGAGTGGGAGACAATCTTTGCCAGATATATACATCTGACAGAGGATGAATATCCAAACCACATAAACAAATGAAAAAAATGGTTAAAAACCAAGCGATCCATTAGAGAAAGGCCTGGGGACCTAAATAGAGAATTCTCAAAGAAAAATGAGAGAATGAGAAGGCTGTATGCTGGGTATAACAAGAATGTAGTCTATATACACTTGAAATTGTCAAAGAATAATTTTAAAAATCTGAGTATGTTATTAGTATATTCCAAGAAAATCACATTAAATACATGCATTACTTTAGGCAGAATTAATTATTCATATAATAATGTTATGATATAAGAAAAATAGTCTTTTCCATTATTCAAACCATATGTTCTTTATCTTATTTTCTTTTAGAAATTCTCTTCATGGGTCTTGAGACACCACTCAGTGCGTAAGAGCACTTGCTGCTCTTACAGAGCCCCCATGTTCAGCTCTAGCTCACAACTGTGGGTAACCTTAGCTTTAGGAGGTTGACACACCTTCTTTTGGACTTCACACCCATACACTCACATCAATGGAAGGCCTCAACATGTACATATAAATCTTATACATTTATCTTTATATATACCATACCCTTATGATTTTTTTAAGAAACATTTCTAGAAAAACTGAATTGTCTCTTAAACAAATCCATAATCATTCTTGATTTTGAAAGTAGGAAGATCTTCACAAGTGCCCAGTCAGCACCTTCCCTTTCTCCATCCTTCAGCTTTGCATTTCCCTCTTCCTCCTCTTCTTCCTTCTCTTCCTTCTCCTCCTCTTTCTCTTCCTTCATGTGTTCCCCTCTTCTATCTACTCCTTTAAAAAAAAACTGAATCTTTGTTGTCCAGGTGATCAAACTCATGATCTCCTGTCTCAGCATCCGGAACACTGGCATTATAAGGAATATACCACATTTAATTTCATTATGATTTGTGTGTTTAAAAGTATAGGAGTTGAAAAATCATCAAAATCACTATTGCTACCCAACTCTAGCAACCCTTCTTTCTAAAGTTTCTTTTTAATTATTTGAAAAGTTTGCATATTATTCATGTCTTTTGATTAAATACACATCCCCATTGCCTTTCATTCTATCCATTTCTTCTCCCATCCACCATCACTTTCCCCTCCCTGTTTTGTGTACTCCTTTAAAACACATTGAGTCACACCAAGATATTTTATATTATTTTGGCTATTATAAAGAGTGTTGTTCCTTTAATTTCTTTATTTCTTTGTAATTCTAATGAAACAAGTGAAAACCCTATATGACAACTTCAAGTCTCTGAAAAAAAGAAATCAAAGAAGCTATTTGATAATGAAAAGATCTCCCATGCTCAAGGAACAGGATTAACAATAAAAATGACCATCCTACCAAAACCAATCTAGAAATTCAACATACTTGCCATCCAAATTCCAATACAATTCTTTACAGACCTTGAAAGAATAGTACTCAATTTCCTATGGAAAAACAATAACAACAAAAAAGATAACTAAAATTTTCATGTAAAATTAAAGAACTTCTGGAGAAATCACCATCCCTGATTTCAAGATAAATCACAGAGCAATAAAAAACAAAACAAAACAAAACTGCATGGTATTGGCATAAAAGCAGACAGGTTGATCAATGGGATACAATTGAAGAACCAGAAGTAAATCCACACACCTATGGACACTTGAGTTTTGATAACAAATCCAAAACTATACAATGGAAAAAAGAAAGCATCTTCAACAAATGCTGCTGGTTTAACTGGATGTCTCCATATAGAAGAATGCATAGACACACAACTATCCCCCTGCATAAAATCCAGTCCATGTGGATCAAAAACCCCAACATAAAATCAGATAAACTAAACTATGGAAGAGAAAGTAGGGAAGATCCTTGAATGCATTGTCACAGGAGACAACTTCCTGAACAGAATTCCATCAGCTCAAACACTAAGATTAACAATTAATAAATGGGACCTTATACAGCTGAAAGGCTAACATAAGGCAAGGACACTATCAAAAGTACAAAACATCAAAGTTGGAAAGTTTTTCATCATCTGACGGAAGGCTAATATCCAAAATATATAAAGAACTCAGGAAACTAGACACCAACAAACCAAACAACCCAATTTAAAAATGGGGTACAGAGCTAAACAGAGAATTCTCACAGAGGAATCTCTAATGGTCAAGAAGCACATAAAGAAATGTTCAACATTCTTATTCTTGAGAGAAATGCAAATCAAAACCATTGTGAGATTCCATTTTACACCTGTCAGAATGGCTAAGATGAAAAACTCAAACTGGCAAGGATGTGGAGCAAGGGGAACACTCCTTCATTGCTGGTGGGAGTCCAAACCTGCACAACCACTTTGGAAATAAATTTGTCAATTTCTCAGAAAATTAGGAATAGATTTACCTCAAAAAGTCAACTACATCACTCCTGGGAGTATACCCAAAAGAAGCCCCACCGTGACACAAGGACACTTACTCAGGTATGTTCATAACAACTTTGTGTTAGCCAGAAACTAGAAACAACCTAGTTGTCCTTCAAATGAAGAATGGATAAGGAAAAGGTGGTACATTTACTCAGTGGAGTATTGCTCAGTCATTAAAAGCAAGGACATCATGACTTTTGTAAGCAAATGGGTGAAACTAGAAAAGATTATCCTGAGGGAAGTAACCCAGAGGCAGAAAGACAAACACGGCATATACTTACTTACAAGTGGATATTAGTGATAAAGTATAGGACAACCACACTACAAAACACAAAGCCAAAGAAACTAAGTATCATGGAAGGCCCAAGGAGGAACCCTTGAATCTCACTGAGACAGGGAAAAGACTTAGACATCAGGAGTGGATAGAAGAAGGGGGCTGAGTGAGGGAGGTGGTGAGGGTAGGAGCAGGAAGGATGAGGTGGGGGAAAGACAGAGTGAGGGAATACTGGGAGGGACAACTGGACTGGGGGTGTGAATTCTGAGAAAACTTGCTAGAAACCTAGGAAGTGGAAACTCCCAGGAATCTATGAGGTGACTATAGCTAAGACTTCTAGCAATGAGAGATATTGAGCCTGAACCAGCCATTGCCTATAACCTGGCAAAAGATCTAACAGAGGGATTGGGTCACCTGCCCAGCCACAAAACCTTAAACTCACAATTGGTCCTGCCTACAAGATGTGCCCAGGTAAAAGATGGAGAAGAATTTGAGGGAAGGACCAACTAATGAGTGGCCCAGCTTGAGCCCCAGGCCATGAGAGGGTATCCACCCTGACACTCTTAATGATATTCTGCTACACTTGCAGACAGGAGCCTAACATTTCTGTCATCAGAGAGGCTTCACCCAGGAACTAATGGAAACTGATGCAGAGACCCACAGCCAACCACTAAGTGGAGCTTGGGGAATCCCGTGGGAGAGGGGGCAGGGAGGAAGGATCAAAGGAGCAAGAGGGTTCAAGGACACCACAGGAAAACCTACAAAATCAATAAACCTGGGCCCATAGGCGCTCATACAGAGTGAACTGGCAAACAGAGAGCGTGCATGGGATGAACCTATGGCCTCTGCACTGAAACACGTGTGCAGCTGGGTCTTCATCTGTGACTCCTAAAGCCAGAGCAGGAGTTGTCTTTAACTACATTGCCTGCCTTTGCATCTCTTTCCCCTAACTGGGCTGACTCATCTAGCCTCAAGAGAAGAAGATGCACCTTGTCTTACTGCAACTTGATATTCCACAGCTGTTTGATATCCATGGGAGGTCTCCCCTATTATGAGAACAGGTGTATGAGGGAGAGGGGAGATGAGAGGGAGGGAGTGGGAAGAGAGGCGGGAAGGGGAGCCTCAATCAGGATGTAAAGTAAATAACCTAATCAATTCCAAAAAACCCCACTAAGTTTATATACTGTACCTTAGATATGCATGAGTATAGAAATTTCTACTGGAGCATAGACAGCATCTCATGGTCCACATACCTAAAGAAAAATGTCTCTCCCACAACAGCTATCAGTTGACAGTAGCACCTCAGATATGAATTCCCTCTCCATTCATCTGTGTTCTTAGTCACACACACACACACACACACACACACACACACACACACACACACGCACATGGGAGATGGTTCCAGTTACATTTAAATGGCCTATATTTTCTAAAGAAAGCTGGAACACATGCCACTGTGCACAAGATGAATGTTGAGTTTGACTAACTGTAACACAGTCCAGGTCACTGGTCCTCCTCCATTTCCTACAGAGCTATCTTTACATCCAGCATCCTAAGGCTGTCTACTTCCACATATCACCCCCACTGTGATTCATTTACTATTTCAGGACTGACAGCCTAGAAGAAACACATCCTACCAGTGCAGCAGCGCTGGAGAGGGTATGGGTCCTGCCTCCAGGAGAGCAGGCGGGAGGGTGTGCTGCCCAGGACACAGTGTGCTCTAAGAATCTTAATGAAGCTCAACTCCATTCCTCACATTTGTATTTGTATCACCACGAACACAGTCACTATACAGGAGGTGAAGAGCCATAAAATAAAAATGGATTTTCCTTTTATAGTCAGTTTTACTGGAAATATGTGAAAGAGTTTTTTTCTCTCTTAGCTCATGTCTACATACTCAGGGCTCATGTTGTCTGCTTTTTTTTTTTTTTTTTTAACAGCGATGTACAGCAGAGTCTGTGAATACCTGCTCACCCTGGCGATGCTAAAGTTGGAAGGTTAAATCAAGTGATGTCATTCATCAGCAACAGAGAACAGATGCACTTGTGCTCAGATTTCTACTTTTTCAGATCAGTAGTTAAAAATAATATTTAATTGTTAGAGTGAGTTTCTTTTTAATATGATAGAATGAAGATGAGTTATTATAAAGAAAGTACAATTGGTGTAAAATTCTAAATCAAATCATGCTGCTTTCATATTTTTTTCATATGGTAGGAGCCCTCAGATTGTATTGTCCCATTGAGTGTGTAGTATAAACTGCTTAGGAAATAGCCATCAGGAAATCTCTGCCACCTGAAGCTCTCATGATAAGTAACTGAAGTGGGTATGCTAGCATCTTTTCCTTTCTTACAGTCCCTGTTTCTGTATTGATGTGCTGTTAGCACTAGTATATCTATTTTACCTGATATTATCCAACACCTTTAAAGTGTTGTATATTTGTAGCTGTGTGACACGACATCTTTCCAACTTCTTAGAACTTCTTCAGTGGCTCCTCCTAATGTGCTAATAATCTGCTGTAAAAGAAGGCTTCAGAAGGCATGCTTATATCATGGAGTTCCCCAAACACAATTTAACTGATACCAATTTCTTATTATTATTGCTCCATTCAAAGACACTCACAAGGGCATGAATCAAAGACCTCCTGGCTTCATAAATGCTAGCAATCTTCCTCTATCTTCAAAAATGAACTGTGCTATTGCTTTGGCATGGTTTTCATCCTCCAAAATCCATATCAAGATTTTGCCTGATGAACAGGGATGCCTAATGGGAGGTGTTTGTGTTGTGGTGTTTGGGCCTTTAGGGTATATACCTCTCTCAGGGACTGAATTAAGCACTTCTGAAGAGGGCTGCTATAAATCAAGGTCACCCTTCCTGCTCTGTCCCTTCTGCTCATGCTTCCCCCCCCCCTAATTTTCTTCCAGTACTAGACAGATGCTCTATGGAAATCAAACCAGTGTTGGCTCCCCAATCTTGGATTCTCAGAGAAAAGTAGCAGAAAGGACAAGAATTTAGTAACAGTAATACAATTAAGCCACATAAGACTGAGCTGTCCAAGTCTGCACAGCAAGCCAAACACAAACCAAGACTGCGACCTGGACGGTCCATCTCCAGAGTGTGTGTCTCTGACAAGCCCAGAATGTCAGATACAGTGACTGATTCACAGGAAATGATGAGGGTGTCCTGATATCAGGGAGGGAGGTCACAAAGATGGGTGGGCTCTCTGTAACTTCTGACCTGCTCACAGTTAGGGAACATGAGTCTCAGAAGACTGACAGTCTTTCAAATAGACAGAGTTCATGATGGGCGGGGCCTGCATTTTCTTAGCCTTCTAGGAGGGCCAAGAAAAGGATTTCCACAAAGGCCATACAAGCCACTTCTTTCCGTAACACACAGGCTATTCTACATGCACAAGGAGAGCAGCTTCTGACTTGCACTGCTGACAAGCATACATTTGTCAGCAAAAAATAGCCTCCCAGCTACCTAGCCCATCTCCTGAGGACCAAACACACTGAGGAATCGCTTTGCACCTGATTTTATTGACTCTAACCCCAAATCATCTTTCTTTAAATAGGCTGTTTCAAAGAGAGAGTGGGAAGAAGTGACACTCTATTACACAACAGCCAAGACGAATCATCAGAGGGGTTGGCAGCCAGGAAGAAACCTGTCCCAAAGTTACAGATGTAGAATTAACCTTTACATTCATCCTACAAAGTGGGAAGATACAGGCAAGTGAGATGTAACTGGGGAAATGAAAAGAAGATTCTTACCCAGTGTTCAGACAGAAAGCAGAAACAGTTGGGGGAGTCTCTAACAGAGCTGGGTGGGCACCTAGACTTGAGGGTTGCATCAGCTTCCTTCCCTAGCTCCTCCCATCCATGAGTACTTTGCCCACAGGTCACCCCTGAGACAGAATGCAGTGGTCGTTTAGTGTCAATGCCACTACCTCTAGCATCTAAAATGTTATTTAAAGAAAATCCATCTCTCCTTCAGGAAGCCATCAATATGCCTGATATTCAGTCAAGACCAGTGAAAATGGCACTTTCATCTTGCAGTCTGGCCTCTGCCAACCACTCAGAGACCTCATCTCTTGCTGGTTCTCCTTTTTTTTTTTTTTTTTTTTTTTTTTTTTTTTTTTTTTTTTTTTTTTTTTTTTTTTTTTTTTTATTCTCTACAGTGAAACCACAGATCATCTCTGGTTAGATCCCAAACCTCTTCACCTCTTGAGTTTTATAACTCAAAACTTTGGATCTTAAACTGCTTATGCCTCCAAGCCTTTCTCCTTTCCATGCTTAACAACACTGGCTCATCCTCTGTATCTGTCCTCAGTGACTCTCCCTGTCCTCATGATGTGGAGTGCCCCTCAGCCACATGTAGGCTTTCTCATCCATCTTGCTTGGTGTCTCCACAGGACTTGTGGTAATTGAAGTCTGCAAGGCTGTGGTATATAGCTCAGTGGTAGAATGCAGGCTTAGCATGTGCAAGACCTTGAGTTTCATACCCACTACCCAACACACAGAGCTTATGGTAACTGAAATGTGCTCCTTTTTACAGTTTCCTGGGGCCCTTTCATCCTTGCTGTCGACCACAAAGCTCCATACAACTGAAGATTTTGTCTTTCTTAGCTCCTCCACCATTTTGTTCTAGTACCTCGCAGACTACTTAGCCTTTAGGAGGTACTAAATAGAACAATGAAGTGCTCAGTGGCTGGACCCACAAAAGCATGAATCACCAGTAACCGTGCTGGTTGGCCCAGATGCCCTTCATATTGGAGCTTTATTCTCTCTGTTCCAGTTTTAGCAGAAGTAGAAAGTGAGGGGTGCAGACCACTGCAAACATGTTCAAGAAGCAGAACTAAGGGGCAGAGATTCTTTTCTTCTGTGATTGAATTGCTAAGAGTTTTAAAGAAGGACAAACTCTCAGAACATCAGCTTCCTTTTAGATAAGGGAGCTAGTGGTGCTTCTGTGTGGGGAAACCACAGTTGCACTGAATCTCGGACCTGCATTTCCCATGAAATTCATGAAATTAATAAAAACAATAACAAACTTATTGCTAGCAGCAACTGTGTGATAAAAGGGGTACAACATAATGTTACTAGCTCTAAGTGATGGAACTCACACAATAAAGAATATTCTATAAAAGCACAGCAGGATTTCCTAACCTGGAAGAGTTGAGAAGACACCTGGGTACAAGGAGAAGAGAGTCAGTAAGATGCTTTCAGCACATCAGGAAACTGATCACTGGAGGGTATAGAACACCCTTAAATCTAGAACCAATAAGATTGTCTTTTCTTTGTTAAACCCTTAGGCCTCACTAGGTCTAATATCCACAGTGTGACTTAATTTTCTCCAGTCATTGAAATATAGCTTCAGCTAAGAGGAGAGATGTATATCCTGGACATTTAATGTAAGAGAGAAGACACAGAGAGAAGGGAATGGGAAATCAAGAAGAAGCACAGGGTCAGGAAACAATCCTGAGCAAACTAGTTCTATGCAGGTGAGCTTTCCCTTTGTACCACCACACACTGGCTTCTGTGGGGGGAACTGGCTGTGTGCTGTCAGCTGTCACTGTGATGAAATGCCTGAGATAATTCACTTACAGAGATGAACAGCTTATTTGGGTCACTTGTTTTGGAGGCTTCATTCTGTAATGGATGGACTGACTCTGTTGTTTGAGGCTGGTACTGAGCAGTGAGACTGAAGGACAGAGCCAAACATTACCAGGGGCAGAAAAGAAGTGTTCTACAGTCTCGTTTTGCTCATCAGAGAGACATGAGTGTTAAAGACTAAAGGGTGCAAACCACAGAGAGAGAGAGAGAGAGAGAGAGAGAGAGAGAGAGAGAGAGAGAGAGAGAGGTACACAGACACATATACATGTATACCCATGTGCATGTGCACATTCACTCACGTATATTGATATCTAAACACACACAGATCAATAGTGCTTGGAATTAAAGGCATGGAAAAGACAATCTGTGATCAGCATGAACAGAGTTCTCATGAATGTCTTCATCACTGAAAAGTTTCTGATTCAATTAAACAGTAAAAAAGAGGCACCTCAGAGCACAGTTCACACAAGACAGGCGAGCAGCTTGTTGGAAAGAAACCTCACAGAAGTGTGTGAGGAACACATCCAGCTGTAGAATAACACTAATTAGAACAAGATTTCAATGATATTAGGCTCAAAGTTGTGATAATAAATACAACAGAATGAAATGAAAAGGTATTGTGGAGTTCAGCACAAATTGAGAACCCAAACAATATTATTATGAATTTAATGAAATCACAGGAATGAAACAGGCTCAGATACAAGGCAAAAAGCTGCATGGAGAAACAGCTTCTGGGCTGGGGAGATGGCTCAGTCAGTAATGTGTTCACCTTGTAAGCATAAGGACTTGATTTCAATGGCCAGAACCCATGTTTGAAAAAATATGGTGTTATGTGTATATAATTCTAGTGTCTGGGAAGGAGAAATTTCCAGCCAGCCATTCCAGCCTGTGGGGAATTGTCTCAAAAGACAAGGTGGAAGTTAGGTGTGGTGGCACATATCTTTAATCCCAAGACTTGGGAGACAGAGGCAGTCCAGAACTATGTACTACACAATGAGAGTCTGTCTCATAATAAATAAATAAATAAATAAATAAATAAATAAATAAATAAATAAATAAATAAATAAGAAAAGACAAAGTGAGCAGCAGCTGGGGAAATATATCTGTTTTTCTCTGCCTTCCACATCCAGGTGCATACATGTATGTGTTTGCATGTGTGCATATGCACACACTTCAGCTTCTCTCCACAGAACCACATACACACACATACACAAAAAGAAAAAAAAAATAAATGAAGAACAGCTTTGACTAAGCACACAAGTGAGGGGAGAAATTCACAAGGGATTAAGAAATTATAAAAAGGAAGAGATATAAGATTTTCTCTTATTTTGCCACAGTGTGAAGAGAGTGTCTGTTTTTGTACAAGCTTGGTGGGTAAAAGGTGAGAAAAATAGGCAGATTGCAGACAGCATAGCTGAATCATATGGCCCAACTCTGCCTGGGGCTAAAAGTTCCCCTTGGATCAGATCACTAAATTTTGTTTTTCTTGTTCTCTCTCTCTCTCTCTCTCTCTCTCTCTCTCTCTCTCTCTCTCTCTCTCTCTCTCTCTCTCTCTCTCTTTTTTTTGCATGAAGACATATTTTTAGGTTTTATTTTGCTTTATGCATTTAAAAGCAACCTTCCAACTAAAATGTTTAAGAGTTCAAAGTTGTAAATTAACATCTCAAGCTTTTCCTGAAATATAAGGAAATAATCACCTATGCCCTACAAGTCTATTGCGTGGGAAACCTGGCTATATCTGTGTCTATACACCACAGTGACTTGTACAATGCCTGCCACTCAATGAATGGCATGTGTAGAAGCCATTATTATGGACTTCTGAAATGATTCCAGTATGGTAACTAGGGGAATAAATTGGTTCTACATTATTTGGTATTGAAAGAGTTCAAAGACTAACTTGTGGACCTTAATATGTGATGGACAGTTTGCTAAGAATTTTTGCATTCATTAATTCATTTAACCCACACAGAGACTATGGAGTAGGCATGTTATCATTCCCATTTATTCTAATTTTCTGAGACACTTGGAAGTTAAGTCATTTCCCCCAGTCATTTCCCCCACTTGTTAGTAATGGAGAGACTGTGGCCTCAGAAGTCATGTTGTCAGAGCATCATGCAGCTACAGGAAGAGCTTTGAGAGCTTGAAACAGGAGCAAAGAAGCAGAACAGACTCCGGAGCTAAGTAGCATGAGTGAGGCATGAATCCCAGGCAATGCAATTCAAAAGCTTCGGAGTGAGAGGCAGTCAAGCACATCTTTGAGTGAGGATCTCCTGTCCTCTCTGTCAAAAGGAATTAAGTGAGGATGTTCTGTGGGTTCTTGTTTCAGCACCTCGGACAGAGAACCCTAGGCACAACCCACATTCTACCTAGCCATAATGTCTATGACATCCTAAATAATCCTTTAACAATGACAATTGAAATGTGACAAGAGCAGATATGCCATTGTAGACGGGAATTCTGAAGTTCATGAGATGGGACTCTTCCCTTTTGATTTCCAGTCAATCATTTTAACAATGTAGCAACTAACAGGGTGCCTCTGGAATGAAAGGAGAACAATACAGAGCCAGGGAAGGGCTGTTTCAGGTTTGGATAAAAGCAGCAGCCTAGGAGCTGTGGGAGATGAAGGAGTTGGTGATATAGACCTGACAGCAGAGAGGTGGAGGTAGCAAGGTGTGGCTGTACAGTACCGACTTACATAAGGAAGGGGCTTGAAAACATGAGAGCAGGCTGGAAAGAAAGAGAATATCTTCCGTTTTATTAAGAGTTTACTATATTTTGTGGAAAAATGAAATCTTAAACATGTAATTGCCTAAGCTTTATGATAGTTATATCTTTGTTTTCTCTTAATCTATAGATAGAAAGAAAGGGGACAACAATGAGAAAAAAAGGTTTTTGTTTGTTTGTTTATTTTGCTGTTGTTTTTGTTTGTGGTTTTTGTTTTGTTTGTAAAGCAAGGAGCATGAAGAGGAGAAATCATGAGAGAAAAGAGGAAAAGGCAGGACTGTCGGGTGTAGAAAACATAAAATCCAGGGAAAGGAGGAGGAAGTGGGTTTGTAGAAAGAGAAGAAGGGGGAGAGTGAGGGAAAATATTAGACTACTATGGGATCTAGCATGTAAGCTGCAGAAGGCACTCAGGAGCAGGGTCCTCTGTGGCAGGTCCAGTAACTATACAGGGCAAGTATCTACTGGCATTTCAGTCTTGGGGACCAAAATTCCCTGCATGGTTACAGTGAGTAAACATGCTGAGAGCTCCATATATAGGATTATGGTCAACTCATAAAAACAACAAGTGGGATTGGGGGAAAGTCATTCTGCATGAATGAATGAATGAATGAATGAGTAAATAAATAAACAGAAACATTAAAAATAAAAAGAACTGGGAAGTTGGCTCAGTTCACAGAATATTTGCCATCCAAGTGTAAGTGCCTGAGTTTGATCCCCAGCATCCATGTAGAAAGCTAGGTATCTTGGCACACATCTCTAAAACCAGACTTGGAGAATCATTGGGACTCACTGACCAAGCCCTTCTCAGTCAGTGAACCATATGCTTATTGAGAAGCTGTCTCAAAAGTTAAATGTGTAGAGGAAGACACCTGGTGTGGCTCTCTCTCTCTCTCTCTCTCTCTCTCTCTCTCTCTCTCTCTCTCTCTCTCTCTCTCTC
>NC_034590.1:94202599-94261745 GCF_900095145.1 Mus pahari | reverse complement strand
ATATATATATATATAGAGAGAGAGAGAATTAGTGTTATATATTATCTCAATACGTAAGTGGTGGAGAAGTTGGATCTGCTCCTAGAAGGGGGATGCTGATCTTGTACTACAATTCTTGTGCTCATTGCTTTCTGATGCCTGTGACTACCTTGCCTCCTGGGACCACCCTTCTACACCCAGGCTTAAGCTTGTTTAGAAACCACAGATTTTGAAGCTGAACTTAGACCACAATCACCTGCCTCACAAAGTCACACTCTGAGTTTTTTGTACCTTGTTCTCATCATTGTAAGCATATCTCTAGGATGGCATATATAAAGCTATTGTGAGCAGGGTCTATAGCTAACACCTGTAATCCCGAACACCAGCAGCGTGAGGCAGGAGGACTGTTATGAATTCAAGGCTGCCTGCATTACATAAAAGACCTTGTATCAAGAGCCATCATGATGCCCCAAGTAAATCTAGTCTTCTTTATGACTGCTTAGTAGTTCATTCATGAATGTACTCTGATTTTCCCCCTAGATTTTTCTTAGTTGTTGAGATTCACTAAGTTTCTAAAATTTGTAATTTTAAATGTGCTCTCATAACCTCTTTGAATACTTGTTTTTATTTATTTATTTTTTTAAAAAACAAATACATTTTCTGGTAGGGAGCTTGTAAGTTCAAAACTGGTGGGTTTTAATTGTAATATATATATATATATATATTTATATATTATATGTTGTATATATAATATATATGTATAATACACACACACATATATATATATGAATGTATGTATCACCAGACAGCTTTTGAAAAAGTCTAGCATTTCTTATTTCTAAATAATACATAAAAGACCTTTCCTTCACATCCTTGCCAAAGATTCATGTAAACACTTGAATTTTTTTCTGTTCAGTAATCAAAGGTGTTCCAATTTGCTTTTCTATATACTAACAAGTTTCAGCTCATTGTTACTCTTTTCTTGCTCATTTGTTTGTACTGCTGTGAAGGATCAAATTGTGACAGGTCTCCAGCTGATCCTCCACAACCAGACCTCCTTCCTCCTGAGCACACAAGCCAGACTTCCCAGGCTTCTTTGCAGCTCGGTATGATCATGTGAACAATTTAAAGCCCATAGAATGCAAACACTAGTATTAGTAGCATTCTTTTTTTCTTAAAATCCCCTCATCTTTTCCTTATTCTTATCTCTCAGAATCTGCCTCACAGAGTGAACTAGAAGATCCTTGGGAAGAGCAACATGAAGATATTTAAGGAACTTGAGGGCAAAACCTTATATTAGTGCCCTCTGCTACATAGGAGGACTCATTTCAGGCTCTTTTGGCTAATAAATAATTTTCAGTCATGTTAATTTATGGAGAGTTGTATATCAGACAGCAGTTATCTTTAAGAAGGGAAGGAAGAAAAAATAAAGGAAGGGAGGAAGGGAGGGAGGGAGGGAGGGAGGGAGGAAGAAAGAAAGAAAAGGGAAAATGAGAAAAGTCCAGAATTTAATGTGCTTGGTGCTTTTTCTTGACACTTCTAAGCCACCTACATGTAAATATTAATCTGTCTTAAATGTCTGTCTTCCCAATTTGTTGATTTTTTTTTATTTTGCTTATTGCACATTTGGTTGATTCCCTGCCCCAACCCACCCCACCCCCAAATGGTGACATCTGTGGTTTCTAACTACTATGGTATTTAGAAAATTTCCTTTACTATAAAAACTTAAGAATATTCTCTTCAGTGGATGTGGGATTTTATGACACACTTATTTAAGATTTGAATGCAGTGGACACTTATCCCATGTGTTGTTCATAGACTGATTCCTGGTCTGCCTCCTCCCAGGTGGATACTACACGCCAGACCCTTTGTTAGGTGCTCTGCGTTTTCTCATGTGACTGAAAATGCTGCTGACGCCATACACTACGCCGGTGTGTGTGTCCAAGGGAGTGATTCTGCACTCCCAGTGGCTTCCTACCACGATGGCTGCCCAATCAGATCAGTGCTGCTTAGACAAGAGCATGTTTAGAACCCGTATCTACAAACGGAAGAGTTTGATCCTCCTCATCGTTGCTGTTTCAAAATTCTAAATCTGTTCATTACTTATATTACTTTGCCCCATGCTACCCAAACTAGTCAAATCTGAGGTGAAAAGGTTAAATATAAAACATAGGAGTCCTGACAGAAATTGGTAAATGGTTTCAAGAATCTGGACAGGGCAGATATTTGATGGCATTAAGTCATCCCTGTCAGGACCCTGCTATGCCTCTCTCCATTAATTCAGATCATGCTTTATGCTTCTCAGTAAAAATTTTATAGTTTTATTCAGATAAGTACCATGCTTGCTAAATTTATTCATAGATATTTTATAGTTTTTACAACTCTTGTGAATGGGCCTCCCCTCCCCCCACTTTCATTTCTAACTGGATATATTTAGTATTGAATGATCTGTGAGTTGTTGCTTCTATAACTTACGTTATTTTAAGACAGTCTCCCACTGCTGTTTCTACAGATAGTGTGGGGAATGCCTCCTCCCAATGTTTCTCTTATTCTGAGAAAAGTTAAAGATTTATAAACTATGCATCCTAGCTGTCTGGGAGGTCTGAAATGAATAACTGATCAGGGTGTGTACCTGTAACAGATATGCTGATTTCTCTTAAAGGGCATGGGGGTTTCAGTGTGTCCTGGGCAGTGAGCGGTAAAAGCTGTTTGTAGTTTAGAGATCGGCCTGTTACTTCCAGGTGAGGACCTGAAAAGGAGGACAAAATATTCCATCAAGGAGCCAGTAACAGGGCTGAGATCGAGGTAGGTAAATTGAAAAGCCAGAAATGGAGATCCTAGGAGGACCCAGAACCAACAGACCATCTCAGCGTGGTATGTAAAGGCATTACATCAAGATCAACTGCATTCTTATGTGCTAATAGAAGATGATAGAAAACATAACTAGCAATACATGAGGGTGGTTCTAATAAAATAAAATTGACAAGATTCATTTTTAAATGCCTAAAAATGGAAAGATAAAATATATTCAGAGATCTGAAACTAAGTAACTGCCTATTCTCTTCAAACTCTCTTCAGAATCTGAACAGGCCCTTTTTAAATAATTGATATGCTAACTGGGCATTTTCTAGAGGGGCTTGGAGATGGCCACTGACTGCTTTAACAGAAGACCTGAGTTCAATTTCTAGCACCCATATGATGGCTCACAACCATCCATAACTCCAGTTTCAGGGCGTCCAACACCCTCTTCTGATGTCCATGGGAACTGCACACATGTGGTCCACAAATCTGGGCAAAACACCCTATGTATAAAGGAAAATGAGCTAAGTCTTTGAAAGGCAAAACTTCTACCAACTGATTTCAAGACTTGATGTAAAGCTAGAGTAATAAAGGATACAGCACTGGTGTGTGTGTGTGTGTGTGTGTGTGTGTGTGTGTGTGTGTGTGTGTTCCCAGTTCTTGAACAAAAGTTTACAGAGGTCTACTCATCCCAGATACAGAACCGAGTTCAGTCAGGAATAATACCTTCACCACAGTCTTACTTGATGAATCAATGAGGTTTTAGGGGCTTACCATAGGAGGGATGAGTCAAGGGCAATGGCTTCACCAAAAGCCCATCTAAGTCTGTGTGACAACTCATGAAAGCTGGACCTCTGAAACTCTCTAAGTTCATTGCAGAAAAGATCAAAATGGGAGAGTCTCTTTCTTGTCAACAATCCATTCAGCTTATATAAACTTGAGGCAGGAGGAGCCTTGTATATCTAGTAAGTTTCAGGGACTTCCTGAGACTTGTTTATTTCCAGAGTCTTAAGGAACTTCCCTTTAGAATTTCTGGTATCTTCCGGGGAAACAGAAGTAATATACAGCTAGCAACTTGAGTTGAGGGCACGAACTCCACAGTGATTTTACTTCTCTGGTTTGGAAGGTCTTGACACTACTGAACCATGAAGGAGGTGAGCACACTTGGGCTCCACTGTAAGTGTTTTGTAAATATATTATCTTTCTGGGACCTCAGGAAGTACAAACTAAAGCATCCCCTATAACTCAGTATGCTCAGAAGCTCAAATGATGACTGCTGAGAGCAGCATCCTTGTTGGCATGTAAAGTGACATAACGTGGGTCCAGCTACACAGAGAGGCAGGCTCTAGGGAAATCACTGCATTGGAAGAGTGCATTTGGCAACAGAGAAGACCCAAATGCTCTTGCCCACAACATGGATGTTGCCAATATTTATAAATCTCACAAGAATGCTTAGAAATAGAAGAAACATTCAAGAATGTGCATTGTTCAAGAATGTTCATTATTACCTTTATATCACCATCAAGACGTTACAATCCAGAAGATGGTTACCTTCAAGGGAGGGGACCTTACTTGAAAAGGGCCTGAGAGAAATTTCTAGGTTGTGGAACTATGATCTGGTTATCATTACTATTGTTCTGCTAGCAGTTAGATGGGTGACATCAAATGAAACGCTTGGCATCTGGGCACCTGTGTATATCACTGAGAAGTATATCCCTGGGAAGAAGCACTGGAGACAAGTTCAGGGATTCAGAGTGCATGCTGCTCTCACAGACAACCTGAGTTTGGTTCCCAGCACATAGGTCAGGTGGGTCACACAGCCAGTAATATCAGCTTCAGGATATCTGATGTCTCTGTGTTATTGGAGGTGAAAAATTTAGGAGAAAAGACCTTGATGGATGAAGAGGTCACTGGGAGTGTTCGAGATTTGCATTGGTTTCCTGGCTTCTTGCTCTCTCCCTCTGCTTCATAACTACTGTGTAGTGAGAACCTTTGTTCTACTTACCTGATCCTCCCATGACCTTCTGCTTCACCACAGGCCCAGAACAACAGGACTGACTTTTTCTGGCTTCCATTAATTGTCTCAAGTGTTTTGTTGTAGTGAGGGAAAGCTGACTAAGATAGCTAGCAAGACTCCAATCTGACCACCTGCTTAAGCTCTTAGTATTTTAAACCATCAAGGATACTGGACTTGAGCAAGGCTTCATGACCTCTGAGACACTTGGGGGTGAAATACTGAGCAAATGCTGAGAATCAAAGGCTACGTCCCTGCCAAGTGTAAAGGTAGAGAGAGGAGAAAAAGAAAATTCTTTTGTTCTAAAAGCCTCTTGCTCTTGAAACTGACCTCAATCAATGCTAATGTATTGTGTCAGAATGCACATTTAGAAGGAAGGCTGCATTTTGTAAGATGCCTGAGAGATAAGTTTTGTGTCCTTATGGTATGCCTTCAAAACTCTATCTCACAAGAACTGTATTTTCCCAGAGTGGGATTGCTGAGACCCCCTTCTGTCTTATTTATCAGCAGCTCTTCAAGATCCAGTCTTGGATAACTATTTGTGACTGAATAATCCATCTACCCATCCATCTATCCATCCATCCATTGATCCATTGATCCATCCATCCATCCATTCATTGTTTCATCAACTTTACACCTCCTCTTTTCTGCCGGTATTTTATGAATCCTATCATGAATTCAGGTGCTTGTGGCTGTATCCCTGAAGACAAAGTGAAGCCGCTCACTGCTCCCTCACTGTGGCCTCCTGCAATAGGCAAGTTGGAAGAGGATACCTAACCTTTCTTTGCTTGGCTCTATGCCTGTTCTGAGAAGCTCATAGAACCAGCATTTGACAGGATTAAGGTTTGATTTGACACCACACTGGAGCTCCGTTCAGAAACACAGTTGTGCTGAGCACTGGAGTAGCACTTATTGGTTTCAGAGGGGATGGAAAACAATTTAAGCAACTTCTGTTCTCTTCAGCCCAGACACACACCATTGCTCTGTTGACTTAGGAGCAGCTGCTGACACTGAGCAGAGATGGGCGCTGTCTCTGAAATCCCTCTCTCATTTGTCTCTGGCTCATCACAGAAGCACTGCATGCAGCAATCAGGCAAAAGCCTTCCCAGCACCAACCTCCAAATTTGAAACCTAGCTGCTTTTTCTGGAGAAGAAGAATAAGGCTGGAGAATAACACTTGTTCTTACATCTTAGAGGTGTGGAAGACAGGGATAATATCTGGTGATTTTATGTTTAAGGCCATAGCTTAGACTGCAGAAACAGATGGGAAACACTGAGCAAACAAAGAGAATGAGGAGGTGACCCCGAATTTCATCTGAAACTGGGCAGGTGGCTCCACAGAAGCACTGCTCCAAGCTGACTTATCAGAAGAGCAGGAGACACTTTCTTTAAAAGTATCTCAACAAGGGCCTGAAATAAATACCCAGAGTCTGAACCATCCAACTTCTTAGTCACCGAAATTTTCAGAATCAAGAAGAAAAGTGGATCTAGGAGTTGAGGAAATGTATTAACATAACACCTAAACTCTTGGTCCAGCTCTGGTTTGAGAATATGGTAAATGGAGAGATGGAGGGAAAAGAAAGCACTGTCCCCAGATTTCAGGGTGGGTCTCTAAAGACAGACTTTTAGGTCTTTTATGCACTGAACCTAGTCCTTGTCAAGTTCCCAGTCTAGTTAGATGAAGATACAGTTATGTGAACAGAAAAGTGTGATAATACTCAACAAGCAAAAGACATACAGTTTGGACAGTGCGAGTTAGGTGAGATCCTTGGGGATCTGAGCAGTTTCAGTAGTGAAGTGTGTGTGTGTGTGTGTGTGTGTGTGTGTGTGTGTGTGTGTGTACACATGTGCATGATCTAGGGAAAGGTGATAAGTAAAATAATGAGTTTGAAATGGTATTTGTTACGTTGCTGGAGAGACATACTACATCTGGTTAAGCAAGTATGTGTAGCATTGTTTTTGAAATCTGGACACAAATTAGAACCACTGGAAATGGTCAGTTACTAAACAAGCCAAGCATCTTCCAAGAAGGCTCATGTATCAAGGACTCTTCAAAGTTCACAGGCTTTGTTTTTGTTTTTCTGTTTCAGCTAAAACACTTTTGAGAAAACAGAGCATGCCTACAATTGTCCTTACTGTCATTTTAAAAATAATTTTATGCAACATACTCTGATAATGGTTTCACTTCCTCATCTCCCAGACATTCATCATCTCTCCATCCATCCAATTCCCATGCCTTCCTCCTCTCTCTTTAGAAAGCAAATAGAATAAAAAACAAAGAAATAAAAAACAAAAGCAAGAAATATGTTCACACAGAAATAACTCACACACACAAACACACACATACACACTCACATACACACACAAGGATAAAAAAAAAAAAAACACTAGAAGCTATTATCTATAAGCAAAAGACTAATGAGGTTTAAAAATGCCCAGACCAAGCAGCATGAGACAAAAGTCGGCAAAATACCATTGAGTGAGTTTTGTGTTGGCCATCTACTGCTGGATAGGGGGTTTGTATAGCCAGTAAGATTCCATTAAAGAAAACTAAATTTTTTTTTTGCAAGAAGTTGTTTATTGGAGTTAGCTACTTGGTTAGGGATGCAAGCTTAAGTCTACTTCTGCTTCTCAGTACTGGGAGCCTGCCTTGCATGGTCTTTGCTGGCACTATTCACGCTGCCGCTGTCCTGTCTCTGGAAGGCAGTTTCCTTGGTGTCATCCATACCCTCTGACTCTTAGAATTTTCCTGGCTCCTCTGTAGCACAGTTCTTTGAGCCTTGAGAGGAAGGGTTTGATGAAGATATCCCCATATTCTAAGGTCTTTCACTTTCTGCATACTGTTCAGTTGTGGGTTTCTGTATTAGTTCCTGTCTACTGTCTTTGATGATGGCTTAGTAAGTCTCTGTTCTATGGCTATAGCAGAATGTTATTAGGAATCATTTTATTGCTATGTTCCTTTCCCATAATGATAGTATTTGGTTTTCTCCTATGCCCGTGGACCATCTCGTCTCAGGTTCCTGGCTACCTGAACAGTGTCAGGCATGGGTCCTACCTAATGGAGCATGCTGTAAGTCCAATTACATAATAGTCTGTTACTTCCACAACATTTCTGCCACTATTGCATCAGTGTATTATGAAGCTACCTGCTTTCTTTAGGATAGATTATCATGTCCAGAGGTGTTCAGGCCCACCATATTAACCTTTGATTATGACCATGACCATATGACTATGAGATAAACATGCTCAAATATATATCAATAAGAGAAGCCAGCATTTATTTGCAGGGTTGCACTTAGTTAACTGAGCATGCTCAGGATCACTCTTGTCTCTCAAGTACACTCCTATAAGAGTACGATAGGCTCCCCTAGTAAAGTCCCCCCACTCTTCTCTTGAGGATGGCCTTCTGTCTAGAAATGACTTTGGTGCTCTCTTCACTTAGTGCAGGTAACAAATCTTTCTCTAGTCTTTTATTTCTTGGCAATATCTGGTTTTGGCTTTGGACTTGCCAAGATCCAAATCTGTGAGCCCATTGTACTTGGTTATCAAAATATTTTTAAAAATACAGCTAGATCCTTATCTATGGAGGAAACATTTCAAGACCCCTGAAGCAATAGTATTCATGAACGCAAAAGTCTCACCTCTTCCCACGACATGCCTTCAAGCACTGCCACACAGAACCAAAGGTAATCTGTGCTCCTGTACTTTACAAGCTGGGGCCTCTTCTCCCACCATTAAGTAGCACAGGGTTGCTTGATCATTTGGTTTTTTTCATGGTTGATATGAACATGATTTCCATGGTTGATATAAAGACTGATAAGGCTCCCATGTAATAATGGGTAGCACATACTGTGAGGAACCTTTGGACAGAGGGATGACTGATATGTTGGATGGGATGGTGAGAGATGATGACACACTTTTGTCATTCCATTTAGAAGTGTGCATAAGTGGATTGTTAATCATATGATTTCCATTTAAGATCTTCACAATGAAGTTAAGAATAAGTACCTAAAATTGTAAAATGGAACACAGCAGACAGGGAGTGATGCTGTTCTCGTGTTCTAGTGCCACCTCTAGTGATGCAGATTTAATTGGTTTGTGGTAGAATATTAGAAATGAATATTTATGAAGCCCATCAGGTATTCTGATGAATAGTGTGGGCTAAGACCTTCTGGGGTGAGTAACTGTTTAACATCAGGAGATTGAGGTTTTAATGTGTCTGTTTGTGGCTGGGCATTACATTTCTTTCCCAACAGTTCTGAATTCCCCTTGGGAGGATGTCTGCTTCTCTGTATGAAAGAGGCCTCAGGTGGTCAGCCACTTGGGGTTTTGTACTATACAAGGGCTTTGAATCAAGGCAAATTTGGGGTTTGGGGTTCTCTGATTTTGTTTGTCACCTTTGTACCAGTGGATAGATATACCAGTTTCAAAGTAAAGGCATTTTTTTCCAATTTGTACAAATATGCCAGTTTTCCTAAGTGTCAATGGAGTTGGCTTACTCTCTATGAGCCACAAATGGGTCGTTGGAGTGGTGAGCACAAGAAGCTTGTTCCTTGAGCTTCCTGTGTGAATTGTGCAGGGGTTGGTTCAACACACACACACACACACATACACACACACACACAGAGTGCCCTGAAGCAATGCTACCAGATCTTGCTATAGGGAACCCCAAATTCCTTAGTTCACTTTCAAAGCTTTCCACCTAAATGAAGACCGATCCTATGTTTTGAAAAAAGCTGGTGTGGTCTGAAGGAAGGATCTACAGTACCTGGAGCATTTTGGTTTCTGAGAGGTTCTGGACAAGCCTCTAGGTAGAACTGATCCTAATAGCCACACAGAGTCAGCAGGAAGGATGCCAGGTAAGGAACATCCTGAGCAAAACCCCAGGGAAGAAACAGGACCTTTCAGAGGAGGGACAGTTTGGGAAGGGACACAAAACAGACTGAGAGGGGAAGCACTGGGAGAACACAGGCCACAGGTGCAGCTCAATGGATGTTCTTGAACTATCCTACCTTTTCAAACTCCCTGCTCTCCAGACGTGTGCCATCGGTGGACTGTGCAACCTCTCTGCCACTGTAGCACCCACCTGCCAAATGTTGGCCAAGTACAATTCACCCCACAGCGCTATCTGACATGAAGCACAGGGAAGCCTAGTATGTAAACACACAAGAAATGTTAGGTGTAATTTTGATGAAAGTTTGGTTTTACTCACAGTGAAGGACGCTGTCCTTGGAGATGGCTGAGAGAGAGAGGCTAAGATGATGACTATGGTTATTGAGCACAGTGTGGACTGGTGAAGTGGAAAGCCTACGGTCCTACAAAATGGCCATTGTGGTACCTTTGAGCCAGGTGACAGAGGCTCTTTATTCCTCTTTGGCTACTTAGAGCTACTTCATACTCCTACTAACTAAGGCCCCACACTGTTCCTGACGGCAAACCAAAGAGAGCAGGAAATGAGGCAGAGAAGTATTGATGGGCAGAGCATGTAAGGCTTTAACTGCCGTTCTAAGGAGTACAGGCTTCCCCACAGAGGCACTGGAGAGTCTCTGGAGTCCTTCTAAAGCAGGGAATGACACTATCAGATTTGCATTATCCAGAGCTTGCCTTGTTCCTTGTGAAAGGTGAGAAAGGAAGACACATTTGAAACCCCAGAAGTGTTATTAGAAAGGCGGCTGCCTCATGACATCAAGTTCTTTGGAAAACCAACTAAGATTAGAACTGCATTTTGTTCTTCGAGGCCTGTATGGGAACTTCTAATCCAGAGGATTAGATTGTAGCGTTGCACTGGGATGAACTGGCTGGAGCCTGGTGAGTAACACTTCACAAGAGGCTGGCTGGGAGAATTCCGTCACGCAAAAATGTCATCAGAGCCACTGGAGAGAGTGGTAGACACTCACCTGATTCTGTGCTCAGCTAGTGGGCCCCAAACGATGCAAACGTCTCTGTATTTAAAAACGTGAATTAGTTGCCATGGCAATTTCACATCCACACTTGAGTTTTCCTGTACAAACACTCTGGCTGGCCCAAGCCAAGCCTCCTTCCCATGGGTAGTCACGCATCATGGATGGGAGGCAGTGGTTCCTGATCTCCAGGGGTTTCTAGGGCCCTCAAGTGACCCATGTACAAATTTTCTTAAATTTCCACTTTCTGCAGGCACGGAGGAGGGCTGCCTGAGGAGGGCTTGGCCTTTTAGGCACTGTAAAGAGAGCTGAAGTCACTGGGAGGCTCAGAGCTTCCTTGTGCATGCAGGGCCTGGAAGTTGGACTGCTGCTGACCGTTCGTACACAGCCCTCCTCAGCACTTGGGCTCTACCGTTCGGAATGTCCCGGTTGTGATCCTCGGGGTCCACTTCCCCCAGGAGTTCTCCCTCCCTCGATTCTACCACTCCTCATGACTGGCTTCCTGGCCCCAGGAATAATTGGGTCTGAGCAAGCACTGCCTCTATAAATATTAATTTGGCTATGGTTGGAATACTCGGCTGCTTTTAGATGAATTGCTAACTAGCTTTCTAATATGGAGCTTCTTGACGAGCACAGCCAGATCTCTCCGCTTGCTGCTCAGAGCCTCGGTCGAGTGGGGGAAGGAAGGTAGACTCACTGCAAACTGCAAATATCTCTTTTAAGAGGGGATCGTTATGTGGCTTGGCTCTGTGCAGCTGCAGACACCCTCAGATCCTTCTGAATGGCCTCAGTAGGCTAGAACTACCCTTCTTTGTCCAAAATTCATTATCGGGAGTGTGGGTTCTAGCAAGCAACAGGTCAAAATTAGGGCCTTCCGCTGTCACTTGGGAAAGGCATGGCTATGGTCAAGTTACTTAACCTCTCTGCACCTCAAGCATCTCATCTGTAAAATGAAGGTGGTGGTATGTGCTGCCTCTGGTTGTCATGGAAATCAAATCAGCTAGCTTACAGGTGGTTCTCGAAGCAGAGCAATGCTATTAATGAAGAACAGGGCTTTAGAGAGTCCTTGGAGAAGCCAGTGCATTTATTACCTTAAGTTCTTTGTAAGTATTTGTGGTGTGTGGATGTGACTGTGGCATGCATATACACATGGATCCAGTGGACAGTTTCCCTATCACTTACCACCTTACTTTTTGAGACAGGGTCTCCCACTGAACCTGTAGCTTGCTAATTTAGCTAGTCTGGGTGGTCAGTGAGCTCCCAAGATCCTCCTCTCTCTAACCCCTAGCGACAAGGCTACCGGCACACCAGTGGTTAGGCCTGCTGTTTGTTTATTTTTTTCATGGGCATGAAGGTTCCAAAATCACGCCCTTGTGCTCTGGAGCAAGTGCATTGCTCACTGAGCCACCTACCCTGTCCTGCCAATGCAGTAGATGGTGCTAGTCAGCTGTACAAAAGATTTGTTGCTGAAAGGCTTGGATCCCAGTTAAAGCAGAAACAGCCCCACTGCATCATCGGACCATCTTAGCCATAACCATACTATTGACTTCTGTTGGTTTTTTTTGACACAGGGTGTCTATGAACTAATAATACTCTAGCATCAGCTTCCTAAGTACAGGGATAATAGGCACATGTCACCACATCCAACCTCACCTCCATTTGCACATGAACACCATGATGTAGCAGGAAACAGATACAAACAGGCACGGTGTGCTCTATGAAAGACATTTGCTGCTGGGAGCCCCCCAAGGGTCTAGTGGTTAGTGTGATTCAGATTTTGGACTGGAGGGGGGGCAGTAGCTCAGTGTTATGTGACTTGGTGACCTGGAGACAGTGATCTCTGAGCAAAACCACTTAATTTCCTCTCCTACAACGTGGGCACAGTGTTTCCCTACCTGGGTTGGATGTCTGCAGCTTTTGCTTGACTTGCCTGCTGGGATTTTTTTATTTGAGGTTCGAATTAAGGAGACTAATAGATACAAAGCCATTTCTTGTGATGTCATAGGAAAATGAGTGGTTGTCCTTTTCTGAAAGAAATGTGCCAGGTCCAGCAATGTCAAGTTCTACACTGAGCCCAGTGCATAGCACAGGCAGCCCCTCCCAGGTCTCATTGGCAGCCAGTGCTCAGTCCTTTGCTTTCCCTTTGCCCAACTTCAACATATCCTTCATTTCCTGGAGGTGGTGGGCTGGCAAGGAAGGGGGCTTGGACCACTGAGTTCTCTTTGTAGTGATCCATTCATTTCTGTCTCCCATAAAGACAGTGAACTAGAACCTCAGCATCCCCCAGGAACCTGATGCTCTGTCACGGCTCATTAGAATCCCAGCTCTGCTGTCAAGCATAAAAGTTAAAGCAATCTCTGGCTTTGGCATGTGTGATAGTTGATTTGATTGACAAATATCTGCATTAGTGATGTGCATCTCCGGGTGTGCCTGTGGAGTGTTTCCTGAGAGCACAGATATGTGTGGTAGTAGCTGAGAGGCCAGACCCACCCCGAATGTGGATGGCATGATCAAATAGGATGGGAGCTCACATGGGAAAAGCTGTGAGAGTGGAAGGCAGCACATTTATGTAAATGTCACTCTACTTGAGTGGTACCCATCTCCCAAGGACATCAGACTGGGATTTCTTCAGCCTTCTAGCAGATCTCCTGGAAGCTTTCAGACCTTTAGATAATGACTTGAACTACATCAATAGTCGACCCTGTTCTGAGACTTCTAGCTTCTTAAATTAAGCAGCTACCTTAAGAAAATTAAGGTTCTCTACCTCTCTGGGTGTCTGGATGCTTATTATTGGATGACCAGCTTCCTCTTAAGCCAATCCAAATGTATAGATATATAGATGGATGGAGAGATAGATAGATAGATAGATAGATAGATAGATAGATAGATAGATAGGGAGGGAGGGAGGGAGGGATGGCGAGATAAGGAGATAAATAGATATAGGAACACAGTCTGTTGGTTCTGCTCCTTAGAGAACCTTGACTAATACATCATGCTCATTATTCTGCAAAATGTTCTAGACCAGTAGTTCTCAACATGTGTGTCAGAATACCCACAGGAGTCATATATCAGATATCCTGCATATCGGACACTTACATTATGATTCATATACTTTATAACAGTAGCAAAATTATAGTTATGAGATAGCAATGAAGTGATTTTATGTTCTGGGGTCACCACAACGAGAAGAATTATATTGAAGTGTCACACCATTAGGAAGTTTGAGAAACACTGTTCTAGAGTCTCAGTTCTGGTAGTGTAGTACAGTTTTAGAGGCATAGGCACTAAAGCCTTGTTGCTAAGCTTGTTAGTTGCTTTGCAATGTTTCAGCTCTGTGGCCTGTAGCATCTAACTTAACGTTGAAACTCATTTTCCACATCAGTGTAGTCACTGACAAGGAGCAGCCAAACTTTACTTTGCGATCAAGCAAACAAAAGCAGTTAGTCAGCAGAGGCCACATAGCAACCACTGAATGCTCAGTACTGTTTGTTACCTGGGCACTCCCATTTCTCAGATTCCCAGGGTATCACTGGCTGAGGTGAGGCCCCATGCTAAGCTTAAGCTTAGGACAAGTGTCACATGATTGGTGATGGAAAAAAACTGTTCTACCCAGGATGCTCTGCACAAGTGGACTCTGTTCTGCAGTCATGCATAAATGTCAATGCTATCTTTGGCCTTGTCTTTGGCCTGATAGCATTGACTGAGAGATAATCTGGTTTTATTGTTATACTTAATACTGGTATCACTGCTAGTAATAATACTGGGATGTAGTCTTGGTGGAGAGAGGAGAGAGGCCGGGAAGAGATAACTCAGAGAGAAAGCTGGCCAGCCTGGCTCAGAGGACTGTCACCATTTACATGTGTCCTTTGTTCCAGGAGCAGTTTCCATAATGAGCTGTTAATTGTCCTTTGAAGACTCCTGCCCCTTCCTTGACCTGACTCAGACAGACACTACAAAGGCATCTTATACAAGCCCCAAGCCAAGAAAGCTCACACAGGCTAGAATATCATGAGCCTGCTGGATGTGATTACTAAATCTCCTTAGAGCAATTGGGGAAATTTTAGGCAAGGGCTGTCCCCCAGGCTATCACACTGCCGGAGGCTGGCTGCTCCAACAGAATCCACCTGCTAGGAAGGTTCGACCTGCTTCTTTCTGTGGGTGCTCAGGGCAACTCAGCTTACTGCACACAAAGGTTGATTTTTTTTTCAGGACAAAGGAGTCATGAGCCTAGAGATGTCTCTTGGTTTCTGATGGGATTCCCTCTGGAAAATCCTCTGTAAGTTAAAAATAGACTTATTACACCTGATGTACCAAACAGCAGAGCTTGGCCTTCCTGAAAAGTACTCAGAACACTTACAGTAGCCTGCAGGAAGGCAAGACTGTCTAGCACACAGTCCATTTTATAATAATGTACTGAATGCCTCATGTAATTTATTCAGTTCTGTACTGAACGTAAAAAAAAGCAGAATTGGTGTGTTGTATGCTTTCATTCCATTGTAAAGTGTGTAAGGGGATCATGGTAAGGCATAACTGTCTGCATTTCTCTCAAGAAGAATCGGTCCAAGAATAAGGTGTTAGCTGTTCCTGATCATTTCATCAACCTTTGAACTCACAGAAGACAGTACTCATGTCTGCTTAGTTGGTATCTGCCTCTATAGTGCTCAGCATGTAGCAAGTACTTGTACATCCTAGATGGATGGATGAGTGGATGAGTAGATAAATGTGGTTGGATGGAGGGATGGGTAGATGCAAGAAAGAATGGATGAATATGTAGGTGTTAAATGAGTAGGTGTATGGATATGTGAAATAAGGAATGAGTGAATAGGTGTGGTTGAGTGGGTAGATGGATGATAGACAGATGAATACATCTGTGGCTAGACAGTTGGGCAGATGGACGTGTAAGTGGTTAATGGATACGTTTCTAAGTATCTTTAATATCACCCCAGACAACCAAAGCCTACTTTTCAGCCTTTTCTTCTATAGTCAGTGGTTTAACAGATCAGTCATTCCCTGGCTCACTCCTATCTATTTCCTCAGTGGCTGATACCAGCCCACACTTCTCATTAGTAATGGGACCTAAGAGCCTTTAGAAGCTCCATTCTCCCATACTTATATTCTGGGCATATGTAAACCACAATTGCAACAACTTTTACAAGCTAAATACTCAGTCCCATGGCACACGTCTTACCTATGTCACGGTCCAATCTGTCACCAAGTCAGCAGTCTCCCATGCAATGATTTAGCATTCTACTTTCCTTCCACCTTGTGGCTCAACCTCAAGTCTTATACTCTAAAGCCAGACACTTAAGTTATGAATAAGAAGATTGAACCAAGGATTTACTCAGTGAAAGGGGCTAGGTTTAAACATGGTGAACAATTTATTTAGAGACATTTCTTGTGAGAGGACCACCATGTGATCCCACTTTAGCTTCCCAGTAAGGGAGGTAGGAGTTAGGTCACAGAAATGAAGTTAGGGAGCTTGTCTGAAGTTCTCTAAAGAAGTCAATTTATATTGAAGGGAGTCAGTTATTTGGCCTGGGCTGAGAGAGTTTAGTAGTTGTCCAGAGATGAAATGTCATGAATCAATCAAGAGCCAAAGCTTGCTTGGACCCTCTTTAGTCTCTATAAATAACTTTACCACCATCCTCTGTATCAGACCTACCATCTTCATGACTAGTAGATAAAATCCTGGGATGAGCTCACAGACCTCTATCAATGTGTTTGTTAAATGCACTGATTCAGAACTGTCTTCTATTCTCTTCCAGAGTGGGCTGTGCCATTCATGGTGACATGAAATGATTCCTGGGCCAGAGGTTCTTACATTTAGTACATAATTGTGGTAGTTCAGAGGCTAGAAATCTGTTCTGTTTCTGCTTTTCATAAACCTTTTGTAAGGTCACACCATTTTCTTACAATTTCCAATTCCCTCTCCTGATTAGTCCTTATTCTATGATTTATTTAAACACACACGAGAGAGAGAGAGAGAGAGAGAGAGAGAGAGAGAGAGAGAGAGAGAGAGAGAGTCAGAACTCACCTACATCTTTATAAATCTTTGTACACTCTATTTTCTCTAGTCAGGCTCTCAAAGCCTGAGGACCTGGCTCCCAAGCATTCTTCCGGCTGAAGATTCAGTCAGACTATTCAGATGTCTGTTGAAGAGGAAAGAAACTGCTTTAGCCCTTGAGAACCACTGGGGACAGAGCCAACTGAGCACCCAGGGGCTACTGTTTCATCTGTGGGTGATATAAGGGGCTCTGGCTCTCAAAGAAGCCACAGCTGAGAATGAAGCATGGAAACTAATACAAAAATTCCCAGTACAACTAAGGTGGGGAACAGGCTGTGTTTAGCAACATTGAAGATCCGACCACACCCACTATCTGCAGTGGTCTACTGCAGTTGTCTGTGACAGCAGTGGGTCAGCTCCAGATGCAGATAACTGCCCCAGGTCTATGTGCAAAGGGGATCAGACCCATGCCACAGCAGAGAGGGAAGCTGACCCACTGACCTGGCTGAGAACTCTTTTGACAGTCTCTGTCTTTCCCTACCCGCTTCAGGTTTGATAGCTACTTCCTGCTGCCCTCATTGTAAGCGTCATTTGCATGTATACATATTTAGCCAATTAGAGCTCTCTGGGCTCTATATACCAACATGCACACAGAAGTTTTTGGCAATCTGGCTTTCAAGTGCTTCCAGGTTCTGGCAAGGACCTTGGCTCCTAAGCATGCCTTGGAGAAAGGAGACTGCTCCACAGACCCTCCTGCAGACCGTCCTGCAGGAGACGGCTCACAGAGAAACATGCTGAGTCCTGCTCTTCCTGCTCCACACAACTCACGCTTTGAGATCTCCTGTTGCTGCCTGGCTTTCAAGACTTTCTGCTTCATGTGAGGAAACTCCTAGCCTTTGAAAACTGCCAGAGGCTGGAGACCTGCAAGTCCTGTGCTTCCCCCTTGGCAACCTCTTCTTGTAGATTTGCTATGCTAGGAGCTGTGCTCTGCCAAGACCATGCAGCTGTAATACGGCAGACTCTGTTGGAATCCTGCTCCCATCAAGGGTCTCAGTTTCTATCTTTTCATTCAAGTCTCGACTTCCCATTTGAACTGTTATGGGGCGGTGCAAAATTTTCCCTTTGTTTGTTCGCTCTTCACTGTCTGCACACTCCACTCTTAAGTGAAGGTAACACGAGAGCCCAAGATAGGAGAATTGGCTATCTCAGTCCCTCCCAACTCTCATTAAACTAGTGATTTTACTAGGGCCATTTCAAGAGTATTGGAAGAAGTTTATATAGGGGCATGGATGATTCAAAGACAAAGACATCATAGAAAATCCCATCCCCATGATTCATGAAATTTGCATCCCTAGAGGTCCCAGGGTGCCCTATTCTCAGTAGTTGTAAAGTCTTACATGACTTTGTGAATTCTGTAATATTTGTTTACTTCCTAGGTAGGCCTTGCATGTTTTACTTCCTGAGTCTTAAAGAGCTTTCTTCTAGGAGGGAATGTTTCAATTTAGAAGAAATAGCCACACAAAAGTTTACTTATTCCAGTGTATAATTCCGTCACTCTCCTGGGAGAGTTGTACTGGTGCTATTTCGCTATTTCTTTCACATCACTTAATATGTCCAGCCGTTAAGTTGGGGTTTTGAGACAGGGTCTTGTTATGTACTTCAGGCCAGCTTCAGATCATACTGCCTCAACTCCATGAGGTTTTAGTCTTGTTTGTTTGTTTGTTTGTTTGTTTGTTTGTTTTAACAACTATTGTAAGTGCTAAGACAGCTACTTCCTGCTATGTTAAGGTACCACTGTGTTATGGATAGGCCTGGTGCCCTTTGTATTTTGATGCTCATTCCACTCTCCTGGGAGGGGTTGCAGACAAGGAACACACTCAGTTAGATGACTTCTTGTGAACCAACCCCCTAATGAATAAAGGAGCCATTCCAGCAACACCACTGTGCGCTACTCCAACAACTACTAAAAGCTGGTGTCTTTGCCCTGCTCTTGGCAAACCAACTTCAATCTACTCTTCATTCAGCATCTGAGTGGATCCTTACTAGAGCCCTGTAGTACCTTTAGGGTTTACTCAGGCATAAATCTGTGCACTTACAATGACTCTCTGCATCTTTCATCTTAACATTCAGACTAGAGCCAGAACAATGCCTCCTCAGCAGGCCTCTCCTGACCACCCAACTGAAATGTTTTTCCCACCCATTCCCTCTAGCCAGCCTATTAGTGTGTTCTCTCCACACTTCTGATCGTCATCTGCATCATTTCACTCATTGGCTCCTCTGTGACCTACCTTTACCACTTAGCTGCAAAACTCTTAAAAGCTTGAACTAGAAATTATGGTCCCTATGCCACCCCAGTGCTCACAGTCTAGTACTGGGCACCTTACAAACTTCCTGTGAGTGTTAGGTGAGTGATCTGCCTCTGCCATGCCTTGGTCTTGTACAGCCCACAGTTGTGTCCATGTGGCCTTTTATTTTGGCTTATCACAGAGTCAATGAATGTCTTAAATAAATCCCTGACCAAGAACAACCTGAACCCACACTTTGGCAGCTCTGTTTTCTCCTGAATCCTTCTGAGTCTCCTAGAAACATTCATTAACTTTTCAGTTCAAATCTGCCCCCATTCCCTGAGAACAAACCCCTTCTCTACAGCATCTATAAAAATCTGCCTTCCATGGTACTCCTGGGAAAGAGAGATTTACTCTCCCTTCCAGAGTCACCTGTAAGGGCAAGGAAGGTATTGCTATTATTTTATCCATTTTTCACATGGATACCCTGGGGCAGGAGTTAATGGAATCTTTTTCTGCACCTCCTGTTGTGCCTCCTCCTGCCCAGGTAACTGCGGGGCTCTATTATGGGACCACAGTGTTAAGACTGCATGCTAAGGGGCCCTTCTCCTCCAGTGCTTGAGCTGAAGCAGAAACAGAAAGGGCTGCTCTGAGTGCTCTGAAAACAATAGCTGGGCGTGGTGGCGCAGGCCTTTAATCCCAGTACTAGAGAGGCAGAAGCAGGCGGATTTCTGAGTTTGAGGCCAGCCTGATCTACAACGTGAGTTCCAGGACAGCCAGGGCTATACAGAGAAACCCTGCCTCAAAAAAAAAAAAAAAAAAAAAAAAGTCCTCCCCCAAGCAAGTTCTAGTGGCACAAGGAATTGACACCATAAAACAGGCAACATAGTCACAGCACACAGGGATTACAACTGATGTGGAATGGCAGGCAAAGACTCCCTGGGCAGGTGGGGTGGGCAGAGCTGGCAGGCTCTGTGCTGAGTGGCATCTCTTTGTCTCTCTCTACCTCTGTCTTATCTGACTCTATGTCTCATTTTCTTCTTGTCTATCTCAATTTCTTTCCTTTTTCTTGTCCTCATCACTCCTCCTGCAAGAGCATATGGGTCTATCCTCTAAAATGACAGGAATAATGTCTCTACTCCTCCCTCTAGGACACGTGCATCTCTGGTATGAAACGCCCAGGGATCTTCCTAAACCACTCTCTTTTTGGGCACAGATGCAAATAAAAAATATGGATCAATACATTTGCCCTCCCCTACATTCCTCTACTCATTTAGAGGAACCAGCTCTCTAATTTATTCATTTCCTTTCTATCTCCGTTTCTCTCCATTATTAAGTCCAAGCTTTCTGAAATGGCAAAACTTAGAATCTTCTTCCTGAATGCTTTGGCCTCTGCCTGTCTCTGTCTGCACATGTATTCATTTGTGTTGATCAGCTTTCCATCACTGTCACAGAACACTCAAGGTAAAATACTTTAGAAAATGAAAGGTTTACCTTGTTTTGGTTTAAGAGGGTTTGATCCACAGTCAGTTGACTCTGCTGTTTGTAGGACAGTGGAATGGCAAGTCATTATGACTGAGGGATATAGCAGAGCACAGATGCTCACAGTAGCCTAGGAGGAAAGAGTGAGGGAATGATGGGTAGTGAGAAAGTGAGGGATGCTTGGGCTGATAGATGGATATATGGATGGGTAGATAAATGCATGGATGCATAAATGCGCATGGGTGTAGTTGGATGGGTAGGAGACTGAATTAATCTACCTACCTGTACATGCCAAATGACATCATTCCCTTCTTCTGTACTACACTTCCTTTAGAAAGCAAACCTTTACTACATGGCTTTTGGGGGCATTTAAGTTCCAAACCATAACACTTATTTCATCTTTGATCTTCACACACATGTGAGATAATGCTATTAACTCCACAACTCGATAAAACAAAACTTAATGCATGTTCTTCTCTATGTGGCTGGTCCCTTGGGGCCACAATTCTGTTTTGATCTCCATCTCACTCTTTGAAAGTTGTCATTATGATTGATGACTATAATAGATGGATTTGTTTTTGTTTTTTGTTTTGTTTTGTTTTGTTTTGCCTTTGGTCATCTTTCACTTGGTGGGATGGGGTTCAAAGGAGTATAGCAACAGCTCTGTGCAGAAGGGCAAGGCAACTAAAAACTGAGGCAAAGACAGCTGGATTCTTGGTGCACATTCATCTACTTTCCTTCAAGAGTATGGGTCTCTTCATCTGCTAATGAGGTGACACAGTGTTTATTCTCTGTACACAACATGGACCCTTTGTTTGGATTTTCACTCATTCTTCATAGACTAAGATAATCTTATACAGTAAACGGACAGTTTGCAGAATACAAATAAATATTTTTCTGGTTCTGAGGAGCAAAAAAATAAGGAGAAGAGTATAAAAATGCACACATACACTTTATTGAATTAGTCACCCATGCATCCATTTTCCCATCCACCTACTTACTTGTCCATCCACACACAAACCCACACATCCATCCACTAATTCACATATCCAACTGCCATTAATACACTTTACCCACCCATCTTTCCATCCATACAATTCACCCTTCCACCCACCCACCAACCCACTCATTCACCGAGTTTTCTATTCACCCATTCACTCACCCATCCAACCACTCATGTATCTAAACACTCATCCACCATCTACCTATCATCCATCTATTAATGCAATAAATATATCTATTAACCCATCTGTCCATCCATATGCATTCACCCATCTACCCAACCAATCAATCTATCTACCTACCACCTTACCCTTCTACTCATCCATTTACCTATCTATCCAAGCACCCATGTATCTAACTATCCATCCTTCTACCACTCACCCATCTATCAGTGCAGTCAACCCATCTACTGATTAATATATCCATCTATCCATACATCAACCCTAAATCTACTCATATATCTACTCATTGACCGGTCCATACATGCATTCAACCATCTACCCATCCATACACTCACATAAATCTACAAACCCATGTATCCATCCATCCACCTAGCAAACACATCATCTGTCCATCTACCCACCCACTGCTTTAATTTCTATTTCTATCACTATAGCTGAGGCCATCATTCTCATGACACACTTTTCCCATGCCCTTTTGGTTTCCTTGCTTTCATTTTCACCCTTTCTTCTGGAAACTAGTATTTTAAGCCAGCAGCTGGAATTATCTTTTTAAAATGCCAAGAAATTCTTGGCTTTCCCCATCTAAAACCCTCCTATGATCCCTATTCCTATGATGTGATCCAAATCCTTTATTTAACTCTCGATTCTTGATTGTCTAGCCATTGTTCTCTTTCTGACTTGTCTTTGATCACAGTCCCACTATACTTTAACCACTTGTAAATCCTTTCTGTTCCTTTAGCATAGCAAGAATTCGCTTACCAAAGTCATTATCCCTTGTCTCTTATACTTCTGATTCTCATGAGCAAAGCCTGCTGGACACTGACAAGTGTCAATGCATGATTAATTAAACCCATATCAACTGTAGCACTCTGAGTGCCCTAATAAGATCCATCATGGCTAACTGACACTATCAATTCTGTATTTGTGCAAATCCTCATTGTTTCTCTTTCTTTTGGACTAAATTAATGAACTTACTCTCAACATAATTTACTGAGAATTTCATACTTACTGATACAATTTAAGTATCACTAAATGTTCTGGGGCTCAGAGCTCACTGGGCCTGCTCTATTATAGGATTAGCACTGTCAGAGCTTTCTATGTAAATAATGGCATGGTTTGTCTCTAGTTTACAATAGAGCAATAGAAACTTGTATATAGAAAGCAAACAGATTTTCTTCTAAAAACGGTAGATTTGACCTTGATCTCTGAGGTCACAATCCTAGATCCCATGCTTCAAAATATATTTCCTCTGTTTGACGATTGCAAAATTCCCAGTAGCACATTGAAGTTTTCATACTACTATCATGGATGAAACAGACGCTTCCGTTTCCCACTGAGTATAGTAAACTACTGTCTCCACAAAGTGACAGGAAGGTTCTTAGTCACTGTATATTGGGATTGAAGTCAGTGTATGAATGGCTAAGTTGATTCAACTTCTAAATCCTGAGTGGCTGGGTGCACCTTTGGATTGCTGACAGCTCTACCTGTCCAGGCTGATGGCTCAGAGCCCTCAAGGGCAGGCAGTATAGTCTCCTCTTAGGAATGAAGTGAACAGGAACACTAGAAGTGACTGATGGGAATCAAGGGGAAAGTATCTCTTGTTCTTTCTATATTGTGGTACAAAGAAAAGTTGGGGAATCCCGAGTCTCACTTATAGCTTGGACCCTCCTTCCAGAGTGATATTGGTCAAGTCGCTCTCCATCTTTAATCTGCAGCTTAGAGCTTAGGGCTCAGACTCACCATTTGTAAAGAGAAGCAGAACCAGCTATTCTGAGGCTGTGATTATCAAGTGGGGATTATGTTTATCCAGGCTATGACCTGCCAATTGCTCAGTAAATCCACAGGCCACCAGTCTGACAGCCTGGCCAAATGGCTGAGTTCTCTAATTATATGCAATTTTCATGTAACTCAGCAAGGAGCAGAATTGGTTGTGGGAAAAAATGTCTATACTGTGGGCTTTGAACAAAAATTAGCTTTTTTTCTTTCCCCATTTCTTTCTTTTTTCCAACTTTTCTTCTCCTCCCCTTTCCCTTTCTTCCTGTTTTCCATTCTGTTATTGTTTCTTCCTTCCAAGTACCTTCCCTCCATTTCATGCTTCCTTATTCCCTTCCCTTTTCCCTCTCTCCCTTCCTCTCTTCATTCCTCCTTTCCCCTCCTTCCCTCCATTCCTCTGTTCTTTTTCCATGTGATCCCCTTTTCTTTATCTTATAATTATATACTAGCCTCATTTTATTTCTAGAAATCAATCCATTTAAAAAGGAGAGGTTTTTAAAAAGGGTTTCCATAATCATCAGGGAAATGCAAATCAAAACAACCCTGAGATTCCACCTCACACCAGTAAGAATGGCTAAGATCAAAAATTCATGTGACAGCAGATGCTGGNCCTCCATTGTTGGTGGGATTGCAAGCTTGTACAACCACTCTGGAAATCAGTCTGGTGGTTCCTCAGAAAATTGGACATAGTACTACCGGAGGATCCAGCAATACCTCTCCTGGGCATATATCCAGAAGATGTTCCAACTGGTAATAAGAACATATGCCCCACTATGTTCATAGCAGCCTTATTTATAATAGCCAGAAGCTGGAAAGAAACCAGATGTCCCTCAACAGAGGAATGGATACAGAAAATGTGGTACATTTACACAATGGAGTACTACTCAGCTATCAAAAAACAATAAATTTATGAAATTTCTAGTCAAATGGATGGGTCTGGATCTGGAGGATATCATCCGGGGAGTGAGGTAACCCAATCACAAAAGAACTCACATAATATGCGCTCACTGATAAGTGGATATTAGCCCAGAAACTTAGAATACCCAAGATACAATTTGTAAAATACATGAAACTCAAGAAGAATGAAGACCAAAGTGTGGACACTTCGCCCCTTCTTAGAATTGGGAACAAAACACCCATGGAAGGGGTTACAGNGACAAAGTTTGGAGCTGAGATGAAAGGATGGACCATCCAGAAACTGCCCCACCCCAGGGTCCATCCCATAATCAGCCACCAAACACAGACACTATTGCATTTGCCAACAAGATTTTGCTGAAAGACCCTGATATTGCTGTCTCTTATGAGGCTATGCCAGTGCCTGGCAAACACAGAAGTGGATGCTCACAGTCAGCTATTGGATGGAACACAGGGTCCCCAAATGGAGGAGCTAGAGAAAGTACCCAAGGAGCTGAAGGGGTCTGCAACCCTGTAGATGGAAAAACAGTATAAAGTAACCAGTACCCCCAGAGCTCGTGTCTCTAGCTGCATATGTAGCAGAAGATGGCCTAGTCAGCCATCATTGGGAAGAGAGGCCCCTAGGTTTCACAAACTTTATATGCCCCAGTACAGGGGAACACCAGGGCCAAGAAGTGGGAGTGGGTGGGTAGGGGTGTGGGGGGGAGATTATAGGGGACTTTTTGGGATAGCATTTGAAATGTAAATGAGGTAAATACCTAATAAAAATTGGAAAAAAAAGACTTTTTAAAAAAAGGAAAAAAGGGGGGGTTCCAGTGAACCAGGTTGGTGGAGAATATCACTCACTAGAGTTAGGAGGAGAGAACATAACAAAGGAGGGGAGGAAGAGGATCAAAGGAAAGAGAGGAGAACCTAGGTGAGAATCAAGGGTGTGAGAAGAGGAGAAAGAGGAAAGAGAAGAGATTTACTTTTAAGGCAAAGAATCCTATGATGGTTGGGCTGATGGCTGTATTTGCAGGGCCTGCTGGAGACTTGTTCACGCAAGGATGTTGGTCTTGGAAGGCTGAATTTTCTCTTTTCTTGAAAACTTTGATTTTGGTTTTTCAGTCTACCTACCTTGTCCAGGACAAGGTCTTTTACTTGCCATGAGATGACTATAGATCATGACATCTTCAAAGTCCCTTTCCAGAAGCCTTTTGATTAGGGTTTAATCCAGTAACCATGCAGCCTCAGCTGTCAGGGCAGAAATACAGAAATAAAAACACAGCATCTATGTTCAACACCTCCAGACTTTGAGCAGGAATGTTCTCCATCAGGCATATTCTGGCTTGGGTGTTTTCAATGAGTACTTCTCTCTGGTTCAAGGGGTTGCAGGTAACAGACAGCAACTTTAGTTCTAACAGTCATCCAGGGAAACTCAGGGGCTCTTGAGTACTTGTCAATCCAGGGTTTTCAGCTGGGCCCTAGAATGTCAAGGGGCTAAGGATAGTCCCTGTGCCTAGATTGGGCTTCAGGAATCAGTGCAGCTCACTAAGGATGGAATTCTTTCTTCTTCAACCAAATATTTGTATATAGACTTCAGTTCCAGCAGGAAGAGCAGAGTGTACAATACTCCTATCAAGACTTTCACCAGGAGTAGGTAGGATGTGTGACTCATCAACAGGCTCTGTAGCAAAGGAAGACAAGGATAGTTTCAGGTTTGAGACCAACTGAGACTTAATCATGGAGAACTAGAGGGCATGGAGTCTTGTGAAGAGCCTCTTAGGCATGAGTTAATCCACATAGCAGTAGCTGTGACTGTAGGAGCAATAATTTCCCTGAGCAGCAGTGACTCTCTGACCTTGTGCTTTGTTCTGGAACTGTTGAAACCACTTTAAATGAATTAACTCATTTTATCTTCAGAAATAGGATGAGGTAGTTGTCGTTGACACCCATATTCTATGTGTAGAAAAATGTAAATCCCAGAGAGGTTAGGTAATTCACTTAGGTCACATAACAAGTAAGTGGCTAGGCTAGGATTAAAACCCAGGATATGAGATTCCAGATTTTGGGCTGACAACCACCACACACTATTATAAGAACAGGAGTGCTGGAGAGCTCGCCCTAGTGGTGTGGTACAGAAGAGCTGGTGGGTTAACCAATTCAGCTACCATCCAGGCCCAGATCCAGGGCTTTGAACTGGCCCAGCCCAACATCTCACCTATCAACTGTTGGAGCACATGAAGGGGCTGATCCTGTAGACCCAAAACTGCTGGGTCATCGTGACACAGGGCAACAACAGGATATCCAAGAGGAATCTCCGTAAGGATCCCCTTATGTGTAGCAGAAGGCAGAGTCCTCAATCCTCAATGACTTATTGCAATTAACATTTACAAGAGAAGATTTGTGGACACACTGTGACACACTACAGCTTCCATGACGAGATTTTTTTTTTTCTTTTCGTGGGCAGGTTGCAGGGCAGTAGGTGGATAAGAATGGTCGGGAGATGAGTGGGATTGGGGTGTATGATGTAAAATTCACACACACAAAAAAATATTTATTTAAAAGAAAACAACACAGGATCTAAAACCTAGAACAAACCTGTGCCAGCTCAGGCAGAAGACCACTCTGGGCAATACACATAGTAATTATATCTCATATGCTTCTCAAGTCACCAAGAAGGATCATATGTGACAAGAGAGAGGTTTTCTTCATTATGGAAGGAAAAAGATCTCCTGCAAATGTACAGGTGATTAGCAGCATATAGGGCTAGGAAATTAGGGATGTGCTGGCATTGCCCTAAAATTAGAGGCTGATGGGGAAAAAAAAAAAGTCAAGTTTCGATACATTTTAGAATTTATTTCCTGGTGGATGACCACTTTGATGCTGACACAAGATGAGGTCATAGCATGATGACTGAGGACTGGATTCTGGAGCCAAAATCCCTTGATTCAGACCCAGCCTCTAGAACTTACTGATGTGAACATGAACTAACTGGTCATTTCCCATTTGTGGGCCCTAGTTCTCTGTTGAAAATCAAGAGCTACAGTAGAAGCCTCTTCTCTTCCTCTGATTGTGAGTATTTAATTTGGTGAGTTCCCAAGTACTAACATTTTTCCCATGTTGATTTTAGATGCTTTAATAGATATTGCAAACAAATCAACTTTTTTTTTTTTTAGTATGTCTGAAACCAAATGGGTCCTTTCTTAAATAATTAAATCTTTAATCTATTATGCATACTTTTATATGTATGTATATGTATATGCCACATGATTGCTTGTGTCTTGATAGGCCAGAAGTGGGTATTGGGTCCCCTAGAATTACTGACAGATAAGAGCTGCCTGACATGGGTGATGGGAATTGAAGCCCCCTTCTCTGAAAGAGCAACGGGTGCTTAGTTGCTGAGCCCTCTTTCCAGCCCAAATAACTTATTTTTGTTCCTTCTCTTCTTTCAAAGTGGATATGGCCTTTCTTTGATGGCCAGGTATACACAGAATGGGCAGTGTTAGATGTTTTCAGGCTGGGCCCATCCAGAATTTCAGAATCTATAGCTCACAAACCTATGTTTCAGCAGAACATCCCCCCACATCTACCTAGGCTTATCTCTCTAAAGCAATCAGCATACATCCATCTCTTAAAGGCTGAAAGCATTTCATGCCTCTGTCAACATTCCTTCAGCTCAGAGCCTTACAACCATTACCATCTAGCTTCCAGGTGCACCTCTTTGCTCATACCCCACTGAGCTCTCCCTCAAATCCCAGCATCCCAAGTCTGCTTTCCCTGACTTCAGGCCTTTGCCTTACCATGTGTATGTACCATGCTTCCTCTTCTCTCCTTATCTGTTCAACTGCATCTCTTCTTTCAAAGGCTAACTGCTGGTCATGTCCACCATGAGGCTTCTGAGCAGCAGTCGCTGGCTTCTCTCTTTGGACCTCTAGAGTGAACTGGGTTGTGTTGCTTGCAAGGTGGCTCACTTTCAGACAATTACTCCGGTTAGCAGGACGATGGTGGATCACGGGGCTGATTGGAAGTTCTGGAGCCTGGCCTTGGCCCCATTTCCATACCCCTGAAGGTTAAAGTAAAAAGATCACTGCCAGATTCAGCCTGACTCGTCTTCACCATGGGGATGGTTGTTATCTCTTAGGACCTCTGATTACTCTCTACTTCAACTTCTGTCCTTCTTGTCCGTCTGCACCCATGCAATGCCTTGACAACTTTTTTTTGCAAACTTAAATCAGACATTCGTCCCCTACTTTGTGACCCTCTAGTAAATTGGAATACCCATGCCCTAATTCTTTTAGTAGTCTACAAAAGGCACGATTTCATTATCATCATCTCTCCATCACCTGGTTCCTCCCACCTCTTGGGTTTGCTTCCTGGATGGCCTCCACAAGCTCAGTGCTCCCGTGTGCAGCGAGTTCAGCTTGGAAGTCTCTTCCCCTCATTCGTGGCAGGCTCTTCTCCAGATAGTTCTACCTGCCAAAATAAGCCACTCCTGTCCCCCTGGCTTCCTTTGCATTGTTAGTCATCACCTGCAGAGATGTTAGGCTTCTTTGTTTATTTATTTATTGTCTGGTTCCCTGCTCACAGCTACTATCCTACAGAATACATTTCACAGCTGTAGAGAGGGCCCTCACACTGCTCATTATTTTATCTCAGGCACCAGAAACAAAAGTTCTTGACACACCCTGGGCGCTTGACTAATAATTATAAAGCAGCTGATTGAGCCTTTGCACAGTGCCTGGACCCAGGTTCCAGGTGAGCAGGTTTTGAACTCTCCTTTCTGGGTCTCCCCTTGGTCTTCCCTGCTAGCTTGAGAGTGCAGTGGCTTTAGTCTTACTTGCCTCTGTATCCCCTGCAGAGCCCAGCACAGAGCAGTAGCCAATCTGCATGTGTTAATGTCAAAGACATCTACAGTCATTAGAGAGGAAAAATGAAGAAAATAAAAATAAATAGGAGGAGTGATTCCTCGGATGCTTATATGAGGCTTGGCTCACAATCAGAGGACGTTCCACCTCTCTGCTATCTGTGACAGTGCCTATGTGAAGCCCCAGAGAGAATGGAGAAAGTAGAGCTTAGGCCTGAGTGCTCCCCTCCCCAGGGGTGGCACCTGCCAGCAGAAGTATTGCCAGGGTTGTTCTTGCCCCGCCTCCCCCTGGCCTCCCTTCCTTGTGGGTATAAATCCAGAAGCTTCCCACACTCAGATATCAGGATCCCCTGAGGCTCTGAGTTTCACACACTCTTTTCTACACTCCTTCCTACGTAAGTGTGAGTCACTCTTGGGAGGGAAAAAGCTGTGCCAAGCTGGCTTTTCACCAGTGCCTGGGGACTCCTGCACCTGCAGAGCCATGTGTATTTTCTCCCAACTCTTTGTCATGCTGGGAATGTTATTAAAATGGCCTATTTATCAGAGTGAAAAAAAAATCCCAGTTTAAGCCAAACAATATAGGATCTAAAATACAGGCTGTGAATTTAATTTGTATTGCAGCCGTGGTCCCTGAGTAACAGGAGGTGATTTATGATTCTCCTGAGGGAAGGCAGAAAGCGGGCCAGACACTGAGGGGCGATTCTCTCCTACACTCCTTGCTCTACTCTTACATGGCCTCCCTGGACTCTGTCTGCTCTATATCCTTGGGGCAAGTAGTTCTCTGAGTCTGTGTAGAGCCCAGCTGGTGCTGGAGCTGAGGGAGCCAGGCAAGCATGGATTCTACTTTGAACAAACATCTGGAACATCCCCAGGTGTGTTGATTTGAAGAGAAGAGGAGCATCGTGAAATAGGAAAGGTAGTCGGGGTATTCTTAAGGAAAGACTAGAATATAGGTGATGTCAGTCTTCCACATGCCGTGCACACAGCAGAAGTATATACAGTATAGCAATTGGAAGCTCGCCTTTATGATTGGCTCTCATGTCAGTCTTTGCCCTAGTGAATCCATATAACTTCCCTCATCCTTCATAGCACCCACCACAAGTAACTCCTACTATGAATTTCCTACTGTAGACAAGAAACTGAGACAGGTTTAAAGAGTTGAAGACTTTGCTCAGGGAGATCACATAGTCTGTTGGTGGCAGAAGCATTTGACTGTAGTTAGACCAGAGTTAGAGGACAGTGGCTGGATCTTGTAGGTGCTGGACACTTCTTGTGTTTGAACAGCTACCTTGCTGCTTTCTGTGATGCCTCGCATGATGGTGGAATGGACTAATTTTGCCTGATAACTTGGGTGTTGTACTGAGCGCTTCCTTTATGTGAGCTCCTCTCTCTCTCTCTCTCTCTCTCTCTCTCTCTCTCTCTCTCTCTCTCTCTTTCTCTCTCTCTCTCGGTTTTTCAAAACAGGGTTTCTCTGTATAGCTCTGGCTATCCTGGAGCTCACTCTGTAGACCAGGCCAAGCTGGCCCCGGAACTCAGAAATCCACCTGCCTCTGCCTCCCAAGTGCTGGGATTAAAGGCGTGCACCACCACTGCCTGAGCTCATTTCTCTTAACCACCTTAGGATGTAAGACATATCCTTGTCCACACATTGCAGATACAAAACCTGAGCATGAGGAACACAGAGATGTGTCGTGGTCATCTGGTTCTAGTGGTCACAATGCCAACCATTGCAGTTGCTCCTCATATGGACCTCAGGAGAGGCTGAGCCTGTGACAGCAGCAGAACTTGGTCCTTTACAAGCAGCAATCCAGAACTTTTCCGAGAGTACAGCATGTTCTGAGATTGTTATATATGATGTGTGAGTTGTCTTATTTTCACACATATGTTTCTTCTGTTGATCTTTTGTAGGGAAAAGATGTCAACTTTTTCATGCACTGGACTGCACAAAATTAGGAAAATCGGGGAGTTTCCTCTGCTATTTCATTTTGAGCTGAGAAGTAGGAAAACAAACCCACAACCTATAGCAAAGTGTCTTTGTCTTTACAAGTGACAGAGGCAGAGAAGTCCCCTAGGAATACCAGAGGAAGACAGAAACTCAGAGGGAGACACAGGAGAGGAAAGGAAAGGAAAGGAAAGGAAAGGAAAGGAAAGGAAAGGAAAGGAAAGGAAAGGAAAGGAAAGGAAGAGAATGAAGGAGGAAAGAAGAGACAGGGAAAAAATGAAGGAAGAGGTAGGGGGAAGACAAAGAAAAGGAGGTGTTGTACCCATTCAAAAAGCACTTGTGAACCCCAAAAGACCACCAACGAGTCGATTCTGATGCAATCAAAGACCTTAGTCTTTTTATTCAAGCCCACTGCTGACCCTGACACAGTGGGATGGGAAGGTGAAACCCTGAGACCTTAGCAGGACAAGGTTTTATAATAAATGACAAGCAAGAGAGGGAGTTTCCAGTCTGGAAAGCATCTAATTGAATGACTATTGTAAGCTGACAGGTGGGTGCTCTACTGCAAAACCATGAACCATCACAAACACAAACGGTCTGAAAGGACTTCTGGGACTCCCAGACTAATCTTGATCGCTAGGGTGGGGGTAGCTAGGGAGTCACTGTGGGGTATGGGCCAGAGACAACCTATGTGGTTCTTCCTGGAACTTGGATGTGGCTTGGGTTCAGCTGCAGGTCAAGTTCTCAGGCTCTTTTTGTTGTTGTTGTTGTTGCAGTTGTTTGTTTGTTTTTGTATGTTTGCTTGTTTTTAAATGAAGGCTGGTCCCAAGATGGACTAGGTTTGGCCTCTCAGAGGGAGGAATAGACATGGGAGGAAGTGAAGAGAGGGAGAAGAGAAAGAGGGAGAAACCAAAGAAGAAGGAAGGGAGGAGGTTGAAAGGAGGGAGGGTGGGAGACGGAAGGAGAGAGAAGAGAAACCAACCCTAGTTGTCAGTCTATCTCCGCGTTTAGAAAGACCCCTTCTCTGTACCAGAGACAACCCTATTTAAAGTGAAATGTGTGCACAGCATTTAATTTTCACAATGACTCTAGGACATAGTTAGTACAGTCTTTGCCCTGCAGATGAGGAAACTGAGACACAGCCAGGTTAGACAAATGCCAAGGTTTTCTTTTTTAGTATTTAGCACAATTAGGCTCCAGGATCTGTATGTTAACAAACTGGTGGTCTGCAGAGGAGCACATAGCAGCCACATGAAGGTTTCTTGATACACGCTGCTTCTCACCCATCATGGTGGCTAAGTTGAACAGACTAGGTACTTTCGAGCCACAAACCATTGATTCAATCAAATTAAGACTTTGGTTACATATGAGGCTGGCATTGAAAGGAGGACATGTCCCAAAGAGTTAAACATGGAGTTAGTGTATGGCCCAGCAATTCTACCTCCGTGGATTTTTACCATGAAGAAAAGCAATCAAGTTTCAGGGAGCAGTCTGTGCTTCTATGCTCAGTGCAGCAATATCCGTAATAACCAAACAGACATAATCTGCTCACATCCTTATATGGTTAGGTTAAGGAAATGTGATAGATACCTGCACTGGAATACTAGCCAGCCTTCAAGAAGAATGGAATTCCACAATAGGAGATAATGCAGATAAGCCTTGAGCACCTTAGGATAAAGGAAACAAACCTGCTACAGGGATGCAAAGTACATGATTTCTAAGATTCTCAAAGGGTCAGACTGTAGAACTGAAGCCGTGGGCTCAGGGACTGTGAGGTCAGGGGCAAGGGCCAATCAAGCAGCAGAGTTTCAAATTAGGAAGGCAAGATGCCAGAGAGCTACTCTGCAACACTGTTGACAATCAACAGTGATACCTTCCACACTTATTCATGAAGAGAGTTGATCTTGTATTGAGTACCCCTATGCTAATCAAATAAATTCTAAAAGTAGTTTGCCCAAAGTTACAAAATTTGAAGTCAGCAACTGGGAGCAGCCTCACCCATGAGGAGCTCTTGCGTCTGCCAGTTTCTATGGTGGCATCTTCCTCAAGCTGAACATGAACCTGAGTCCCAGAGCAAACATCACCCCCACCCACCCACCCATCCCTGGCTTCCTCTTCCTGCCAAGACACTCACTGAAATCTGGTGGAGTCACTAAAGCCGGGGAGTATATTTGTTTAAATTGTCAAGATAAATTAACTTTTAGAGCCCCATTGGAGTGGTCCTGCAAGCCTGGACTGGGAACTCGGAGCCATGAATATGCAAGCACACGCAGCCATTGAATTAGCCTGCTGCAAACGTGTTTGGAACCAGCTGCTCATTTAATAATCTGGGACAACCGCAGGAATAGACAACCAGCCCGCTCTGGCCCATTTGCATGGGTAAAGTGATAATTTTATAACACAATTGCAGCAATTAGGTTTCCCCAGACAAAGCCAGGAGAACACCGTTTGGGAGCAATCTTGGGTGTTGCCAGGCAAAGCCTACTGCAAACTCATCCCAGCTGTCAGGCATAACAGCCTGCTTTCTGGAGATGCTGCCTTCTCCTAGGGAAGTGGTGAGGAGTGTGGCCCCTGCTAGCAGGCAAAGCAGGTGAGAAAGCCAGCAAGGCTGTGGGTGGCACTCCCAGCTAGCCCTGTAACCTCTGAATTGAGATGCAAATGGAGAAATGGATGGCACTCTTTAGTGGGTTGCTGTGAAGACCAAGAGGCATTAAAGAAGTACCATCCATTTCCCAAGTAAAAGGCCCAACATGGTGGCTCACACTGTAAACTCAGTTCTAAGGGGCCAAAGATAGGTGGATATCTGCATGTCATTGCCCGGTCAAGTCTATACATTTAGGGATCTCTGGGGGGGTTATGTCTCAAAACATAAGGTGAAGAGCCATAGATGAGAACACCCAACTTTGACTGCTGCTCTCTACACACCTACAAATTAGTAGATGGGGTGTGACCACAGGGCATCTCTGTGCAATGGGTCAGGCTGTTTCTACTAAAGCCCCTTAGAGGACTGGGTTCAGTGCTGGCCGTGAGTGAATCATTAATGCCATAGTTGGTGTTGTCTTTTCCCAAATCTTTTTTACCTGGGATAGAGCACTGTAGTCTAGTCACAGACTTTGCATTGATGAGGTATAGCCTAATCACAGACTTTGTATTGATGAGGTGTAGTCTAATAACAGACTTAGCATTGATACAATGGATCCATTCTTTGCCTCACCCGCTTCGGCTGGCAGAATCTATGTCTCATCTTAGGAAATGACATACCAGGTTCTCTCTCTCTCCCTGAAGCACTTGCAATTAAGAGTGGTTCAATGCCAAGTAGACAAAAGCAGTTCAGTGAGATTTCTCTGCTGAGAAGAAACAAGGAGAGTCTGGGACCTCTGCTGAGTAAAGTTGTGGGGCCTAGAATGATGACACTTGGTGTCTGGGTTTCCTTCTGCCCAGGGAATACACTTACCTTACAACAGTTCCTACCTTCTTGATTGAATTCTCTTCTTTCCATTTCTCTACCAGTGGCCGAGAGCTCAGAGGACCCAGAGGAGGCTGGAGCCAGAAGATAGAAGAGTCTCAGCACCTGAGTGACAGAGCTCCCTCCCCAGGCTCCTCCTACCAATCCACATTAGATTTTTGACACACATGGAAAAAATGATATCTTTCTTTGGAACTGTGTTTTGTTGTACCACTCCAAATTTCAAGTTATATTATTTTAGTTCCTTACTACCCTGATAATGAATGCAGACATTTTCTGTCCATGATGGAGTTAAGTCTGACAATATTAGACCAGAAGTTAGAAAGGACATGTGGGATGATGTACTCTGGAAGCTACTGCAACCCAAGAGCTTCTCCTATATGCAAATTTTATTTTATAGGGTGATGATAATACTTCCTAGGTCATATTCAAGCCCTGTGTGAGGTCAAACAAAGGCCTGCAGTCTGGGGATAAAGGACAATGGACTGGTTCCTGGCACCCCATAGGAGTCTACTAAAGGGAAAATAAAATGGGTTTAGCAACAGTTGAGTATAATGGCTACAGAATGATACTGTGCAGTTAAAATAATGCTACAGAGCCTAAATATTCAGCCACTGTCTAGCCTTCATATGTTCTGGGACTGGTGCTGTCAAGGCTCAGCCTCTAAGGATATCAAGATTCCAATGTGACCCAATAAAAACACTTCTAGAACTTCCTATTTAGTTTGGTTTCCATTTTACTTGGATTTCTAGGCCAATGGAAGAAGTAGGAACTTAGATATACTTGGAACATTAAATTTCCAGCCTGAGAGTCATAGCTGATGAACTGAGGCCCTGCTGCTATGGTGTAAGATCTAATGGTGAGCAGACACTATCTGCACTTCAACACTGTCCTAAGATATGATTTCTCGACCTGTTATTGATGCATAGGAATCTACATAGTTCTGTTTTGCCTAGAATCTACTCCCACACTTGCAGCCTCTAAAGCTGTGTAAAGCTCTAACAACAGAGGATGCAAGGTAATATGACAATAGTGAATGATGGTGTTTGAGACCTGTGTTTGTGACCACCCGCTGCCTAAGAGGACATTTCCTTGTCCTCTGACTCACAGAGAGCAATACTTCACAGCAAAACTGGCTTTACTCCAAGTCTGGATTGACCTCAAGTTCATGGGCACCTCTCAAGTAGTGATGAGTGTTATTGAGGAATGTGTGATCATTCAGAAAGGATGCTGAGAATAAAAGAGATTAGGTACCAGGCTGACATTCTGTTATGCATATTCCTTTGAGGGGCCTGAGGAGATGGCTTTGTGTGTAGAGTGCTTGCTGAGCAAGCTTGAGGTCAGATTACCAACACCCACATACATGACATGTGCCTGTAATTCCAGTGGAGAGTTAGTCAGAAAAATCTTAGGATTTACTGGACTCACAGTCCAACAAGTGAGTAAAGTGGGAGAACTTGTCTCAAAAACAGGGTTAAAAGTCATTGAGGCTTACACACACACACACACACACACACACACACACACACACACAAATAGCTCATTTGAATATTTCCCTTTAGGTAATTATCTAATGCTACTGAAATGGGTTGAATTATGTATCCTACAAATAGTCATTTTGAAGACTTCCTCCCAAAGTAACTTAAATTAGTGCCTATCTGGAGATAGAGATAAATGAGGCCATGACATACATCTGGTCCCACAGGATTAGTGTCCTTACAGGAAGTTAAGAGATTCAAGAAAACCCTGTTCCTTCCTCACCATGTGAGAACTTTCTACCTTAGGACCCATATTGGGTAGCATATTGATCTGTGGCTAATCGTTTTTATCACTGGTAGGAAGTTAATTTATTTCACCCTGGTTATTTTTGTTTTGATTTGGCTTGGTTTGGTTTGGTTTTTCGAGACAGGGTTTCTCTCTGTAGCCCTGCCTGTCCTGGAACTAACCTTGTAGACCAGGCTGGCCTCAAACTCAGAAATCCGCCTGCCTCTGCCTCCCAAGTGCTGGGATTAAAGGCATGCGCCACCACTGCCTGGCTTCACCCTGGTTTTTTATTTCTTGTAACCTGAGTTAAGACAGCTGTGTAAGACAGTATTCAGACTTGCTGAAGGAGAAGCCAGGAGTCCCAAAGGCAAGGATATTCCCCATGTCTGTGTCAAGGCAACTGTCCAGTGGGCAGCTAGACAACTTATGGACTGACTTTACAGTTATGAATTTGTGGGTTCACATTCTAACAGGCGTGCCTTCTGAAGCTGTACTTTTCATGTGCTGTATGGATAAGATCCTACACTTGAGGACTTTACCTGAATCTCCAGATCTCTGATATGGTCTTGTGCCACTAAAAGCAGAGTTAGCCAAAGCTTTATATTCTCTACCTTAGGGTGCTAAGAATTCCTCCTATCTGTATGTGGGAGTGGATGTTCTCTTAATCGTGGAAAAATGCACTGGAGTCCAGTGAAGGCACACTTTCCTGCACCATGCAGAAGCAAGCCAAAGAGGACAAAAGGGAGTCTCCCTTTAAGAATAAGGTGCTCACGTTTATTTATCAGAATCCTATGAACAAATATGTATAGAAATGTATATGGATAATGAAGATCTATATTATATCTGGGGATAGATATCTTTGGAAACACATTTCTAAGAAGACAGAGGAAGTAAAAGCAAAACCTATGGTTAACTCCATCTCAGGAGCATATAGTTATTGCTTCCCAGAACAAGTAGCTCTGGCAATAGCCATTCCTTGCTTCTACAGTTACACATGTGGCATGGCATGTGTGTTAGACAGATGGCTTGGTTCCATCTGCAGACCTGTCTACTTAACTTTAAACCAGATGTCAATCATCTTAAAACAGACATTGACCAAATGAAATGACACCAAAGCTAGTCTTAATTATAAGGCAGAGGCTTGCCATGCAAATGTCTGGCATAGAAATTTCCATCTAGCTACAAAGCCAGTCCATAATACAGACTTACTCACTTTGGTGTTCTCTTGTCCTCAATAAAACTCAGTATTTGTGGAGCAGTCTGCTATTCCAGGGAGACCTCCATTCTCTTGCCTCCTCTCCTCTGCCTCCATCAGACAACTGAACCATACAGGGAGTTTCCCTCCTTCCACCCATCTTCCCTGCTCTGAGCTCTCTGGGCCATGCCAAGCTGCCCTGAGCAGCCTGCTACACCAGGGAGACCTCCATTCGCCTGTACCTCTCTGTCCACCTTCATGACACCTGAGGCTCCTGACCCATAAACACAATGGAAACACACACACACACACACACACACACACACACACACACACACGCAAAATGATCTTAAATCAACCTTTATAGAGATTATAGAGGCCTTTAAAGAGGAAATCAATAAAAATCCCTTATTTTATTAATAAATAAATACAGGAAAATGCAATCAAACAGATAGAGGATTTTAAAGAGGAGACAAATAGATCCCTTAAAGACATACAGGAAAATACAATTAAACAGTGAAGGAAATACATAAAACTGTGCAAGACCTAAAAGTGGAAATGGAAGCAATAAAGAAAACACAAACTGAGGGCATCCTGGAGATGAAAAACCTAGGGAAGAGAACAGGAACAACAGACGCAAGCATCACCAACAGAACACAGGAGATGGGAGAGAAAAATCTCAGGCCTAGAAGATACAATAGAAGAAATTGATGTGTCAGTCAAAGAAATGTTAACTCTAAAATAATTCCTGGCACAAAGCAACCAGGAAATCTGGAATACCATACAATACAGTACAGTACAATATAATACAATACAATACAATACAATACAATACAATACAATACAATACAATACAATACAATACACACTAATAATATAAAATATCTTGGTGTAACTCTAACTAAGCAAGTGAAAGATCTGTATGGCAAGAACTTCAATTCCCTGAAGAAAGAAATTGAAGATATCAGAAGATGGAAAGATTTCCCATGCTCATTGATAGGTAGGATTAACATAGTGAAAATGGCCATCTTACCAAAAGCAATCTACAGACTCAATGCAATCCCCATCAGAATTCCAGCAATTTTTTATAGACCTTGAAAGAGCAATTCTCCACTTCATATGGAAAAACAAAAAAACCCAGGATAACCAAAACAATCCAGAATAATAAAAAAACTTCAGGAGGAATCACCATCCCTGACCTAAAGAACAATAATGATAAAAACTGCAAGGTATTGGTACAGAAACAGACACATTGACCAATGGAATAAAATCAAAGACCCAGAAATAAATCCATACACCTATGCATAATTGATTTTTGGTAAAGAACTCAAAACCATACAATGGAAAAATGAAATCATATTTAAACAAATGGTGTTAAACTAACTGGATGTGTACATGCTGAAGAATGAAAATAGATCCATATTTATCAACCTGCACTAAACTCAAGACCAAGTGGATCAAGGACCTCAACATAAAACCAGACACACTAAATCTCATAGAAGACAAAGTAGAAAGTACCCTTGAACGCACTGGTGCAGGAGTCAATTTCCTGAACAGAACACCAATGGCTCAGGGTCTAAAATCAACACTTGATAAATGGGATCTCATGAAACTGTAAAGCTTCTATAAGGCAAAGGACACTGTCAATAGGACCAATATTGAAGGATCTTCACCAACAATATATTTGACAGAGGGCTAATATCCAAAATTTACAAAGAACTCAAGAAACTAGGTACCATCCCAATTAAAAATTGTGTATAGAACTAAACAAAAATTCTCCACAGAGGAATTTCAAATGGCTAAGAAATACTTAAATGTTCAAAGTCCTTAGCCATCAGGGAAATGCAAATCAAACAACTCTAACTCTTCATGTTATAGCCATCAGAATGGCTAAGATCAAAAACTCAAGAGATAGTACATGCTGGTGAAGATGTAGAACAAGGGGAGGGAACACATCCTCATTGCTGGTGAGAGTGCAAACTTGTACAACTACTTTGGAAATCAATTTGGCAGTTTCTCAGAAAACTGGGAATAGTTCTACCTCAAGACATAGCTATACCACTCCTGGGCATATACCCAAAAGACACTCAAGCATTCTACAAAAACACTTGCTCAACTACGTTCGTAGCAGCTTTACTAATAATAGCTAGAATCTGGAAACAACCCAGATGCCTTTCAGCTAAAGAATAGATAAAGAAAATGTGGTACATCTACCACACAATGGAATAATATTCAGCTATTAAAAATAAAGACATCATGAACTTTGCAGGCAAACAGATGGAACTTGAGAATATCATCCTGAGTGAGGTAACCTAGTCCCCAAAGGACATGCGTGATATGTACTCACTTAAAGTAGATATTAGCCATAAAATATAGGTACCCTGCTATACTCCACAGACTTAAATAAACTAAACAAGAAAGAAAGGCCAAGTAAAGAAGCTCGAATCTCACTTAGAAGGGGGAAGGGAGGGAACTGGAAGGGAGAAGAAAGGGGAAGGGACTGTGGTGGTTCAGAATCAGATATGGGGAAGGACAGGAGAGATGGGTAGATGGCCATGAAAATGAATGGAAATTTGCAACTGATGGGGGTGAGGAGGTGGAGGGCATCTCCAGGATGAGACAGACCCAGGATAAGGGAGGTACCCAAGAATCAATGGGGAGACCTTAACTGTGATTCATTACATTGGGGATGTGGAACCTGAAGAGGCCACCTCCTCCTGTAGCCAGATGGGAACCCCAGTGGAGTGATAGACACAAAACATTCAACCCCAAAGTTATCCTGACTACAGGAAACACAGGCACAGGGGATAGAACACAGAATGAGGGAACCAATCCATCTCATGGCCAAGCACCAATCCCCGACACTATTAATGATATGCTGTTATGCTTGTAGTTAGGAGCATGTCATCCTCTGAGAGGCTCCACCCAGCAGATACAGACAGATACAGACACCCACAGCTAAACCATCGATGGAGCTTGGGGACTCTTACAGAAGATGAGGAGGAAGGATTGCAGGCCCCAAAGGGGATAGGAACTCCACAGGGAGGCTGACAGAGTCGACTCATCTGGACCCTTGGATCCCTGCACGTATGTAGCAGATGTGCAGCTTGGTCTTCATATGGACCCTGAACAACTGGAATGGAGGCTGTCCCAAAAGCTGTTGCCTCTACTTGGGATATTTTGTTCTAGATGGGCTGCTTTGTCTGGCCTCAGTGGGAGAGGAAGCACCTAGCCTCATAGAAACTTGAAGTGCCAGGGTGGTGGTGGGGTATACCCAAGGGAGTCCTCCTCACTCAGAGGAGAAAAGAAGGAGGAAATGGGGGAAGAATTCTGGGGAGGGTGACCTGGAGGGGGCAGTTAGTGAAATGTAAAGTCAATAAGAAAAAAAAATAAATTAAATTAGAACTTTTTTTTTTAGAAAGCTCAATATTTGCAGACAGAAGAAAAACATCACATACCTTGTGTACTGGCTAGTTTTGTGTCAACTTGACACAGCTGGAGTTATCACAGAGAAAGGAGCTTTAGTTGGGGAAATGCCTCCATGAGATCCAGCTGCAGGGCATTTTCTCAATTAGTGATCAAGGGGGAAGGGCCCCTTGTGGGTGGGACCATCTCTGGGCTGGTAGTCTTGGGTTCTATAAGAGAGCAAGCTGAGAAAGTCAGGGGAAGCAAGCCAGTAAAGAACATCCCTCCATGGCCTCTGCATCAGCTCCTGCTTTCTGACCTGCTTGACCCCAGTCCTGACTTCCTTGGTGATGAACAGCAGTATGGAAATGTAAGCCGAATAAACCCTTTCTTCCCCAACTTGCTTCTTGGTCATGATGTTTGTGCAGGACTAGAAACCCTCACTAAGATACCTTGTTAGTTGTGTCCTTTGTCATTACCCAGTGTAACATAACATGGTTGACATGAGCTAAGTAAAATCACCACCCCATAAGTTGGGGTCTTTGTCTATCTTGCTATTGTGACTGTGTCATATGGTATAGTCTCTAACACACAGTAGGTGCTCTGGTCCATTGGACAGAAAATGGACCTATCATCCTTCTAGCAGAGCAGCTGTTCTCTTGATTTGGAGCCTTCTATTCTACGGTCTTCCTTTTAAAGCACTGGGATTAGAACTCAGGAACTTGTACATAACAGGAAAATGCTCTGCTATGGAGCCACATCCCCAGCTATTTGTCATGAGTCTCAGGCTAAAAGATATGGTGATAATTTCAATAGACAAGGCGGAATCCTATCCAAACCTCTTTATTAGCGTCCACCCTCCAGAAGCATCAGATGCTGAGAATTGTGTGGGGGATGGGGCTGCTCAGTGCTCATTACTGAGCTGTTCTCTAAGGTAAGATATTAATTCATTCAAAGTTAGGTCCCTTCTTTGGGGTGACTCTAAGTAATGAGCAGATGCTGTACCAATAGAAGGGTCAAAGCATAGGAGAGCTCCAAAGGCTACCCAATCCAGAGTCCCTTGAAGGAGCTTCCATTGAAGGTGGCAGTCACATTGGAATCCGGCTTTGCTGTCTGCTCAGTTCTGTCTCCCTCACTCCTGACAGGTATGTCTCCAGAGAGAAATCCCAGGGAAGCCTGAAGCATGCAATTTTCCCTTGCAGAGCCTGTTTCTAGGAAACCTTATTTAAAACGATACTGACGATAGGGAGGGTAATGGAGGTGGAATACCCAGCAGGGGTATGGAAGGATGGATGCAGTAATGAATGTGGAGAGTACAGAGCTGGTGCTGTCCAATATGTGCTGCTATAATCCAATCCGCAGCCAGGTTCAGTAAAGAAAATATGAATCCCTTTGAGAGACATTGGCAGGATTTTTATCTCCCCATGATGTCATCCCAGGAGGACATCCATTAGTCTTTCTGTTCTGGTAGTACTGGTTGTGGATCCCCAGGAGACCTGCTCCACAGGTCAGATGTGTAGGCTATAATCTGTACCCTGAGTCTTTGGTATCCTGTACACTGTGAAAGTGTTTCTCCCTCTGGGCCATTATATTAGAACCCATTGCCACAGCTACAAACTAGCCTGATCAGCTTCTTAGCTTCCAAGACAGTCAATCTCCCGCCTAATGCTCTATTGAGAAACACAGAGAGAAACCTGCCAATCAAAACAGAATACAGTGAAGGGCATCATAGTAGATCTTGCGTCTACCAAATATCCTGTACAGTAAAATTCTAACACCATGGTGATTCTTTTATTGTAGCAAGAATAGGAATTGGTACTCTGTCACTCATCCTTATTGAAATATTAAGATTCTCTTCAAAATACTAAATGGAATTCAAGATCTAGGGAAATCCCATGATAACCTACTCACACTCCTAGAATCAGCCTGAGATTGTCAGGACTTTTCAGCTAGATGCTATCAAAAGATGATTGTGCCTCTTAAAAATATCATTCCCATCAGGGTCTTGAAATATAGGCTCATAGAAAATTCTCTAATGGAAGGGAGCCTGATGGGACAGAAATATAGATAGAAGCTTCAGGATGTGGTGCGTATGGAAGGATGTTGGTCTGTATTTATGATTCACCCCTGACTTACAGTCTTCAGTATAAACTGTCAAAGACAAGCCAGACATGGCTCTAGCAAAAGAGACACAAACCTGGGTGCAGGGAAATAGTCTGAAGATAAGAGAGAGGCTATTCTCTTGGGCAGGATTTATCTGGTTGGGAGGCACTGATGTGCCTGATGCAAGCCTTCCTTCCCTACACAATCCTGAGCCTATGACCAAAGGAAGGGTGATGGCAGTCGATTGTCAGTATGCCTGTTTCTCCACTGTTTCCAGATTTGATTTGAATAAAATAGCCAAGACTCAAACCCCAGGAAGTAAATTACATCCCCAAGACATCTGAGGCAATTTTCAGTTGTCAGCCCATTTTACCAAACGTATCTACCCAATTAGAGAGAGACTGAAAGAATTTACTTGGGGCCTTCTAGGTAGAACATTGATCCTGGCATTCCATCTGTTGGTGGAATCAATCCATATACACACAGTATATCACCAAATATATATATATATATATATATATATATATATATATATATTTGGGCTGCTGGACATCTGCCTATGATCTATGAAACTTTTGCTTTTTTATTTTCATAAAGTTTTGCTAATTTTTCTTTAATCTTTGAGATTCAACTATAATTATATTTTTCCCCTCTCCAAAACCTTTCATACACTCTTTCTTGCTCTTTTATAAATTCATGCTCATGTTTTCATTAATTGTTTCGTGTGTGTGTGTGTGTGTGTGTGTGTGTGTGTGTGTGTATTCCTGAATACAATTTTCTTAATATTCAGGGCTGATCATTTGGTGGATAATTAATTGGTGTGCTCTTCCCTGGAGAAGACTATCTCTCCCATTGTCAGCATTCAATAATTACCTACATCTGTATGTAGGGTTAAGGCTTCTTGGGTTTTCTTCTATCTACTTTGGGATGTCTTTTGGTGTCTTTCTTGTTCAGCTCATTTTTAGTCAGTCATGTTGATGAAACTTTGTGGGTTTAGCTTCTGACATTAGTAGGAGATGGAGTCTCAAGAGCAAATTTCCTGATCTTCTGGCTTTTACAATTTATTCCTGATATTGAGTTCTGGTCTTTTGCTATGTATTGTGATGCTAAGTGTGGGACCCCCAAGACTTAGTTGCCCCAGAGACACACAGTCCACACCTAGACTCAAATGATGCTATGTGACCTTGTCCCCAGGTTATCCCTGATTGGTAAATAAAGATGCTTATAGCCTATAGCCAGGCAGAACTGAGATAGGCAGTACTTGGTGTTCCTGGCCTGGGGAGGCAGAGGATATCATGAGGAGACAGAGAAAAAGAGGGAGGAGGAGGAGGCGACAGAAGATGTCATGAGTTAGGAGTTAAGAAAACATAGCCATGAGGGCTGGCCAATTGGAGTTAAGAGCAGCCCAGATAAATATTGTAAGTAATAACTCTGGGATATCAATAGGATATAGATTTTAATAATATAGAGGGTATATTTCTGCCCAGCTCTAGTGCTGATTAAGGCTTAGTGTAAATAATAAAAGTGTGTCTTTTATCTGAGAATCATACAATCAAAAGTGGGGTAGAAACCCTGGATTGAGATGAAAACTTTCTATAACCTCTGGCCCTGCAATGTTCTCTGTCTCTTAGGTGGGGGACTGTTTCCTAGATGTATCCATTGGAACTGGGCTCCTTAACTGTGCATTTTGATTACTTGTGGTTTTCTGTAATTATCTCTGTCTTTTGCAAAAAGAGATGTCTTTGATGAGGGGGTGAAGACTTCACTTATCTGGGTATAAGGACAAAGGTTGAGATAGGAATTGTGCTGTTTTAGTAAAGGGGTGTTCGTAGGCTCCCCTCCAAGTCCATGACTTCACAAGCATTAAAGAGCTGGTAGAGTTCCAGTATTGGGTATGCATTCCCTACTGTTGAGCAAATCTTAAGTCTTATTATAAATCTGTTTGTTATCACCAAGGTATGTGTGCCACTGCTGTACTCTTGGAGTTATTGTGCCATGCTTGTGACTGTTGTAGTCCATAGACATAATAGCTGGGTAGGACTATGCTTATGTCTCTCATTTGAAAGTGTGCATGGTGTCTTCTGGTGCCATGCAAACTATTACCCATGTCAGATCCAGAGTCTCTGAATCTGATCTGAAGTGCATGATGACCTCAGAAATAGGGACTTAGCTTTCACATCTGAGAGCAGCCAATGTCAAAAGCAATAGGCTGTATGTTTTGGGAGGCTTTTGGACACTCTTGACCAACAACTCAAACGAGGGTTTCTCATGTCTTATATTGGAGTTTTTCTTAGTTATTGTTGGATCTTGGAGGAAGCATTGCCAGCCTAGATGAAAGAAAATTAATTTAAACTGTGTTGGTATAGTTTTACCAAGAATTAGATGTTATATGTGCTATTTTTAGATACACAGTTAATGGTATGATTCCTTATGAATTTTTTCAGATATCATTGTTGTTATTTTCCTCTCTTCCCATTTGTATTTACCTCCCTTATTGGAGGCTCCCTCTCCCCATTTCCCTGGTCCCATTTATTCTCCTCTAGTCCCTTTTCTATTACTTTTCAATCCCCTTATCCTGTGAATGTCTCCCTTCTTATTTTCCAGACATTTACAGTTACTCCAGAATATGTACTAACATCTGAAGATATGGGGGATAGGGGCCTCAGATGAGAGGGAAAATATGGTATTTGTCTTTCTGGGCCTTTTTTACCTTACATAGTATGATCTTTCTTAATTCCATAGAGTTTCCTGTAAAGTTTATGGTTTCATTTTTCTTTACAGTTGAATATTATTCCATAGTACATATGTACAACATTTTCATTATCCCTGCATCAGTTGTAGGATGATTAATTAGGTTGTTTTCATTTCCTAATTATTGTGAAAAGAGCATCAATGAACATGATTGAGCAAGAATTGGAGTAAGAGATTGAGTCTTGGGGCATATGCCAGGGATGGAATTGCTTGGTCTTATGATAGATTTACTTTTTAGCTTTTTGAGAGTTCTCCACAGGTTTCCATAGTAGGTCCACAGTTTGCAATCCCAGCAACAGCGAACAAAGGCCCCTTTTTCTCCACATCCCTTCCAGAAGTTGTTGGTTCTTCCATTGATTTTTGCCAGTGTGGTGGATTAAAATAAAATACCAAAGTTGTTTTGATTTTCATTTCCTTAATTTCTAGGAACGATGATGTTTTGGGGATATTTCTTAGCCATTTTCTTCTCTTTTTTGAGAATTCTCAGGTCCCAGGTTCATTTATGAGTGGGTCATTTTTTTCTTTGTATATTCAGAATATTAATCCTCTTTCAGATGTATATAGCTGGCAAGTATTCTCACCCATTCTGTGGGCTTCTTCAGCTGTTGGTTGTTTCTTTAGATGTGCAGAAGCCCTTCATTTCTGTGAAGCACTTGTAATTTGGGGGGCTTAATTCATGGGCAAATGGAGTCCTATTCAGAAGTCTTTTCCTATACCCATATCATATAGGTGCTGCCCAGCTTTTCTAGTGGTTTCAGGGTTTCAATTTTCACATTTAAGTCTTTGATCCATTTTGAGTTATTTTTTTCTGCAAAGTGATAGATTTACAGTTTTAATTTTGGTCTACATATGTGGACACCCAGTCTACCCTGCACCATTTATTGAAGCTTTCTTTTCTCCAGCACATGTTTTTGCCATCTTTGTTAAATATTAAAAGGTTAAAGTCACATGTATTCACATTTGGGTCTTTGATTTTTGTTCCATTTATCTGATTGTCTGGTGTGTGTGTGTGTGTGTGTGTGTGTGCTTGCACACACCATATAGCTTTTATTACCATGATTCCATAATAGATCTGGAATAATAATCCCCCCAACATTGCTCTTTTTGTCCAGGATTGTTCTGGCTGTCTGATGTCTCTTGTAGATCCATATACATTTTAGGAATTTATTTTCTATTTCTGTGAAGAATGAAATGTGAATTTTTGTTGGGATTCCATTTAATCTGTAAGTAGCTTTTGGTAAAATGGTCACTTTTACAGTTAATTGTACCAATTCATGAGCATGGGAAGTCTTCCCATTTTTTTTTTTTTACAGTCTTTATCTTTTTCTTCAAAGGCTTAAAGTTTTCATTATAGAAATCCTTCACTTTCTAGGTTTATTCCTAGATAGTATATTTTCTTTGGGGCTAATGTATACTTTCTCTGTATACTTATTGTTGGAGTGTAGAAAAGCTATATGGATTTGTGCTACAAGTTGATTATGTGTTATGCCTCATTTTCAGATAAAACTATCTAATGCATACTACCATGTCATCTACAGATAGATAGTTTGCCTTTGATATGTATCCCTTTAATGTCATCTTATCTTACTCTCCAGCTAGCATTTTGAGCAAAATACTGAGGAGGAGTGAGGATGTTGGTATTTCTGTCTCAGTCTGACTTCAGTGGGATGCTTTGTGTTTTTCTCCATTTAAGATGAGGTTGGTTGTGGGTTTCTTGTGTGTAGGTGTGTTCCCTCTAGCCTTACAGACTTTCATCGTGAAATCACATTGGATTTTGACAATTTTTCTGTAAATATTGAGGTGCTCACACAGTTTCTGCCTTTTAGTTCATTTATGTGGTTTATTATATTTACTCGCTTGCATATGTTGAACCACTCCTGCATTTCAGGGATAAAGTAAATTTGGTATGCATTATAATCCTATTTATGTCTATAATCTGTTTGCAAGTATGTTACTGAGTATTTTGAGTCTATGTTCATCAGAGATATTAGCCTAAACCTAAAGTATTATTTTTTGTGTGCGTCTTTCCCTGGTTTGGTTATTAGAGTAATACTATCTTCATAGACAGAGGTTGGGAGAGCTCCTAATCTTTGAGTAACTTAAGAAAGGTTGGCTGTGGAAATTCTTTGAATGTCTGATAAAATTCTGCTGTGAATCCATCTTGTCCTGGATTAATTGATTAATTAATATGTTTATTTGCTTGAAGGCTCTTTATTCATTATTTCAATCTACTCTTTTGTTAAGAGTCTGCTTAGGATGTGAACTTCTTGGTTTGACTTTGATAATTTGGCTCAATATAGAAATTAATCCAGTTGTTTTATGTTTTCCAGCTTAGTGGAATATAGGTTATGAAAATTAGACCATTTTATTACACTACTCTGAATTCCTTTGATGGTTTTTGTAATGTTACCCTGTTCTGATTCTGTTAATTATGGTTCTCTTTTTCTTTTGTGTTAATTGGGCCAAAGATTTGTCGATCCTATTTATCTTCTCAAAGAACCAGCTCCTAGAGTTATTGATTTCATTGATTTATATATTTATTTCTTTATTTTCTCTATCCATTTATCTATGTATTAAATTGGTGGGGGTTTTTCTGTTTATAGTTCACTGAATTTTATTTTATTTTCTTACAAATTATGAGGTTTAGGTTTTGTTTGTTCTTGTCTTTCCAACCTTTTGAGTAGCATCATTAAGCTATTTATTTTTGCTCATTACCATTTTTTAAGTTTTTTATCATTTGTAATATTTTATGCTCTTTTTTTTCATTTTTTAGTAGATATTTTCTTCATTTCAAATGTTATCCCGAAAGTTCCTTATACCCTTTTTTAATGTGGGCACTTAGAACTGTAAAAGCCTTTGTAGGACTGTACAACTGCTTTCAATAAGTCCTACAGATTTTGCTGTATTTCTTAGTTTCATTTAGTTATAGGAATTTTTTATTCATTCTTTATTTCTTCCCACTCATCATTCAGTAATAAATTGTTTAATCTCCATGAGTTGATATATTTACTGGAGATTTATTTGCTATCAGTTTAAAGTTTTGTTACATTGTAGTCAGATAGGATGTCAGCCATTTTGAATTTGTAAAAATTTGCTTTGTATTCCAGAATGTTTTCTAGTTTAGAAAATCTTCCATGTGTATTCTTGGTTGTTTGGATGGAATATTCTATAGATATCTGTTTAAGATCATTTGGTATGTAGACCAGGCTGGTCTCCAACTTAGAAATCTGCCTGCCTCTTTCCCCCCCCCCCCCCTGCTGGGATTAAAGACTTGCACCACCACGCCCAGCAATCTTTTTTTTTTTAAGATTTATTTATGTCTTTATTTATTTATTTATTTATTTATTTATTATATGTAAGTACACTGTAGCTGTCTTCAGACACTTCAGAAGAGGGCGCCAGATCTCGTTACAGATGGTTATGAGCCACCATGTGGTTGCTGGGATTTGAACTCAGGACCTTCGGAAGAGCAGTCAGTGCTCTTAACCGCTGAGCCATCTCTCCAGCCCCTGAAATAATCTTTTATTGGGTTGATTGTAATCTGTATCTTTAAATCCAACAGTACTTGGTGTTTTGTTTTGTTTTGTTTTGTTTTAAATAGAGCTGGGCACCCTGGCTTTGGAGCACATATGTTTAGGATAATAATGTCCCTTAAAATGAAGCAACCTTCTTTATCTCTCCTTACTGGGCTTTGTTTGAAGTCAACTTTGTTAGATATTAGGGTAGTAATACCTGCTTGCTTGCTAGTCTCGCTCAACAGGAGGAATTTTATCTGCCCATTTTCTCTAAGTCGGTGGCTATCAGCACTGAGCATGTATATCCTTCTCCTTTCTCATTGGTCCTTAAATCAAACAGTAAAACAGCGATATACCCTTTACATTGCATTAAGCATAGCAAGTAACCTAGGGTTATTTTTGAAAACCTAAGAGATAATATGACACTGAGGGAACTGGTCCATTGGTAAATTCCTTGCTGTATACACATGGAGGCCTGATTTTAATGGTCAGCATTCACATAAAAAGTTGGGCATAGTGGCATGCTTTTGTGTGCCTCCCATTGTATCCCAGTGATGGGAAGACAGATACTAGTCAGAGCCCAGGCTTAGTGGTCAGGTGTCTCCCAGTGAGAGACAGCCTCTCAGAAAACAAAGTGGATGGCTTTTGAGGAACAACACCCAAGGATCATCTCTGTCCTCCACGACCATATGTACAAACATGCAATTTGTATGCACCTGCACACACATGAAAGGGAGAGTGCATGAATGTTATAGACAAACACTATGGCATTTTTATAATGCATGTGGATTTCCTTCAACATTGATGTCTGGTGCAGCCCAGAAGCTGTCTCCTATATAATGAGGGATGCCTGTGTGAGCAATGGCCCACTACACAGCAATAAAATATCAGTGATTTACCTATTCTTAACTAAGTAACTAAGTCTCACAAAATGGACGTAGACAATTGCCTAAGGGCATCCCATGTAATTCCATTTATATAAAGTTAAAGAAAAAGAAAACTCCATCAGTGGTTTGAAGTCAGGCCAGTGATTTCCTTGGGGACAGCTGGGTTTGGAAGGTGGCCCAGTATGCATCTGTGTGATAGTCTAACTCATGGTTTATGAGATTTGTTTCACACTTGGGTTCATTTTGTGCAAAATCAGCCAACTTCCTCTTTTAGTTTATGTATTATTTGAATATGTAATGTACATCACTGAAAATTTATATTTGAAGTTTAGGAGGAATTTGCTGATAGAGTATTCTATGGCTACCACCCCTTCCCCTACTTCCTATTCTGATACTGTCTTGTCAAGAATCAATGGCTTGAGCAGCAGTACTATTTTATAACCATAAAGAAGCACTTACAAGGCTGGACGTGGTCTCAAAACGGTAGTCCTTTCTACCCTTGAGGGCACATCTAAGTTGGATGTCTTTGACACTATCTGCTTCTCCACTTGACCATAAGAAAAGAGCAAGTATCTGGGCTCTGGAGACCAGGGTTAAGCTCCCTATTGCTTGCAGCAGGAAGCAGCTTCAGGGATTCAGCATGGTAGAGGTGTGACAGAGTGTTCTGTAGAGAAGAGAGACAGTCTGAGACTTGGGTCTAGTCAGTGTTGAACTAGAAGGGATGTAGAGACTAGCACTAATACTGTCACATCGCAGCAAGCCTTACTCCAGGCCAAGCTCCCTTTAGAGATGGAAAACCCTCGAATCCCTTTTTTGTCAGAGCTGACTCAAGAACTGAATAAGATAATCAGTGGGGAGGAAGGACCATGGTGACTAGGAGATTATCAATGGCAGTGACTAAAGCTGGAAGCAACTTAAGACAAGATCTCCAACATTGCTGTTTTTCCCCTTGGCGTTAAGTTTTATCCTTCTCCCACCTTGGAAGAAGGATTGCCTTTGGAAAAAACCACATGACTCGTTTTGTCTTTGGCCAGGTTCCTGAGAAAATCCAACCCATACTTATGATTTTATTGCATGTAAAAGTTGTCCTGTCATTTTATCATAAAAGCATATAAAGCAGGTCACCTTCACCTACTTGGCCTTTGAGCAAAAGGAGCTCCTTTTTCTATTCATCCTCCAGTTGTCTACAGACAAGGCAGAGACTTGATGTCTCCCTCCTTGGGGAGAATACATTGTCTTCAATGTCAAAGGAAAACCCACAGGTTCCTGTATAAATCCCAGTGGGCACTGGAATCCGGTTCTGACAAGAGCCCAGAAAAGAGAAATTATGTAAGAGTTGTCAGCCATTGTCCCTATGATGATGGTGGCTGCTGTGAAACTTAGCCACTGTGCAACTTGCTAGAAGTCTCCCCTCTGTTCTGAAAATAGCTCTCTCCAACTTAGAATGGGGCTCACACACAGCACCAAGGCATTATTAGCCTTGAAAACCCTATGAAATCAGAAGCCCCTGACTCTGTCAACACCATATGGCATAGCTCAGTGACCATGCTTATGACAAGTGCTCTGTTTAATTGGTTGCCATGTGCCATGTGTACGTGTGAGCACCAGCCTCATGCAGTGTCCAAGGAGGCCAGAAAAGCATGCCAGAGTCCACGGAACTGGCGTTACAGATGTTGGAAGCCACCACGTGGGTGCTGGAAACTCAATCAGGTCCTCAGGCACAGCAGCCAGTGCTAACTACCAAGCCATCTCTGCAGCCCATAGTATCTCCTTTTTACAGATAACAGCCAGTGCTATGGCTCCACACTGCTAGAGTCCCCTGAGAAGTGGCAATTCTGGGATGGGAGACTTCCCCTTTCTCCCTCACTCCTGTGGGTTAAACATCAGAGAACAAAATAGCGGGAGTAACAACAATACCAGGCATGCTCCATCTGGGAAGGCTTCGTCAAGTCTCTGTCTCTCTCTCTCTGTCTCTGCTCTTTCTCTCTCTCCCTCCCCCTCCCCTCCCTCTCCCTCTCCTATCATAAATCAAGGCACTTATTTGGAAGGGTTTTGCTTTAAAGTTCCAGAAAGGGATGACATTATGATTACAAGAAAATTTTCCCACACTGGGGTGGAGAGCCAAAGGGGGAGATGAGAAAGTCAAGAGGAAGGTTTGAACCAGGGGGAAACGGGTGAGGACTAATTATGGTGCCATATAAATTGTGTTCTCCTCCCCACATTAGGGCTAAAGTTCTGATTCTAGTCTGTTAAAATATGAATTCATGATATAGGCAAGATGGCTCAGCAGATAAAGGCACCTTTGCCTCCTGAGACCTTAACCTTGATCTTTCAGCCTCTGGAACTATGGGAAAATATACCTCACATTTCAATGGCCTGCTTGTGATTCCTGCTCTACTAGCCCTGATCGAGTACTTCATGATGCAGATACCAGTCTAGATCATTCTGTACATGATTCTTACAAAGCTGAGGCTGACTTCCCTTTGTGTGCTTAAGAACTACCCCCAAACAATACTATTTTAATGGACGCCAAGCAATTTCTAGCTGGTTCTAATGAAATTAGATTGAGAATCACCTGCCTATATGGGTGGTATCATCAGCCATGTTTCTTCTGAGTCATCTCTGATCTGGAAGGTCATGTGCACACAGCAGCCCAATGTGCATCTCTTTCAGGCAGCTACTCTGTCATTTCCCACTGTTTTAGTTTCTTCAGAGTACTGTTGACACTGCAAGAATTTTTTTTTTATATGCATGGTTATTTAATTTCTTCCTTCTCTGGAAATATAAGCTTGGTGAGGTTAGAGCCCTGAACTATTTTCCCCTTTAGTGCTGGTGGGATGCTAAGGCGGATGCCTTCCCTCACTATCTTCAACTTAGGTCAGGAATGGCAGAAGTTGGATTTGGGCCCAGGCTGGATTGAATTCACAGCCATCCTGCTGGGCTACTTATGCATTCATTATTTCCTTGCCACCGTGTGCTTTATTGACTGTCATTTTCCATCAGGGACTTTCACTTTCTCTCTCAACAGAACTCCAATGGAGGACTCACCACTAGCTCTAATTGACAAATCAGAACACTGGGGTCCTAAATGTGGGGGGATTTTGTGGTTCTGTCACACAGCCTATGGGAGTTGTTTCTGTAGTTTGTCAGTTTCAGCTCCTTCTTATCCTCCCATTGTGTGTTCCCTCCCTTCTCCTGCCCTGAAGGGAGTTGCTCAGTTTCCACTGGGTATCTGCTTTTAGTGCAGGAGCAGCAGGATTTGGCCAGGTTCTATGAAGAACAGTCGGTACCAGCTTGATCTTAGACTGCCCACGTTCCAGAGGGTGCTCTACACTCTTCATATACAGGCAGCACTAGTGCACTCAGTGGCTTTAACAGATGAGTATGTGAAGTTTGGAGGGAGAAGTTGAAGAGATGAAACACGGGAGGAGCTGGAGCAGAACTAGTAGAGGGTGGATCTGATCAAAAAAATATTATATTCATACACAAAACTCTCAAATAATAGATTAAAATAATAATAATTTAAAAACTGCGGCACACTGAGTCAGACACTTCAGGAGGAAGAACCGAGAAACATCTTGGCACAACTGTTCCCAGCCTTAAGCTGTGCAAGCTTCTTCCCGTAGCTCTGCCAGCTTAAAGCTGCCTGCTGGCACTTGAGCCTCAAGTTAGAAAGTGGGAAGTTTGGAAGCTTCTGGGAGACGGTAAAGGGGGTTTGAGTCCAGCTCCTTGAGGCTGTGACAGAGTTGGTGGGGCTCAATTGGCAAGGATCTTAAGGGGACAGATGGGCACAATGAGTATCTATTGAATGTCTGGGGTATCGCTTGCCACTAGTGGTCTCTTAACCATGCAGTAAGTGGTCTTGGACAGTGTGAACAGGGAGAGTGGGAGTCCTGGTTAAAGCCTCTACTCCTGGTTGATGCAATTCTGCTCAGTGTACCGTGTAGCTTAACTTGCTCCAGTGTTTTTGCCCTTGTTTCAGCACAAGTCTTTGTTATTTATATAGAATCACATTTCCTGCAATCTTTCCACATGTAGCGGTCTGGTCTCCTTCCAGCTTTGCGCCCATTCCACAGGCAGAGTGATGGCTGTGTGTAAACACCATGGAGGCTGCTTACAACCTCCATAAGATGTGGCCCCAGTTCTGAACAAGGTGTCCTCAGCATCCTAGTTAGATTCCCTAAGGAGCCTCTTCCCACCCACCTTACAGCCCTTCCTTGTCTGTGTGCCAGACCTTCTGGCTCGATTTCGGTTTCCAAACACACCGTGTTCCCTCCAGTCTCCAGGCCTTTATACAAGCTGTTCTCTCCGTCTGGCATAGCTCTTCCCCATCCGCCACCACCACCACTGCCACCACCGTCATCATCACCACCATCACCCTACTTAACCGATTAACACCTGGCCATCTGTCAGAGCTCAACTCAGCTGTCACTCTCCCAGATGCCCAATAAGACACAGCCCCTGTCTCTTGCCTCCCCAGCATCTAAATTAGCCTACATGTGCCTTCATTCAAAGTGATCACTTGAGCTTATAGGCCAGTGTTCCTGAGAATAGACTTCACATGAATTTGTTTGTCTCTTAACCTATGAAATGATTGGAGTGGGTTCTCAATTAATACTGTTTTCTCATGTGTATCTCAGTCTCACTAGGCAGAAGATTAGGGCTTAGGAAGAATAAGCTGCCTGTCTAGGACTGTCCAGAAGGTCTGGGATATGGACCAACCCCTCACTACTCAACATATAGCCCTTTCAAATATGTCAGCCCTGGCAGAGTCTCCTGGGAGGAGGGAGGAGGGAGGAGCTTCTATTGAAAATTTCATTTTGGCCCCTGAGAAATAAATGAGCTGTGCTAGCCTCAGCTCAACTGCACTATATCATAAGCCAGTTAAGGGACCATGTTCCTCAGAAGTGCCCTCAGCTGTGGGAGAGAGATGGATGGTCCCTAAAGGCTCATTTCATTATCCCAGGAGCCAAATTGGGACCTTGTTAAGGGATGGATTGCCCATCAATGAGTGACACACTAATTCTATAGCCACATGGAACAGGAGACTGACCACAGCTCCCATAACGTGGCCTCTGGCACTCTTCCCACCATCTAGCCCTAATGGCAACTTTGAGAAAATAAACACAGCCCTCACAGAGCCCCCAGAACACATTTGCTCTAATGTGGTACAACCGTCTTAAGTGAGTGCCTGATAAATTAATGGTCCTATAAACACAGTTCATTGTGAGCTTCGCTGTGCAGCAGCCATCAATGGGGGATGAGTTATTTCTAGGACAGTAAAAGCAAACCATAGCTCTGAGTGTGTGTGTATGTGTGTATGTTTGTGTGTGTGTGTGTGTGTGCGCGCGCGCGTGCGCATGTGTGTGCATGCACATCTGTGCAAGGTGTCACTGCGCAGTGGTTATGTGCTGTGCTTGTATGCATATGAGCAGGTTAGAGCACAGTGGAGCTGCACTCTGCAGACATTCACTGCACATGGAATTGTATTCCACACAGCCCACCCTATGCTTTACAAAAGCCATATGACACTGTCTACACTGGAAGGAATACTTCATAGTAGTTCCTCAATAAACATTTGTTTCAGTAATTAACAAAGTCATTAAAAAAATCATTCCATGATTAATAAGGTCACTACTTACACGTTATACAAACAATGACAACTATGAGAAATGGAAAGAACAAAGCATTTCTGGACAAGTGAACAAGGTTGAACCATTGTCCAATACAGCCATGCATACCTGTGGGTGCTGGGCTGGAGCACTGATGGGCTCATTCCCTGGCTCATCTCTGCATTACCATAGTCAGTAGGACAAGCGGATGTCCAGAAAGTTTTTACTTCATGTTTGAGTGTTTTGCAAAGAAACAAAGTAATGTCTTGAGAAAGGTTGGGGAGAGGGTGATTATAGGTAAGTCTAGGGGCAGGTGGCTAAAGTTTGAACCATTAATCAAGACACTTAAGACAGAAATAACCAAAGCCATGTCAACTAACAATGACCAGCACACTCTGGATGCCTAGAGGATGCCTTGCCCTGTGGATTTGTGGTGTAGACACATGTCATCCAGCTTCTTCTGTTTCAGTTTTTGCTCCACAAGACAGGCAAGCAGCTTGGAAGATCTGGGTTAGAAGATGGCCAAGTGAGGGTTATACAGAATATGATAAGATAATAAAAATAAAAGGTCAGGAAGAGACGGGAGAGGAGGTAGAGAAGATGGAAAAAGAAGCGAGAAGAGGGCAGGTGGGAGAGAGATGGAGGAGGACAAGGAAAGGACATGAGAGGGAGATGGAGAGAGGACAGGGAGAGGCGGATCAGAGGGAGCAGACTGAGGAAGAGGACCACTTGGAGCTCTCATCCATTTGTTAAAACCAAATTTTTATGGATAATCAGGTTTGACTAGAAATTATGGTCAGGAAAACAAGAAGCAACCATTGCAGGGCAAGGCTAATGGGACTAGGTCAGGACAGTTTATGATGTCAATATCATGGAGAGGGAGGAGACAGTCCCACGGTCATGACTGGTTCTCCTTCAGGGATGGGTGGAGATCCTGCCACCTGCCTGGTGGCTCACACAGATAGATTCAAGCAACCCAATTCTCCCTGGCCTGCTGGGTCTGTATCCTGTGAATTGCAGGAAAGGTTGGATGACACCACCATAATGAATTGGATTCATTGTAGGTACCAGGTTGTAGAGGCATGGCCATCATTCTCCATGAAGACAAAGTAGCAAGAAATAATGGGATTCCAAGGATGCTGAGGAGGCTACAACAGGCCCACTGCAGAGATGACTGGTGAGCTGCTTCAAAGAGCAAAGTGGAGCCCTGAGCTGAGGCCTCCATGCAGGCACTGTGAGGGACAGTGATATTCTTAATTTCCAGCCACATTTTTATGGCCTATGGATGCTATAAGGAGTGAAAAACAAAACAAAACAAAGAATGCCAATCATTTTCCTGCAGTGGCTGCCTCCCACTCTGTGAATAAACATTTTTTTTCTCTCTTTTGGGGCACGATTTATTGCTATTTTTAATTTCTGTTACTTCTATTCTCAGAATTGCCTCCAGCTGCCTGTCTGCCACCTCAGTGTTTTGGTATCCTAACCAATACCTAAGCATGATACTCCAAGCCTGCCCCAATCCCTCAGCAGCTTTTTGTTAACTTTCACCTGGCATCCCCAATGGTTCCTACTTGTGAAACTCAAGCTTTGGACCCTTCTGCCTCCTCTTTCAGGTTTTTGTCGACTTTCATTTCCAGAGCACATCTAAGCGTGCTCCAGAAACTTCAGAATGAACGATGGCTCATTGTGGCCTTCTGGTTTCAGCAACATCAAAGCATTGCTCAAAGGGACTTGACTAGCTGTGCGGAAAAGGGAAAGCCTTAGGTATACATCAGTGTTTCAGAGCAGTAGGATACAGGCTCTAAGCTACCGCGTACTGACTGCGGGTACCAGGTGAGCCAGTCTTTCCTCAGATGAGACAGCATCCTTGGCCATAATGCACTGGCTGGCAGCAAGGTCCCCATCACTGATGAGAAATGCTCAGCCTGAACCCTGATGTAGCCAAAGACTCATACAGAAAGGTTAGCCAGGACAGAGAAGCAGCATGGGAAGAGTCTGCTCTGCAGCATTTGTAGAAGGTGGAAAGAAAATCCTGGAATGTTTGAGTTGTTCCTGAAGGATATGAGCCCAGAGATCGGCTCAGACTCCACCCTGGATAGATGGAAGGAGGGAGAAATCTTTTTGAACACACATTCTTAGTCATATGTAGATACAGAGGCATCTAGGCATGCCTCTTTATGGAAAAGTGCGTATTCAGGCACACGGACCCACACTTAGACTTCTTTCCACCTGAGAATATGTACAAGGAATTCCTATAATAACACGCAACTATTCACACTTGTTTCTTATACACACTTAAAACTTTCTCATTCTGAGAGGCTTGTGTGTGTGTGTGTGTGTGCGCAGAGGGAATAGTCACACACTCAGGTTTGAATTATCCAGGAAGTGTGAACTGTGCAGCACAGTAGGCCTAAGTTCCTATTCGAGGCCTCAGGAGAAAGTAAAACCCTTGCACCACAATCCACAGCTCTGATCTGATCTCATCTGACCTAATGGTTTCAGCCTGCTTGTAGAAACGTTTATTTTTGCTTTTACCCATTGGCCTCTGAGTGTGGAAGTCACAGCAAGGGAACTTGGATATGGGGCCTATAACAGCAGGGCTATTTCCACCATCTGGGCAGAATAATTATTCGTAGGAAGGGAAAGCCATTTGGGGCAGATCACTGGTACTTTTTGGATTGACTTATGCAACGGCTATGAGAATTGGGTGTTGTTCTCACTGTCCGTTCCTCCCGCTGCTCCCTGGTCAAGAGCCTCTGGGCAGAGTCTGGGTCTGAGAGGCAGACTCCCCAAAGAGAAATACTACCCAGAACATTCAGGGACAAGTAGGGGATTGAGTCAACATCATTGCGAGGAAAACACCAGCCAGTGAGGTGCGGATGGGAGAGGTTCCAGGAAAACCAACCTGAGCACAAGGGAAGGACTCCACCCAGAGTGATAGCAGGGACTTCAGCAAATGGGCCAAGACCCCAACTTACAGTAATATAGAGTGTGGCAGATACAAACTCAAGTCATTACTCTGAAAACATAGGTGATTTTCTTTCACAAAATGCATAGAATCACATTTGCCACAATAAGGTACTGACATCTCCATGCATAGACACTTTATCCATTAATTTAACATATTCATGATCAGTAAACACAAATATCTGTGAGTGCTTACTTTGATTTGGAACTGTTCAAAGCACGTTGTGTGCAATAGCACTTCAGTCCTTAGAACAACCTGTCATGTTAGAATTACCAATTGTCACCATCTAAAGAGTGAAGCATGGCCGGGCGTGGTGGCGCACGCCTTTAATCCCAGCACTCGGGAGGCAGAGGCAGG
>NC_034590.1:94199537-94202112 GCF_900095145.1 Mus pahari | reverse complement strand
TGTGTGTGTGTGTGTGTGTGTGTGTGTGTGTGTGTGTGTGTGTGTTAGGTAAAATATTATAGCCTAGATGGAATATTAAGGCCTAGGTAAATGTTACCTGGCTAGCCTGTCATTATAGGTAAACTTTCTCATATGTTTCTGCTGTTACTAGGAAACTTTCCAAAGCCAAGATTGATTACATATTCTGTTATATTCCGTGTCCTTGGAAACCTGTCACAATAGAAGTCAGTAGAACTGTTTTGTATAGTTACCCACAGTACACTTGGATGGGAGCCAGCCACATAACAGCACTTCTTGCACTTATGTGTAAGTTTTATGCTATTTGCCTTTATAGGCTGCCCCTGGGATGGACCCCAACATAAGAGAGGAGAGACACCTGTATCCATAAAGGAAACTATTTGGAATAAGACTTTCATTTGGAATAAGACAACTAGAGTGCCTGTTGTGACAGCGTTGTCAGTACTGTGCTGCTGAGGGCCAGTACTCTTGTCCCTTCCACTCAGGACACGGACCCTAGAGGTGCACAGAGTACATAGAGACACAGGGGGGTCTCAGAGGAGCAGGCTGTGTGGCGAGGCCTGGCTGGAGCGAGGTACACGCCCTCAGGTTTTCCCCCAGAAAAGGCACTACTGCTCCCAGAAGCCCAGACCTGTGCTCAGGTTGAGTGGTGGTCTAGTAAAGTTTAAGTTCCCAAGACCCCCCTAGGAACTGACATCCTACTTGGCAGAAGGAGACATGTGCCTAGGTAACTGGCATCCTGGTTGGCAGGTAAAGACATGAACGTTAGACAAGTCCCATCCTGGTAGACAAGTTAAGACATGAATATTAGACAAGGCAAGTCTCCCCCAACCAATGGGAGCAGGGTAAGTAAGTGTACAACAAAGACATGTTCCCAAGGAAGTCCCCTATCTCTAAATCCTGATTGGTAGAATAACTTGGCACAGATGTTTGTGGATTTGGGGCTTAAAATCCTTGTACGATCTTAGCTCAAGGTCATGGTTCCATTCCCAAATCTGAACCATGACCCGGTTGACTGTTTCTGGAGTATATGCCCAATAAACTATCCCTGTCTGGCTGAGAACAGTGTTTCTGTGGTTTTTGAGGCATTTCCTGGACCCCAAGAGTATGTATGTATGTATGTATGAATGTACGTATGTATATATCATATACATTTGCATATGTATATATATACATTTATATATGTACATAAACATATATTTGGGGTATTTAACTACATACACACACACACATATATATATGTATATATATATATATATATATATATATATATATATATATATGCATACATAATACATAGATTCATTCTATAAGTGTTCCCTGACTAAAACATGACTGAAAGCCTCAGGAAGATGTAAATTCTTATGGCTAGTTACAGAAAGGGGTGCTTCTGATGAGGGCCTCAGCACCTACTTCTTTACATGAATAGAGTTTGAATTGAGTTGAAATTCAGATGACCAGAAGGTCCCAACCAGAGGATAATGCAAGAGAGAAACTTTCCCGTGAGTACAGCAAACACCAAGGTTCTGGGGTAGAAATATACTTAAAAATGCCAATAATTAGAAGACAAGCAACCACGATGATTTATGCACCATACAGTAGCCGAAAGAAAGAACAGTGCTAAAGGATAAAAGCAAGATGTAGGAGGTTTTGAAATACAAAGAAAATCAATTGGTAAGAGAGTGGTCACATTATATTTTTTGTTTATTGTAGAGATTATAATATACAAATCTCTTCTATCCATTTCATTACTCCAAAGCCTCGTTTGTACCCTCCTCCCTCTCTCTCTCTCTCTCTCTCTCTCTCTCTCTCTCTCTCTCTCTCTCTCTCTCTCTCTGTGTGTGTGTATGAATATACATATGTATTGCTAGATATAACTGCTCCATTTTTATAATGTTACTTGCATATGCGTTTTGGGGGCTGAAACTTCTACCTCAGTGACTGAACACTTAAGTAAAGAAAAATTCACTCTCCACATGAGAGACATGTCAAAGAAAGACCAGGGTGTACCATACTGGGAGAAGTGTTCCACCCAGAATCTCCTTTCTTCCAGCAATCAGAGATGTATCAGCCTCCCATAGAGGAATGGCCTTATCTGGTATCAATTGCCTTTGGTCCTATGAAGGCTTGATGCCCTGGTGTAGGAGAATGCCAAGGCGGTGAGGTGGGAGTGGGTGGGTGGGTGGCTGAGCTCCCTCATAGAAGCAGGGGGAGGGAGGATGAGATAGGGGGTTTGGGAGGGGAAACCAGGAAAAGGGGTAACATTTGAAATGTAAATAAATAAAATGTCAAATTATAAAAAAGAATTTGAGACTATTTAGCTTGACTCTCCCCACAGACAGGATGCCTCTGAGAGCTCAAGACATGTTTCACTTGTCAAGATCTACCTCACTGCAGCAGCCCCATTTCCAGTGCACCCCACTTTATATTGCGCTCAACTTAACAATGTTGCTTGGGTTTTCCAGAAAAGTTCTCACTGTGTATCTCAGGATGAGCCTGCGGTTATAATCCTCCAGCTAAAGTGTCATGACCACACACACACACACACACACACACA
>NC_034590.1:94198397-94199402 GCF_900095145.1 Mus pahari | reverse complement strand
AGACCCGGGGTCTCCAGAGTCCCACGGTCCCCTCTGAGGCCATCCCAGAGTGAGTGCTGAGATTTGATTACAGCTCCATTACCCTGCCTGCTCTGGTGCCAGTCTTATAATGTCACCACCCTAAGACAAGATGTTCTTCCAAGGCAATGTCTACAAAACCTCCTAAGTGGCCAAATCGCCTGGCAATGCTATATCCGCTGGTCTTTAATTCATCTACAGCCACAGCCCAGTTATGCTCTGGTTGGCTGCCAAGGTAATAATTCCTAATCCCCTTACCTGTTCTTTGATTTTATCCCCTTTGGGCTATGAAAACTGATTCATCCTTTTGGTTGACAATGATGAAACAAAGTTTCTTTTCTACAAAGAAAGAGAGAGATTGCACTGGGCAGGAGTCAGGGAACCCCAATGAAAACATAGCCTTTAATTTCCAAGCAAAAGGCTTAATTGAGGAGTAGACAAAACTTAAAACTGCAAGCCAGGACCTTGAAAAAAAAATATGGCCTCCCCTGTACCCAAAGGACAAAAGAGAACATGGAGGTTTTGTTGGAGAATTTGCCCAAGCTGTTTTGAAAGACAGTTTGTTGGCAGTTGTGGGTTTTCTCAGGAAGTTAGCTATCACTGTCCTGATGGGTGTTATTTAAGTGGTGGGAGAGTTACTTAATAAAAATAGTCTCAAAGTCCTAACAAGAACCTTCTGTAAGTCAGCTGGCAAGACCTTCTGGAGCAAGTGCTTGCAACCGGAGTGTTCCCCCATTGTATCCTGCTATACCTTGCAACTTTCTAACAAGTTTCTCAGAGTGTGGAGCCTTTAAGAAATGGGCTGTATGGGAGGTTAAGTTCCTTATAGGCATAGCTAAGAGGGGCTAGACTCTTTCTTCCCCTTTCTTCCTTTTCCTCCTCCTCCTCCTCTTGCTTTCTCCCCTCATTTTCTACCTCCTCCTCCTCCTCCTCCTCTCTCCCCCTCCTCCTCTCTCCCCCTCCTCCTCTCTCCCCCTCCTCCTCTCT
>NC_034590.1:94188702-94198202 GCF_900095145.1 Mus pahari | reverse complement strand
CCTCTCTCCTCCTCCCCTTCCCCTCCCTCTCCCCTTCCCTCTCCCCCTCCCCTCTCTCGCTCCTTCCCCTTCCTAGCCAAACACTGAGCAGCCTCTTTGCTAGCTGCTCCTGCCATGTTGTGCTGCCTCATTAAGGGCCAGTAATTGACAAGAGCACTTAGCCTTAGACTGAACTCAACTTGTAAATCAAAATAAATCTTTCCTCTCTATATGGTTATTAGCTCAGGTAGTCACAGAAAGCTGACTGGCCAAGCCCAGCTCCAATGTAGCTGAGAAGTAGAGGAATGATCACATTTGCACACTCACTTTTCACAAGAGAAACACTACACTCCCACAGACATGTAATGTATGAGAGCCATAGTGAAGCACAGGTACAGGACACCCACTCATCTTGTGTGTAGCCCCCTTGTTTTGTTCTTTCTTCCACTTCTGAGCAGCTTCCCTAAATCCCAGAATTGACCCATGAAGGTTCAGAGCTCAACTCCGTCTTTGAGAAGCTGACCATAGATTTCGATTCCCAAGCTGGGTAATGCACAGGATGTCTTGGATGTCTGACTATGTAACATCCACGTGCTTCAGGTATGATGCTGAAGCTGGTAGGACCCTGGATGCTGAGGTCCTCAGTCCATAGATGGCTGTAGTTGCCTTGCTGACATGGGTGGGCCCTAGAGCAGCAAAGTGCCACAGAAACCTATAGAACACTGCAGGAATTAGGAACAGATGCCTGAAATAAAACCTCATGCCAAATCCTCTCTCTGCTCTCAAGCACAGGATGAGTAGATAAAATCATTTCAATTAAATAAAAGCCATCCTCAGGCTCAAGCAAGAAAGGATGAGACTCGGGAAATCTAGGGACAATAGCAACTCCGGGGCCAAGCAGAGGTCAGACCATCTGGGGCTGGGTCTCTGTTTCTCTCAGAGAAAAGCTACTACCAGGAATATGGCCTCTAAGGATAGCAAGGAGGAGCAATGACAGGGGTTCCTGAATAAATTATGGTGCTAGGAAAAAGATGCTAGATCTGAGCCTTCTTCTCTCATAGCTTGGTCAGTCTGCTTTCCATCGATGGTGGGAAAGTATCAGGGATAATTAGCTTATAGAGGGGGAAAGATTACTGTATTACATGGGTCCATGCATTTCAACCTGTGGTCACGTAGGTCTATTGCTTTGGGCCAGAGGCCACAGAACATCGTAGTAGGGATTGTTGTTTAACTCAAGGAAGTTGGGAAGCAAAGGGGACAGAGGAGAAGGAGGAGGAGGTTGTTCCAGTATTATCTCCAGTGACCTCATTTCTTTCCACTAGACCCATCCCTCAAAGTCTCAACACCCTGCTGTGGTACCACAGTCTGGTGACCTAACTCTTAACACACTTCCCTGAGTGTGTGTTGACAGGAGGGGTCATTACAGATATCAGCAAAATTTTTTGCCTTGAACCTACATGAGTCATAGCTGATTAATCTGAGTTCTCACTTCCCACACAGAATAGACTCTAAGCTGTCAACCTGCTGGGAAAGAGAAAAATTCTCTTACTTTACCCCCCAAAGCAGATGTTAGGAATCTCTCTCAAACCTGGGCCTGTGGTAGACTCCTGAGAAGACAGATTCCTGCTGACTGTGAGCTTACAGCAAAATTGACAAAATAAGTTATTAAGTTATAAGTTATATTAAAATTATGCAAAAGCTGAAGTAATTTACTACCACATTTACTCTCAGCAAATTAAAGAACCTCCAAGGGCTACAACCCAGCAAGAAGGAAATTGAATGCTAGTGCGGTAGGGGGTGGGGTGATACTCAAGAAGCATCAAGGGACAAAGCAACAGGAGCGATAGGGGGGGAAAGACCTCAGAAAGCATGGCCCTTCAGCACACAAGTCAGCAAGTGAACAACAGCTCAAGGGAGCTCCTAGCCAGACACAGCACGTGTGCCACTGGGAGGTGTAGCGACACCAAAAGCAAATGGGGACTCAGCCAGATGCAGGAGGAGACTGTTTTCCCAGGGATCTCCTTGCTCTCACCCTTGATGGATAGCTACCAGTCTGTGGAGCCAGAAGCTGAGTCCGGTTTTCCTCTTCAAAGTTCATTCATTCACAGCATCAAGAGAGCCGTATGTCTGCACTGGAATAGATATTTTTAAAAAATGCAAAACAAAACAAACAAACAAACAAAAAACCTGAATTTCCTTCCCCTGTGTAGGTAGTATCCATTGTCTGATCCTGTTCTCCCTGATAGACCTAGGAGCATCATCACACATGGCTCATGAAGGATCTTAGGGGAGCCTTCATAGATCATGAAGACCTGTTGTTCTATAGTCTCTTTTTCTTTTTTCTCCACAACATCTACTGACCTAAGCAAGTCCACCTGGGTAGGATGCTGGGGCTGGAAAAGGTAGAAAAACCACATGATGTCAGCACTATCCCATGTGTTTGAATATGAGCCTGTTGGCAAATTACAGCCTGCCACTCTCAGATCAGTGAGCAAGATGGAAATAACAATTTGAGCAGATTCTTTTTTAAAAATTTCTTTTAAAAAAAACTATAATCTAGGGAGGGGATGGTGTCTAGTATGTGAGTTTCAAGTTGGAAAGTGGGTTTACCCAGGATTTTTGTCACAATAGCAAGAAGAATCAGAGTGCTAACTCTGTCCTTTCAGGGAGATGCCATGGAAGTACCATAGCTTCTGCAGACAGCCTCTTGGGATTAGAGAGAGGAGGGAATTAAGCAAGGCCAGTATGCCTTGATGCCTGAAAATGCTCTTAGGACAAAGAAGTACAAGTTTCAAACATGAGGGTGAGGGGTGTCAAGAAAATATGTAGCAACTCATCTGTACAGTGGATTGTGGTGCTGTAAACTGTCTTTGAATCCCTTTGCGTCCTTTGATATTAAGACTTGAGGGAAAGCAATTTCTGTGCTTTAAGCTCCCCAAAGTGAAGAAACAAGATTATACTAACAGCTTCTAGCAAGCACAGTGTCGGGCGGCGGTGCTGTTTATTTTCTGAACATGTTCCTTTCCCTGTGATGGGCTCCAGGCATGTGGAGTGAAATATAAATAGTAGAGGGAATGAAAGAAGAAACAACATGCTGGGGTCTCTGACCCTTCTGAGTTCCGGCTTAAGACGAGGAAGGCTCTAGCCAGAGTGGGTGGTGCACTTGGGGTCAGTGTTCATGCTTCAACACAGACAGGTTCCTGTCCAGAGAGCGGCCACAAGGTTAGGGTGAAGTTCACAGAAGGAGATTATTAAAGGGATTTAGGGTGAGCTCCATTGGACACCCAGATAAAGGGCAGAGGAGATTTCAAACCATTTTGACATGTATTTCCCTCCACTCATCTGCCTCTGGGCAGAGGCTTCCAAGCATTCCTGTTTCCTTTAAGCATTTTGACAGTCTAGAAATGATTTGAGCTGGAATCTTTTGTCTTTCTTCCATTTGATGTGAGTATTGTATGAGGGTGTCTAAACAATAACAGCATAGCAGCTTATATTTATTGAACACTAGGGACTGGGGATTGGCGTACTTAAACCTCACAACAGTCTTGGAGGTAAATACTGACACTTCTCTAGTGTTGTTAGAACATCGGTTCACAAGCTCACCAAGAGGGGGAACAGAGACTCCGGAAACGCAGAGCTGGCTGGACCCTGAGCACCAAGCAGAAGGGATGGCGGCTGCAGCTCTTTTTCACTAGGTTCGAAAGACCTGAAAAGATGATCACAAAACAAAGGAACCCACTGGGAACAAATGCTAGTGGAGTGGGAAGGGAGATGACATTCCCAGGCAGCTCCATCCTTTCTTCTCAGCAGCATCTGCTATGGGAAAGAATGGCTGTTTCACCTGGGCAACCAGAAACTGGCAGACAAATCAACCAAACTCGCCCTGTTAGTATAGTCTTGAATCTGTGGGAAAGTCAAGCAGAGAGAAAGGCACCCATATACCCTATTCCTACCACCAACGGATTTCTCTGTTCCTACCGTCTTGCACAAGCGCACGTATTGTGATGGTTGCTGCAATCATTGTCCATCATTATAAACTAAAGTCCTTAGATTATAGTAAGGTCTTTCCTTGCATTATACAATTTTATGAATTTTTTTGACAAATGCTAAACTGCCTACATAACATCACCGTACAATTGTATAGAATAGTTCCTGTACTCAGAAGCATCATGGGATCCACTCTTTATCACTCTCCTTCTTCCCTCCACCATCCTTTCACTGTCTCTGCAGCTTTGTCTTTTGTGGACTGTAATACAATTGGAATAATTCAGTATGCGGGCTCCTTACACTGGCTTCTTTGGCTGAGCAAATGCTATTAAGTTTTCTCCCCGTCTTATCATGGCTCGAGAGCGTGTTTCTTTTAAACTCTTGAATAATAGCCAACTGCATAGCTACGTTACAGATTATTCACCCAGCTATGGAAGAGAATCTTGCCTCCTAACCTCAGCTCATATAAATAAAGCTGCTATAAATGCGTCAGCACATTGTCACACGTAAGTTTTCCACTATTTGTGGTAAATACCTAAAAGCACAACTGATATATCATAGCAAGGCTATGTTTAGTGTTTATCTAATTCACTAAGCTGTCTTCTAAGGTAGCTCCCCTATTCTCCATTCCCATCAACAAACAGTAATTATTTTTCCTGCTATTCAACCGTGTCTGCATTTGATCTTGTCTGTTATTTATTTATTTATTTATTTATGTTACTGTCTTAATTCAATTTTTTAGTGATAACGACACTCTGCACTATTTGTGTTATTTTCTGTCAGTATATTATTTGGGAGAAGTGTCTGTCAAAGTTACTTATATTATTTGCCACACAGGGTCTCCTGTATCCCAGGCTGACCTCAAACCTGCCACCCTGAAATACATGAGACCCTGCCAGGAAAATAAGATAAGCCCCAAGGTAAGCTTGAACTTCTGATCTCCTGGACTCCATGTCCTAGGTGCAGGGATTATGGGGTGTGTGTCTCTTGCCTTGTTTATACACCTGGGCCTCATGGATGCTAGACAAGGAAGCACTCTGCCAGCTGTGATGAATTCCCAGCTCTCTTTTTCTCATTTTAATTAGCGAAACTTTATACTCTCTTGTTATTGAGCTCTTATTGGATTATTGGGTTTAAAGGTTCTATGAGTATTTTCAATAAAAAATACACTTTATCAACTCACACATAATAAGTATATATTTGGAACCCCCGCCTCCAATTCCCTCCTACCATCACCCTTCCTTCCTCTGAAGCCCTTCTTCTCTGCAAGTCCTGCCCTCTTCTCAGGCCTTTTCTGTGTGGGACTAATTGAGTTTAATTAGTGTGGCTTCAGGAGCATGGGAGGGAGACTATTTACTGGAGCCAGGGTACTGAAGCATGGACTTCACCGTGGGAGGAAAAGACACTCCTCTCCACAGGCACCATTAATTATCAATAGGCTCTCAGGGAGGGGCGGGGGAACACTAATCCTGTTCAAATAAAGCTTGCTTTGGTGTTAATTCTAAAACTTACTACAAAACAGGATGTCACCTGCAGTCTTTCAGCTGTCCACAGTTTACATTCAGCATCTATTTTGAGCTAAAGTTTGTGAAAAATTATTGCTCTTCCTCCCCTCTTCCTTCTCTTCTTCCTCTCTTCCTCCTATTTCTTGACACTCCTTTTCTTCTCTTCTCCTCCTCCCCTCCCCCATGCCCTCTTTCCCTTCTCTTACTTCCCCTCCTCTTTCCCACCCCATCCTGTCTTCCTCCTCCACCATCCTTCTCATACAAAGATAAAATTACATTGCATGTACATATAAAACCCTCTAAATCAAACCCATTATTTTCTACTAATTAAGATTCACTAATTTAAAAAGAGAACAGAGTGTCCAATCTCCCACAAACTTCACCTGTCCATTCATGTACCAACACTGTGCCATTGGGATTGTCACAGTGTTGCAGTAGGCTGTGAAGTCCAGCAGCCAGACCTCTGTCTCTGCACTTCTCCAGTGGGCTTCACCTGTGAGCTCACTGTAAGCAATGGTAACTGTGACATTGCCTTCCCATGTCAGTCGTAGATGCAGTGTCATCATTTACAGAACAAACTGGGAAGGTTTTGAGTGTGATTGTATTGACCCTGTAGGGCAAGTTGGAAAGAACAGATATGCTCACAGACTTGACTATGCCTATTTGTAAATATGCACTGTTTACTGTTTCATGCGCTTGTCCTTCTTTGATTTACTTAACTATTTCCTAGTTTTCCTCACACAGACTTTAATTCATATTTCGTTACACAGATGCCTATAGGATTGTTGGTCCTGATGCAAATAATAATTGTTTTCTTAATTCTATTTGCAGTTGTTACTTTGTTGATATGTAGAGTAGAAATTTACATTGTACGTTAATTTTATATCCCGTGACTTACTATATTTATTAGCTATGGATGTTTTTGCACGTTTTAGCATTTTATATACAGTCATGCAATCTTCAAAGGCAGCTCTACTCTGCTTTCTAATTATGTCTAATTTTGTTTAACATTCTTGTGTTACAGCTTTAGCCACCTGCTCCAGCACAAAATGAGTAGAAATGATGTGCAGACATGAGCGCTTTATTTCAGATTCTGGGAAGAAGCCTCTCAATTCTCATCAGCAAATATGATGCCAGGGTTATATTTCTCTAGACTTTTTAAATTTGGGTTGAAGAAGTTTGAAGGTTTTTCTATTATCCCTGCTTTCTGAGTGTTTAGCATTATGAATAGATGTTGTATTTTGCCAGTGCTTTTCTGTGTTGATTCGATCATCTCTGGCTTTTCCTCCTCAACCTGTTGAATGATGGATTACAATCATATATCCAGCATGTTGCGAAGGTTGTTTATGACTATACCCAGACTCAGATTTCGAGCTTACCTGAACACTATGGACTCAGTCTCTCCGGCTTGTCTGCTGAGCATCTCCTCAGCCCCACAGAATGATTTTTGTATCTTGTTGAATTCTGTTTCTAGTGTTTTTATACTTATGCTTAGAGGTGATATTAGTACAGTTTTCCTTTCTTATGATGCCTTCAGAGTGTTTGATGTTGAGGTCTAAGTACTTCATAGAGTCAGTTCAGAATTGATGGCTGTTTTTCAGTTAATATCTTCCAGAAGTCACTACAAAGACATGGCATGATTTCTTCCTTGAGGGTTTGGTAGAATTCACTAGTGAAACCATCTCTATCCAGCTCCTTCATTTTAAGGAGAGTTATTGACAGTGAATGTGATATTTTAATGGATATACGACTATTTAAATGATCAGTGTTTTGTGTAAACTTTGGTAGTTAGTATTTTTCAAGGAACTGATAGTATTTTTTAAGCCTCTTCAAAATATCATCATTTAAACAAAACAATAAGGTAATGTAGAATTTATAATGCATGTAAGACTACAATAAATGACAATAACACATTTTATTTCCTAAAATTTATATTTGATGCTGTATGTTTTCTTCTGAACCCTGTTTTCACTGTATCCCAGTGTGCATTTTTAAAATACTTAAAAATTTTAATTTATTGTTATTATTATTTGTGTGTATGTGTGCATGCATGAGTGTGTGCATTCATGTGTGTGTGCATACATGATGCTAAATGAGGACTGAAATGTGTCACGGAGCTCACATGGAGGTCAGAGGACAACTCCGTGGAGTTGGTTCTCTCCTTCAACCTTCATGTTGGTTCCAGGGATCAGACCCTGGCCATTTGTCCTTAAACGCCAATTTCCTGCATTTTCTGATCCATCTCACCAACCCCTCCATTGTGTTTCTGGCAGGTTAGTTCTCTATTTTTGTTCACTTACTTTAAAGTATTTTTAATTTTTTTTCTAGAGACTTTTTCAAGCAGGTGAGAAGCTTGATGTTTGATTCCTATCTTTTTGTTTTGTTTTGTTTTTGTTTTTCAATTCTTTTCTCAGCTTTCTATTATGGATTTCTGGTTCAATTCCTCTGATACTTGGGAGAATATCCCACCTGATCTCTACTCTAGGCTTTTAAGTATGGAGGGTTTATTTTCTCCTTTCTCATAATCTCATATATTTGGTGAATCTTCATGTGGTCTAAAGAAGAATGAGCATTCTGATATTTTGGATGAGAAAGCCTATGCATTTTAATCACCTCCAGATAGCTCAGTGTGCAGCAGCACAGCTCCATTCTCACGGATCTTTTGCCCAGTGATTCTGTCCATTTCTGACTGTCTTAGTTTGCTTTTTACTTCTGTGAAGAGACACTATGACCAAGCCAACTCTTATAAAAGACAATATTTAATTGGGGCTGGCTTACAGTTTCAGAGGTTCAGTCCATTATCACCATGGCAGGAGCATGGCAGTGTCCAGGCAGACATAGTGCTGGAGGAGCTAAGAGTTCTATATCTTGATCCAAAGGCAGCCAGGAGGAGGGTCTCTTATGCACTGGGCAGAGACAAAGCATAAGAGTCCTCAAAGTCTAATTACGAAGTGACTTACTTCCTCCAACAAGGACACATCTACTCCAACAAGGCTACACTTCCTAATAGTGTCATTTCCCATGGACCAAAGCAAATTAAAACCACCACACTGGCAGAAGATGTTGGCATCTACACTTTCTCTTTTGAGCTCTCTCCACCGCTGCTTTCTTAGATGTGTGTAAAGACTGCTGCATCCCCTTGGGAGAATCTCTTTCAACTTACATCAAACTCAAAAGTCTCATTTGGAGCTGAGTCTGTAAGAGGCTGAGTCAGGAGGATTACAAGTTCAACGTCAGCCAGGACTACAGAGTGAGTTCAAACCAACTTGTGCACCTTAGACTCTGTCTTAAACTTAAGAGTAAAAAGAGAATAGACTATTATCTACAAATAGATTATATATCTTTAAATTGCTGTAGCAGCCTTTGTCTTCTGAGATATAAAATGTCAAGAAATGAAACAATTATATACTTTTTGGAAGTCAAGTGTGGTCTTGATACATGTATATAATATGTACTAATAAAATCACAGTAATTAACTTTGTTATCTCTTTATTGATACTTGGTATTCAGCTACTTTGCTTTATTGATACTTGGTATTTAACTATTCTCTTTTACGCTAAGATAATCTTTTCAAATCATTCATATATTTGATAGGTTGTTATGACCAATAGCAGCTCCATTGTGATTTAATGTTTAACTTCCATGCAAATAAAAACCACTGTGAGTTATCACTTGGCCCTAATTAGAAAGGCTATCATTTAAAAGACAAAGAATAATGCATATGGCTTTCCTTTAGCCCACATATTCATTATTATTTGTATCTGCGAATTGGTCCACACGCAATGAAGAACAGCACAGAAATTTCCTAAAAACATGGAAAATAGACCTCCTGTGTGGTCCAGCTACCCTAAGTCCAAACATATAACCCAAAAAAGATGGTATCCACATATCAAAGACAACTGTTTTTTTTTTTTTTTTAAAAGATTTATTTATTTATTTTAAGTAAGTACACTATAGCTGTCTTCAGACACTCCAGAAGAGGGAGTCAGATCTTGCTAAGGATGGTTGTGAGCCACCATGTGGTTGCTG
>NC_034590.1:94181676-94188507 GCF_900095145.1 Mus pahari | reverse complement strand
GAGAGAGAGAGAGAGAGAGAGAGAGAGAGACAACGAGACAAAGACAAAGACATAGAGACATAGAGTGACACAAAGATGGAAAGACAGACAGAGAGACCAGGCCGTGATGCCAGGGACCTTTTAAAGGGTATGCTTGTCATTTTAGTCTGGTGGTAATGAAGTAGCTGCTGGTGCTGTGTCATGGAAGGCAGGTTCTGGCCAACATTCCTCCATTCTGTTTATTACAAAAAGTGAGGTATTAGGAAAAGGTGATGTTAAGGAAAGGATGGGGGGGGGACCATGCTCTTAGACTTCTTTCTGTGGTCTGGGGCATCAACATCTTTGTGGATCCCCAAAAAGCTGAAATGCTGGCCAAGTCCTGGAAGAGCAGTCTATTTCACTTGCTGTCCAGTTTCTGTGGGACCATCTGGGGCTAGGGACATGAAGGCAAGAGTTGGAGCAGTTTGTGAGGTTGGACCACCTGCAGCTAGCCACTTTGAATCTGTCTAGGAAGTAGATTTTTAAAAAACTAAATTAAATGAATTTTATTCAATATTCTTTTTTTTAATTGGATATTTTATTTATTTACATTTCAAATGTTATCCCCTTTCCCAGTTTCCCCTCTGCAACCCCCCCATCACATCCCCCCTTTATCCTACTTCAGGGAGGGTGTTCCCCCATTCAGGTCCCTAGCATTCCTCTACATCAAGCCTTCACAGGACCAAGGACCTCCCCTCCCATTGATGCCAAATAAGGTCCCTTAAGCTCCTTCAGTCCTTTCCCTAACTCCTTCATTGGGGTTCCTGAGTTCAGTCCGATGGTTGGCTGCGAGCATCTGCATCAGTATTGATCAGGATCTGTCAGAGCCTCTCAGGAGACAGCTGTATCAGGCTCCTGTCAGCAAGCTTTTCTTGGCATCAGCAATAGTGTCTGGGTTTGGTGTCTACATGTGGGATGGATCCCCAGGTGGGGCAGTCTCTGGATGGCCTTTCCTTTAGTCTCTTGCCACACCCACTCCAATAGTGACAGGCAAAAAAGCTTGGACGAAGTCCCAAGGTGAAATGTTCACAGAAACAGTCTCCTGGAACCATAGCATCCTGTAAAATGAATGCTCCAAATCTGTCCTTGCTTTAGTTGGTGAATGTACCTGTGTGCTTTCCTTCAACATTGTTTTATTATAAGTGCTTCAAAGGATTGATTTTGACATATAGCTAAGTTAGATTAGCCTTCACCAGTGTTCCAATATCCTAGGAAATTGTTGAGCCAACCTTGGGCTTTGATCTTTGTAAGAATGTTACTCATTCAGATGAAAATGCCTCCAGTGTTGATAGACAGTGATAGAAACCAGGCATTACATTCTACTAGAATAGAGCAAGTAATCTCAAGGCTAGTCTACATAGTATACTTAGAACAACAGCAGAGTCACTCCCACACACAGGAATTTACAATGACCTAGAAAGAAGGAAGGTTGTGGTCTAAGAAGGAACTAGAGTAAATACTTAGAGCAATAGATAGCTGAATCCCTCCCATACACAGGAATTTACAATGGCCTAGGGGGAAGGTAGACTATACAATAGAATAGAATTAGAACTATGGCAAGGACAAGAAGCCCTTGCTTCTAAAAAATAAACTGACCTTGGGTGGGGCTGCTTTTGATCTCAGTTGTTAACATTGATTTTTGCTTTTGGTATGCATTCCTCTGTTTTGTGTAAAAGTCACTTATAAATCTGATGCTCATTTGAGACATTACATTCAGATACAGCACTCTCTCTGGTGTTCCTATTTGTTTGTCACTTTTCGCCGACTCCCTGCTCACCTGTACTGGGACCCTGACTCTCCTGCAGAGGGACCGACTGAGTCCAGTCTGTAGCAGTCTCTGCTCTACTCTTTGCCCCTGTATTTCATTTAGACAGGAGCAATTCTGGGTTAAAATTTTGGAGATAGGTGGATGGCCCCATCTCTCAACCGGGGGCAGGGGGCATACCTAACTGCTGGATATGGTCTCAACAGGTTCTCCCTCCCCTTTGTCAGGTATTTCAGCTAATATCCCCGTGGGGTCTTAGGAGGCTCTTGCTTTCCTGGCATCTGGAACTTTCTTGTTGCTACCCCCAGTTCCCCATCCCCTCATTGCTACACACCTCCTTCCATTTCCTGACCCTCTGTAATTCTCCATCTCCTCCCATATCTGATTCTTCCCCTCTTCTCTTCCTCCCAAGTCCCTCCCATCCTCTACTTCCCTTGATTATTTTGTTCGCCCTTCTAAGTAGGACTAAAGCATCCACTCTTTGGTCTTCCTTCCTTTTGAGCTTCACATGTTTTGTGAGTTTTATGGAGGGTAATCCACACTCTGTCTAATATCCACTTATTAGTTAGTTCCTACCATGTGTGGTCTTCTGTAACTGAGTTACCTCACTCAAGATGATACTTTCTAGATCCATCCATTTGCCTGAGAATTCCACGAAGTCGTTGTTTTTAATAGCTGAGTAGTATTCCATCTTGTAAATGTACCACATTTTCTGCATCCATTCCTCTGTTGAGGGACTTCTGGGTTGTTTCCNNCTTCTGGCTATTATAAATATGGCTGCTATGAACATAGTGGAACATGTGTCCTTATTGCATGTTGGAGCATCTTCTGAGTATGTGCCCAGGAATGGTATAACTGGGTCCTCAGGTAGTACTATGTCCAGTTTTCTGAGGAACTGCCAGACTGATTTCCAGGAAGTAGATTTTGAGGAAATACCTGGAGCTGATTAGGTCCATCCATGGTCAAAGTAGTTGGGGGAGGGGATTCCCAAGTCCAGGGGAAGCGGGGAGGGATACCCCACCCTCAGGAGCAGGTGAAATAGGCAGTTGGGGGAACAGACTGTTGATTTACAGTACTTATCTGGAGTCCATTTGACCCATAAGAGGTAGATTCAAGTCCATTCCTGAAGCTTAAAAGATTTTTTTTTTTTTAGGTTTACAAAAAGAGATACAAAAGGGTATGTTTTACCATTGTCTTTAATTTTTACTGAATCCACATCGTAGTGAAAGGAAATGAAACTTAAGATAAAACTTGAGGCCTGATTCATGTAACTTCTGTCAAATAGTCCAAAGGAAAAGTTGTTTGTAAGCTTAGAAGCCTGAGGCAGAGAACACAGTGGAACAGGCCCAGGCATGTCCCAGCAGGCCCATTGTTAAAACATTCCTGGGGCTGACTGGCCATAAGATAAAAGAAGAATACAGGAACTTGTCCAGGCTATCTTGACTGAGTCATCAGCTATCTGGTGGCCTGCACCCCCTTCTGCCCATTGCCCTCCTGACATAGTTTGGAGTTATATGTTAACTAAATGTTCTGCTGACCTAGATAAGTGTCCACCCCTCAGGTCTCTTGACATCCTGATTTGCACGTACCATTCTGCTAATGTGTAATCGTTTTTGCTGATGTTCAAATGAGCCAATCAGGTGAAATTGTGCCAATTCCTCCTAGCCCCCGACCCTCTCCCCATAAAAATCCCTAGCTTTCGAGCCTCATGGTCGATTCCTCTCCTGCATGAGATACATATTGGCCCGGAGCTCCATCATTAAACTACCTCATGTTTTTACATCAAGAAAGTCTCTCGAGTTTCCTTGGGTGGGCCCTTTTCCGAGACTCTAGTGGGGATCCCCAAAAGGGGGTCCTACAGTAGAACATACAGTAGACTCACAACTTTGAGTCATAGTAGAAGCTTGTTGGCTCGGAATGATTTTGGTTTAAAAGTATGAACACTCTTTCCTCTATTCAGATTAGACAGATGTTTTTAGCACAATGAGAAGCACTTTTAAGTCTATAATTAAAGGACAACCAAAGGAAATTTAAAATCTTGAGCTTGGACTATGATAATAGTTTTCAGTGTTCATCAGAGCTAGAGTAATAGTTTATCAGAACCACATTGATTAATGTTAAAAAAAAAATTTTTTTTTGAAGTCCTAGCTTAGAGAGGGGAAGAAATCTGAAGCATTTCGTTTTATTTTTATATACCTTAAGTCACTTTCTTATTGCTTTTACAAGCTGTATTTACACACCTTAAAATACCTCCTTAGACCCTCACAACTTAAGCTTTCAAATTCTCAGCTCTTTACAACTTGCATTTACACAACTTAGAGCATTTCCTTAGCTCCTTACCACTAACCTTTCATATTGCTATACCTTACATAAACTCTACACCTTGTTTCTATCCAGTCATTTACCATGAAACACAGGTGGGTGGTTTTCTGAGAACAGTTATTGTATAGAGAGTTCTTTTAAAGAAAGAAATACTGAAAAGTTACATTGAAATCTGTTTTGTGAGTTTATCTCTTTTTAGAGTCTGAGAGCAGGGTAATCTGTGTCTAGACCGAATAGTAGCTCTAAGAAAGTGAGGTCTGTGTCCTGATTTTTACACATGAAGAGATCCGAGAAGGCACCTGAAGCCTGTTTGAAGCTGTTAAACTGACAAATCTATTACTGGCTAGTTGTCAATGTCATCAGAGATCTGAGAAGAATAAATTTCACCTGAATTAGCAGGAACTGCAGACCAAGCAGGTTCCAAATCTATTAAAAATGATAGAGACTTACTGGCTACCTGGACAGTCACCCTAGGTTCCTCCATGGCTGGTGCAGGCAGAAGTCCCAAGGCAGTGTTAGTCTTTGGCCAAAAGGACCCAGAAGATCTAACAGACATTCCCATGGAGCAAGGACTTGGGGTTTCCCTGGCCTCCTTGTTGAGGCAAGGCAAGGCAATCAACTCTCCAGTGTCCTTCCTGTCCCCAGTTTGAACGGGGTCCTGGCAGCAAAAAGCCAAGGTTGACCACTATAGTCCCATATTTCACAAGGATAAACTTGCTTTGATATTTTCTCATATATATATATATATATATATATATATATATATATATATATATATATATATGCGCATAGTCTTAGAATGCAATGATGGACCCTTTTGCATGACTTTTACTGGGCAAACATGAACAAACCACTATTCACCCTATCTGGGGCACTAACAACAGGTCAAAGAAAACGTTTATCTCACTCAAATCTAGCTTATGGAAGCAATGAATTCATAGGAGTGTGGATGAAGTGCTACTTAGAGAAGCATGAGTATCTTAAAGGCATCACTGAAAAGGCAAAACTGAGGTGAGAACACTTTTTCACCTAGTAGCTGGCTTTGCCACCTTTAAAGCAAGCTCCAGGTTCTTCTGTGCCCCACCATCTTCTTTGGAGGAGATCTTAGGTGTGCTGCTCTGAGCACTTCTCTCCACTGTGGAAAGCTGGTGTGGTGTGGTTTGTTTTGTTTTTGTATTTTTTTTTTGTTTGCTTGTTTGGTTGGTTTTGGTTTGGTTTAGTTTGGCTAATCAAACATTGTAAATTCCTTTATTCAGCTGCTCTCTGACGAGTTTAGGACCATTATCTATCAAGTATATCTAAAACTGGGTAAATTTTGCATGCTTCTAGTTTCTTGGTATGGGCTTAATTTGAAAATATATGCAGGAAGTTACATAAAGCTCATTTGTGCAATTAATTGGATTAATACTTTGCATGACTGCAGGTAGAGTTCTGAATGCATTAAAGAATTTTATCATTTATGAGATGACAATTAACTTGCATGTCTTTAACAGTTTACAATAAATTTGTAGTTTTCATAAGACTAGGCCTTTACATTCTATCCTTGTTAGGTTTGACCTTAAAATGACAATTGCTTTAATTGACTCTTTTCTAGTATTAAAATAAAACTTTTAATCATAAATATAGTCTATAGAGAGACTGACAACTTTACCGAACCTTCTATAGAGCACCAGTAGGAGTATTTCAGGTTTTCATATGCTTTAGTTTATCCAAATATCCAAAGCTTAAAGTAGCAAAGACAAGGGAGACGAATATTACTGTGAATCTGAGTATTCCCTGGGAATTTATAAATCTTGATTACCAAGTATACCTTATTTATCAAACATAGGTTGTTACTTATCTAAATTTTCTAGCATCTTGATTTTAGCCAGTTAGCAAACACATCAGTAGTTAGACATATATCGTTTTTAGTCTGGGTGGACCTTTATAACATTAAATTTTATCACAAGCTACAGTATACTGTAAGCCAGAGTTGAATCACATATATAGTGTGTTATAGCCAATATAGCCTTAAATTTTTAACATCATACAAAAATCTATACCAATCCAAACTATTTGAGATTTATTGGTGCTTCCTTAGTCTGTAACAGGGATATAGTGATAAACGGAGAGCTCGTAGGATTAGGCATTTTACCACCGCTGCTTTATACCATGTAGTCTTTAACTATAGTTAAGATGGTTACCAGCCATGTGGCTGCTTATATTGCCATCAAGTCATTGCCATGGATGAAAGGCACAGTTTAAAACATCTGCTATTTAAATGAGAGTTGAACCAAGTTACATACACATATAAACACAAAGCCGAATCCAAGTTACATGTACACACAAATAGAGTTCAGTCTATAAGATACGTACACACACAGACACACACCCCATGTATAGATTTTAATTATGAGCCTTTTGTTACAAATTTAAAGCCAGATTTTGTTACAGATTTTATAGATTTTAAACCATACTCAATTAGAAACACATGAATCCTGAGATAAGAGTTTACAGCATAGTCTTAAGAGATTGTCTGAGAGCAGAAAACAGAAAAATCATATTGATAAAAGGTCTAAGGATGGAGAGTTGAATAACCATAGAGATAAGAGACTTCAGGACCATTTGTTAGTGTGGCTGCAGAAGTTGTTACAATCTACAAGACTTCAGAAATCAAGTATGCCAATTCTTTTGGCCATTGAATTCTACTGGAGCCAAGCTGTAGTAATAAAATCTGAGTCCCTGGA
>NC_034590.1:94168974-94181394 GCF_900095145.1 Mus pahari | reverse complement strand
AAGAGAGAAGAGAAGAGAAGAGAAGAGAAGAGAAGAGAAGAGAAGAGAAGAGAAGAGAAGAGAAGAGAAGAGAAGAGAAGAGAAGAGAAGAGAAGAGACAGAGAACTGAACACCATGTGGGTATGTTCCTCCTACAAGCTCCAAGAGAGAGCTGAGAACTGAAGCTGAGGCACTGCACACTGGAGCCAGAGAGAGCCTGGAGAGAGCAGGAGAGAAGAGAGATGTTCCCCAGGGATTCAGCAGGCCAGAGGCACAGCAGGCTGCAGGAGCCAGAGAAGCACATAGGTATGTGCTCCTGTGTAGGGACCAGCAGGGCCAGAGGGAAGCAGCAGCTGAAGAACTGGACTATAGGATTTGGAAACAAATTTTGTGGGTGTTAAAAGGGAGCAGCAAACAAATGATCAGTCCATCCTTAGGAGAGTCTGATCAGCAGTTTGGCTTACAGTGGATGCTGCAGGCAGAACAGGTGTGTACTGGGCATGTGCACACTACAGCTGGCAGCTGGCCTTCTTTGCTTTTTGCCTTTTTCCTAGGTCAGGCTCAGATTACCACTTTGTAACAAACTTACAGACCCATCACCTCTAGCTTAAAGACAGGACATTTATACAGTGTGGATGGGGGAAGGGAGGGCAGGGACTGGGGGAGACCAAACAAAACCCAATAGGGCTTGGAACAGAGAAAAAAGCAATAGAGAATGGAGAATCCCTTTCTGTCATATGTCCCCATCCCTTATCTAAGGAATATTGAGGGCGGATTTGATTGCAAAAATAATTTGGAACACTAATTTCAATGAGTGAGGAAGAGGGGAAGGTCCAAGCCCTAAAGTTCAAGGTGTTGTCAAGATTCAGGGAGACCACACAGGGCAGGCCCCACCTCTTATCACCTTGTTCAACACCTGGTATCAGGACTTTCAAATGAAGCCCAGATGTGACAACCCAAGCTCAAAAACAAAGCCTCACCCAAGAGAAATGGTCAGAGATGGGGTTAGCAAAAAGGTTAAAGGCCATGGCTGGGGGTACCTCTGCCTCCAAGAATACCAGAGGGATGCAGGTACCCACCAGTCACTCCCTCGTGGAAGTGTTTGCACAGATCACAAGGAAAACTTACAGTTGGCTGCTGTTGGATGCCTAGCAGTCGGTGAAACATAAAGTGAGTCTGTTGTGGGTGGATTGGAGATAAGGGATAGGGTTCTAGTGGGGAGCATGCAGGAGCCAGGATATCCTCCTGAATCCCTGGCACCAATGTTAGGGTTTATGGGGCAGATAACCTTGGCAGATTGGAGCCAAGATATGCCACAGAAATCATACCATGCAACAGATCGAGAGAGAAAGAAAGAGAGAGAGAGAGAGAGAGAGAGAGAGAGAGACAGAGACAGAGACAGAGACAGAGACAGAGAGACAGAGAGAGAGAGAGCCTGAGACAGAGACAGAGAGAGACAGAGACAGAGACAGAAAGAGAAAGAGAAAGAAAGAGACAGAGACAGAGAGAGAAAGAAAGAGACAGAGAAAGAGAAAGAGAAGAGAAAGAGAGGAGATACAGAAAGACAGAAAGACAGAGACTAGGAGACAGAGATCTGGGTATGGTAACAGGAACATTTTAAAGGCTATGTGTGCCACATTTGGTAGCTGGTGATGATGTGGCGGATGGCACTGAGTTGCTGAAAGCAGGCTTTGACTAACACTATCATTGCACTGTTCACTACAGCTATAATATAAAAGAGTGCACATGTGTACCAGAGGACAAGTGAATACAGAGTATGTGGTGCATACACACAGTAGGGTAATCTGGAAGGCTACAAGAAAGAAGAATGTTGGTCTTCTCATACAATATGGAGGAGACTGGAAAATTATTTTAAATGAAAGAAATAAAGACAAGTTTCACAAGTTCTCACTGACTTGTCCGATCTAAAATTGGGGATATTAATCGTTAATAGAATGGTTAACAGAGACTGGGAAAGAGTGCAGGACTAGGAGGGCTGATCAGGGTCTGAGCTGAAATTGTAGAGGAAGCCTAGAGTGCCACCGAAGCATAGTAGGGCTACTCCAGCTAGACATCTTCATCCTGTATTACACAGTGCTGAATGAAAAAGGTTTTTAAGGATTTTTTTTTTCCTATAAAAAGTGATGTTTGGGACACAGATATACTAACCTTATATAGAAGAGCTACATGTGTTAAAACACCCCTACCCATCATTATGCCTGATTTTAGTGTTGATGTTTTTCTTTAGAAAACTATCATCTAAACTGTGTTAAAGAAAGTATCTTAGCATTGCACTGTGGTGTTGTGAAATGACTATATCTTTCTCAGAAGCCATTATCCATCCTCAGTCAAGCCCTCCCTTGCCTTTTCCAGTCTTAATACCACTAATTCTATCTTTCTGCCTCTATGGTTTTTCCTATTCTGGGTATTTCATGCAAACTGTCATTTTAAGAAAACAAAACACAAGAAACAGTGCAATCACAGCTTGTACTCCAGTTTCTTCTCTGTGGCTGTGATAAAAATGCTTCAACCAAAAGCAACGTGGAGGAAGAGAGGGATTTGTTGTAGCTCACAGGTGACAGCCCATCACTGTGGAAGGCCAGGGCCGGAGGGACAAAATCCATGTTACTGCTTTTTTTACAGCTCTGAAAACCTCATTCAGAAACTGGTACCTCTCATAGTGGGCAGGGTCTTTCTGCATCAATCAATAATAAAGACCACCCCCCCCCCCACACACACACCCATGGTTTAATCTGATCAGGCAATTCCCCAGTTGAGATGTCCTTCTCAGGTGACTCATGGCTGTGTCTGACTCACTGTTAAAGTAACCAGGACAGTATGTAAACTTAACTCACACTATACCTCAAGAATTTTCCCACATAATCTTTATAACAGTAAAGTTGCCCGTTTTCCTACTGAAAAAAGCATCAGAATGAACTTACTGACTTCATTCTCAGATGTCGTTGCAAAAATTTCTTTGTTCTTCCATTGGTTTTAGCATTATAGCCCAGCAAGGGACATCTTCATGTATGTAGCTTCTCTCAAAGGTATCATTACTTCCTTTGGTCTATGTGCAAAACTTACATGAAAAAAAAGATAATAATCTCTAGCAGGGTTATATTAATATTCCACTTTACTGTCCATACATGGAGCATTTGTGTTACAATGATGATGCTGTGAGCAGTGAATATGTATGTGTATATAATATATACTTTATGTATACATACATATGTAATATATAATATTTTAGAAGTGCCTTGGGTTGTGACACTTGACTTTGGGAAATGAAAAGATGTTTTCTGTCCTTCTCTCACTCCTGGCAGAGTGATTTTTCTCCAGGAAAAAAACCCTCGTATACCAAGCCAGATTACATTTCCAATTTATCGCTCCCGTGGAAGTGGCTGCAGGATAAGAACAAATACAGTCTGTGTTCAATCTATTCAATTAGAACGGAACAAGAAATTTATTTCAGCACATACAAATCAGCAAATCCCATCCTGGTTGAATCCCATTTAGCATTTACGTAGGCTTAATTAAATCACCAATGGGGTTTCTTACAAGGAGAATGGCCTTCAGGAATCTGCTTGCTAAATACTTCCCAGCAAGGCTGGTGGGGGGTAAACAAGGAGGTTTGCTCGCTTGCTTGCTCAGAGCCCCTCGAATCCCTCCAACTTTCAGATCTCTCTGACTGTGAGCTTGCAAGGGCTGGTAAACAAACAAGGGTCCACGAGTGGTGGGGGGAGGCCAGTGGAGCAGGGCACTGTGCTATTGGGTTCATAAATTCCGACTTTCCGAGCTGTGCCTCGATCCACAGACCTTTAGGAGCAAGCTTCTCTTCTCACAAAGGGCAAAAGGTTTTGTTGCAAACAGCCCAGCCCTTGTGAACATCGAGAACTAGACAGTGGGAAGAAAAAAGGGGCAGTCATTATCAATTATCCTTGTGAAAATCAATGCTTGTTCAGTTCTCCTTGCCTGGCAGGTTCTCCAAACCCATCCTCCAGATTCCTCCTCTCCTGCTACCTGGGCTCTTGACCGACCTCCCTCGGTCCCTCCCTCCCTCCTTTTCCCTATCTTCCTATAACCCCCTTCCCCACTCCTCACTGTAAATTCCTTGTTGCACCAGCCTTCCTTTCAGTAACTCAGCAGCATCAGCGTCCTTCATTACCCGCCTCAGCCAGATAAACTGCCTCTCGCCTGTCCTACGAGGTTCATATTATGCGACAGGAGCCCGCTTTAAAAGATCAATATCTTGTTCATTCTCTCTGTCTCCCACTCTGTCTGTTTATATCTTTCTCATGTCCTCACTCTAAGATGGCCTTTTGCTCTCCCCCTCCCCCAATAAACCTCTTGTGCTAGATCTGTTGAATAGTGTGATCTCTTAGTGGCATACTTTGGCCCTGACCCTACCAAAGGTATCCCACCATCTTATCCTAACACCCTTCCCCTCCTTCCTCTCTCTTCCCCCCTTTCCTCTCTCTTCCTCCCTCCCCCCCCACTCTCCCCTCTCTATTCTTCTCCCCTGTTTCCCACCCTCTCTGCCCTGCCATGTCCCACTACCCAAGCCAGCATTGTAATATGCTGGAAGACTCAGGCTGCTTATGGGCCTTGGCTTTCCTCTGCTGATCATGATCAGCTGAGCATCTCTCTCCCTCTGAGCCAGGCTTTTCTTTCGTCAACTCATTTGATGACATTCAGGGAGGAAATGTCTGTTCTACAATAGAAGGAAATAGATCAGAACATGGGAACTAAATCTAGATCCGTCCACCTGGTTTCTGAGTTCCAGCATCTTCTGATTACTACTGACCGAGGTTAGCTTCCCTAGAAGAACCTGTCCCATGAGGGGAAGGAACTACAATAGTAGGCAAAGCCCAGGTCTCCGGCTAACATCCTGTTTCTGCATTTTCAAGTCTATAGAAAAAGCTTGCAATTATTAGTTCCAGAGTACCTTCGAGCAGACTGGGAAATGGCAGGAAAGAGGAGTTTTAAAATTACAGTTCTCTTTTCAGTACTGAGAGTTAAACCCTGAGACTTGAAAGTGTTAGGCATGTGCCCTAGCACTAACCTACATCCACACCTTTTTTCCTTTTCCGAGACATGGCTTTTCTGTGTAGCCCTGACTGTCCTGGAACTCACTTTGTAGACCAGGATGGTCTTGAACTCAGAAATCCACCTGCCTCTGCTTTCCAAGTACTGGGATTAAGGGCCTGTGCCACCACCACCCGGCTACATCCACACTTTTAATACTCTTGTTTTCTTTTGTGTTCTCTCTCTCTCTCTCTCTCTCTCTCTCTCTCTCTCTCTCTCTCTCTCTCTCTCTCTCTTTTTCTTTCACTATTCCTCTTCCTATGCCCTAAACTCTATTCCATTCTATACCAGTTGTATNCACCCGGCTACATCCACACTTTTAATACTCTTGTAAGCTGAGGGATTTGGTTCTTCTCTCTCTCTCTCTCTCTCTCTCTCTCTCTCTCTCTCTCTCTCTCTCTCATCTCCCTTCACAACTCCCCTTCCCATGCCCTAAACTCTATTCCATTCTATACCAGTTGTATGGCTGGTACCTCGGGGAAGGGATGGCTTAGCATGGGCCTGCCAAGGCACCCCCTTCCACCTCACCATACCTGGCTCTACAAAGCTCTACAAAGTTCTCTTTCTTTCTTTCTTTCTTTCTTTCTTTCTTTCTTTCTTTCTTTCTTTCTTTCTTTCTTTCTTTCTTTTAATAAAACACAACACCTTGAATTCACTTTGTAGCCCAGAAAGACCTCGAGTTCATAATCTTCCTGTTTCAGCCTCCCAAACAGCTGGGCCTCTATCATTGCACCTGGCTGACATCTCACCTTCCAAGGTTTTGCTCCTGTTTGTTTTCCTATTGAACTCCTGGTTCCAAGAATGTTGAGGTCTGTTCCGGGGAGTACTAAAAATAAGTTCCTTCCTATAAAATCTGGAAGGACCTTGGAACCAGCTGGTTCATGCCTCTCTGTGTAGAGTGGAGGACCCCGGGAAGGAAGCCAATATCCACAGAGCTAGAGATGCCATGGGGTCATGTTACCTTCATCTTCTGCATCCTCCAGGAGAGCGTTATTATTTATCCTGTTTGAAAGACAAGAGACGGCATTCCTCCAGGCTGATGAGTTCAGTCTCCAGCGATGTTTAGTTACAAAGATGCTAACTCTGTCTGCATGGCTCTGCAGACCTCAGGTGGTGGGGATGCAGGAGGTTAATAGCCTCTTTGAATATGAAGACATGTGAATTGGAAAGCAGCTGAGAATAATAGAAAAATAAAATTGAAAGTTGCAGGCTGGAGTTGGGGTCCTGGGTCTCACATTTGCCAGTTGTTGGATGTCAAGTCCCTGCGGTCCACCTATCGCGCCCTGGTGCTCGAGGCAGAATTTCACATGCACATGTATATTCAAGCAGAATTCAGATATCTAAATACTTTCCAAATCTCTAAGATACTTGTATGACAGTTTTGTGCATGTACACACTGTATTGTGATTATGGTTGCTGCTACTATTGAGGAGTACCCCTCTTTCTTGCCCTTTGAACCCCTTCATTGTTCCAAATTGTCCCCTACTGACTATGCCTTTGAAGAGAATGGTATCCCCTCCTGTGGTACCATGCAGCCAAGAGCTCTTAGGAAGGGATGGGGTCCTGAGGGCACCTCTGCATCCATGACAGAATGTTAAAGGGCTCTATCTTGTGTAGGTTTCCATTAGTCCTTTGTGTTTGTGATTGCAATTACTGGGCCACGACTGGATGGCAGCATTTCATGGCATCCCTCTCATCTTCCCCCACAATCTTTCTGCCTCCTCTTCTTAGAGGAGTGATACAGACTTCGAGTTCCTCTATCAATCAATATAGCTCAGAGCTCTTTGAGAGAGTCTCAAGAGGAGCATTGCTTTTATCAGGTTGGCCTCTGAGCATATCAGTGTGGGGCATTTTCTTGCTTACTATTGGAGAAGAATGGCCCAGCTCTTTGCGGGTGGTATCATCCCTGGGCAAGTAGACTTGTGTGAGATAGTGGATCATGCCAGGAGACTTGGTAAGGCTGAGTGGGTTGGAAGACCCGGAACCTCTGAGAACCACTTGAGAGGACAGTAGGAGCTTCACCTGCTTCCGACCAGGCCCCTGTCACATGACCACAGCACCCCACTGAAGATCGTGACAGTCACATAGGGACAGTACCCCTGGCCCCTCCACATGCAGCTGAGGCATCCCTAACATCTCAGACCAAGCCAACAGAAAGTATCGGCTGTTAGACTCCAACCCACCCAGATCCCATCCAGAAGGAATAAAGGTGTGAGAATTACTCCATCACAGATCACCTGACAGCTTCTCTCCTACAAGATCTGGAACACTTCTGGGGAAGAGAGCACTCTCCGGAAACTTTCACCACTGGAAGGTCTGCTGCACCTTGCCTGCTACCCAACCCCTCCCTGGCTCTGTGCAGTGCAGAGTCTAGCTGCTTCACCAACTTCGGAGCAGTGGGCTGAGGCTGAGATTGCATTCCCTCTCCCTGCTTGCATCCTCTCCCCCTTGTTTGAACTCTTTCACTTAGCCAGAGATCTCTGAGGATAGCATCTGGGACACAGACTGGAAGACTTGGGCTGAAGAAGGAAGTTGGATCAAAGCCTGGGAGTAAGCCAGGTAGCAGCATTCTACCATGTTCTCTGCTTCAGTTTCCATGTGAACTGCTGCCCCGACTTACTTTAATGATGGACTCTGACATAGAAGTGATAGACTCTAACTTTGAAGGGTAACCAAATACACTATTACTCCCCCCAGGTTGTTTCGAGCCATGGTGTTTATCACAGCAACAGAGAACAAACACAAGAACACTCATCAAGCATTTCTTTTTAAGAAAGTCACTGTAAAATTACCTCAACATTCTCTACTATCAGACTGCCTGGATTTAACTTCAAGCTATGTCTGTGGCTATAGAAAATAGTCTTTCTCTGCTGAGGCCCTCTTTTATCATGCAAAGGGCACAACCCGTGCCAAGCCCTTGAGAAGACTGCATGAGAGAAAGCACCTATATTTGGTAGATGTTCAGCAAACACTGTCATTTGCTCCATGTCGTTTATATAGTCATGTGCTGGATAATAGAATTTCAGTCAACATAGGACCACACATACCACAGGAGTCTCATAAGATGTATCTCCCACCGAAGCTGTAGCAGTCTTAGTAAGTATAAACACACTCTGTGCTGTTGGCAAACTAACAAAGCCTTCTTATAAAGACTTCCTGTACATAAATGGGGAGAGGTGACAAGGGCCACCGAGGGACAAGTCAGAAGGAGCTGAACATTGTTCCATGAACATCACATATCTGTGACAGTTCTGAGTTGTATATGAACTGGGAAACTTGCCTCTGCCACCCTAGAAATACATCCCGGCTAAGAAGGTCAGGAAAGCCGGTGGCCCTTCTTGCTTTGTGTCTTCCATTCTCTCTTCCTTTTTCCTTCCTCCCCTGGTCTGGACTTCAGATGACAAATCTCTCTTTTCAGCTTTTCCTCTGGATGTCTTCATTCCACATTGGCTGCCCCTCCCAAAGCAATCTGTCTGGCCTCTGGTAGAGGTTAGCTATGGTAAGAAAAGCAGCACCCCCTATCTAATGAACTAATTAATTCCCTTATGACCACAGGTTCAGAGTGTGGTACTGAGTATGCAATTACACTCTCTGCATGTGAGTGTGGTGTTCCCACAGATATGTGTGTTTGAATGGGCATAGACACACTGGTGAGTGTGTGTGTGTGCGTGTGTGTGTGTGTGCGCGTGTGTATGCATGTGTATGAGTAAGTCTGATATTTGGTATCTTTCTCTATTACTCTCTTTTTCATATATGAAGGCAGGGTTTTTGGCTGAACTAAGAGCTTTCCAAATCCAACTAGTCCAGCTAACCAGCTTGTCCAGCAATGACCTGTCTTTACATTCTGAGTGCTGGGATTACAGGAGAGGTGTCACATCTGCCAACTCCTATGTGGATGGTGGGGATCCAAACCCTAACCTTCAGCCTAACACAGCAAGTGCTTTCTCCACAGAGCTGCCTCCCAGCCCTCTAACACATTCTTTCTCTCTTCTGTCACTTGTCACTCAACAGCTGGGACCTCTGTCTAGCCTCCTCTCTCCTCTTTCCCTCATCCTGTCTGATTCAGGTGTTGATGGCTGATATCTCAACACCGAGTCAGCTGCTACGGTCAACTGTGATGTCACAGCTGGAATTCATTAACATCTTTATAGCAAAATTAACTATCAGAAGAGTTGGAAGAGTCTGAGAGAGAGGCTGGCTGAGGGTGAGGGGCAGACAGAGGGTCAGAGATTCTGCAGGGAGAGGAAAGGCTGTTGCTGCATTGTTATTTATTGACTCTTGTATTTTGAATCCTGTACACTAAGTAATTTTTAAACACACTGCCTTTGGTTTTCTTTATCTGTATGTTGAGTGTGTCATGGGACAACAAAGACCCATAAAACAGCAATAGCTTGATCAAGTTTTCATATATAGTCACTGGTAAATTTAGGGTTTACACTTATTTGGGAAAGTATGATAAAATTTTAAAATGATAAGCTGTCAGATATTCTTCAGGGGTCAGAGTAAAGATTATCTATCAAAAATGGAGAAGGTGTTGGGGGTGGGGTGGGTGGCAGCTAGAAGCAGACCGGGGCTGGTCAAGACAGAGCAGGTTCTCTGGCTGGACCCTGTGGTCAGAGCAAATGCCACAAGCTCGGCCTGGCTGAAAACCTGTGAGCAAATGAGCTACAAGGAGACATGGTGTGAGCCTAGGTCCAGCAGCCAGGCTTGAGAGGAGGTTAGGACCACCTGGGGACCCAGTGCTGAGGGTGGAGGGTCACTGGTTAGCCCTAGGTGAAAAAAGAGGCTAAGACCTGGGGAGAGGCAGGCAGCCCTGTACTGTGAACAGCAAGGTGGAATAGGAATCCTAGTTAATTAGTCAGAACCTGAGAGGTTGGGCACCATGAGTTTCAGGACCATTTGCGTTCTGAGAACAAATGAATGAGCAATGCTCTCCATTCAAGAGCAGAGAGTACACAGCCTACTGGCAGAAACAACAGAAATCCCTATGCAGTGATAGTGGGGAAGCACAAGAGGGTGTTAGTCACTTTAAGGAAGAACCACTGATTTACTTATATCCTGCAATCTAGGAAGACTTCATGTGGGAGAAAGGGGTGGCTTCAGTTAGGGGAACAAAAATAAGATATATAGAAGGGACAACAGGTGGCCAAGGTTTGGAGACAGAAAAGCCAACTGCAGAGAGAAATCAGAGCCAGATCACATGATATCAGGTGGGGTGCAGAGATCACAGGGAAAAAGAGTCTGGAAAGACTGGCAGAGACATGGAGTTTTAAATTTTGTCAAGTCTGAGAAATTATAAAAATCAAAGAGTGCTGGATATCTGTCTTTTATTTAAATAGTGAAAGAGACCAGGGATGGTGGTGCACACCTGTGACCTCAGTACCGGAGAGACCTTGCAGGTGGCTCAGTGAAGAACATCCCTGACTATGTAGAAGCTCACTGTCCCAGAGCAGAAGGATAGAAGGAGGCACATAGCTGGAGCCGTGGAAGCAGCCTGTCTTCCTGACAGGACACTTATCTTTAGGCTCCAGGACTTGCCCTTCCACAGGCTTCTAGGCACAGGTTAGACATTAATGTTTCAATTTGAGATGTGATAATTTGTCTTTAAAAAAAAAATCTCTGCTTCTTGAAGGAGACTCTGAAGAGAAATGAACTAGCTGCTGTCAGGGTGGTGACTATAAAAGTAATGTAGCTCAGGACAAAGAGTGTTACAGAATGCAGACTGGGAGTATACTGGTCAAGGTTCTCCAGATCAATGAAATGAAGTGTGTGTGTGTGTGTGTGTGTGTGTGTGTGTGTGTGTGTGTGTGAAGCTATGTAGGGATGCCCAGACAGTTGAAGACTCAGAAAAAAAGGCAGTAGTTGACTCTGAAGGTTGTCTATTGGCTGAGCTACCCTTTCTTAGGAAGGTAGCCATTGTTTTATTAAGGTCCCTAACTGATTGGTTGAGGACCACCTACCTGGTAGAAGTAAACTGCTTGATTCATTCTATTAATTTAAATTTTAATCTCATTTTAAAATCTTCATAGAAACATCTAAATTATGCTTTGTCTCTGTGAACAGGGATCCATCCCAGCTGACACAGCAAGTTATAATCAAAATGAATTTTTTCAAACATGTTCATAACAAAGCATCTACCAGAGCTTCTGATGTGAGTGTCCTTATAGGCATCAACATACTATAGCCCTTGGGCCAAATTGTATTCATCATCTGTTTTATTAATAAAGTTTTATTGGAATAGAGCATGTTAATTCATGTATTGTCAATGAATACTGCCATGCTACATGGAAGGCTGAGTGGCTGAGACAAACACAATATGGTTACAGAGACATAGAATGTTTGTGGAAAGGGCATGCTGACTTCTTATGAATTCAATTGAGTACACCTGTCACCTTTCAAGTGTGACCTGTTGACAAGGATAGAGGAAAAAGTGTGGATTAGAAAGGGCTCCATTCTGTTCCAATTTTAGAAGTCAAGCCAGGAGGGTGATTCCACAGAAGAATCTAAGAAGAGGCAGCCACTGAAACTTCAGGAAACTCAAAGAATTTGCTATCACACCACTGTTCAAATTGACAGATGTTTCCAGGAGGCAAGCATGAATACCAGGTTTGTGGGAAGCCACATAACGCCATTACAAGATGGCGCTGGCTACCGCTGGACACCGCCCGCAAGTCCTGGTAAGCAACCAATGTGCGCATGTGCAGAGGGGTTTTCACGCCAAGTCACAGCTCATCCCGGAGCACGCAAATGAGGGACTGAAAGCAACACCAATCAGGTATGGCCACACCACTCCTAAGCCTATTTAACCAGCGCCAGTTTCGGGGCTTGGAGTCTTTCGCCTTCGCAATCAAACTCCCCAATAGACGTGTGCAGAAGAATCCTGTTGTGGCATCTTCCTTGCTGGCGAGTCGGGCGTCTACACAGGTTGGTCTATTAAGATTAGATAAAGTTCTCAAGTTTTGATAGGAAGTGAAGCAAAGAGTTAAATGTTGGCTGGGGACATATGAAGTTTGGTGGTAACACACCAGCAAACCGTGCATGAAGCCGCAGGCTCCCTCCTCAGAACTGAAGCAAGCAGATAAGTAGCTAGGGAGGGATGGAGAAGAGATCGATCATAGAGAGGTGATGGAAAAGCTCAGAGTTCATTCCCATCTTTATAAAACTCAAATTTCACAAGGTTAATTAATTTTGTTTTGACACTTAAATCTCTCATTCTCATCTATCTGTGTGGCTGTGTGTATAAGAGAGAGGGGAGCAAGGCAGACAAAAGTAATGAGGAAGGACAGAAAAAAGGGGGAGGGAGGGAGGGAGGGAGGGAGGGAGGGAGGGAGAGAGAGAGAGAGAGAGAGAGAGAGA
>NC_034590.1:94166361-94168962 GCF_900095145.1 Mus pahari | reverse complement strand
GGGAGAGAGAGAGAGAGAGAGAGAGAGAGAGAGAGAGGGAGAAAGGAAGGGAGAGGACTGGAGAGGGAAGGAAGAAGAAAGACATGTTCCATACATCTATTATCAGATTCTTTGCTAATATGTATAGCAAGCACAGAGAACACAGATCCCATCATACCCAGTATTGCCTGTGTCTAAGACCCCTTCCTTGCACAGCCCACTGTGTAATCTGCCCTAGAGATGAACTGCCAGTTATTGTTTGCTTAATGATATATTTACTTTCATTTTTAAAAGATATTTTCACAAGGATTACAATTATCTTCTTATAGCATTTTGAAGAAATCATTGCATTATCTTCCAGATTCCATTATTTCTCCTAGGAATGGGACCATCCGTTTCATTGTTACCTCTTTGATAGCATCTACCACCAACATGCCCTTTATTCTAGGGGCTTTTACAACTTTCCCGTTGTATTTAGGTTTTCGTTGTTTTGTAAGAATGTGCTCCCATAAGTAACTGTTGGGTTTTTTTTTTTTTTTTAAATCCTGTACAAGATTTCAGCAAAATCTGTAACTAATAGTTTTCAAATGACTATTTTCATTCCATTTTCTACTTCTATATCTTTAGCTTTTCAGTATCTGTATCTTTATTTTCACAAGTAGACATGATAGATTAATAGGCAAATAAATAAATGACAGATGGATGGTAGATAGATAGATAGATAGATGAGAGATGATAGGTAAACACAGTCATCATTCCCATTGAAGGTCATGCATGAAGCCGTGGGTTTATTCCTCAGAAATGAAGCAAGCAGAGAGGCAGCCAGGGAGGGGTGAAGAGGAGACATAAATGAATAGGTGATCAAGAAATACATATAGCTCATTCTCATCTTTTTGAAACTCAAATTTTAGCATGTCAATTCATTTCATTTTACCCCTAAGTCTCCTGTTATTTTATTTATCTATTTATTTATTTGTTATGTGTGTGTGAATGCTTGTCATAGCATAAGTGAAATACGGTGGCTAGAAGACAACTTTCAGGAATCAATTCTCTCCTTCAACGATATGATTTGAACTCAGTGTGTTGGGCTTTGCAGCTAGTGTCTTTACCTGATGAGCCATCTCACCAGCCTGGCTTGGTTGTTAGTTTTATTGCAAAATTTTTGGTCTGTTTTTGATACATTATGTATCAATTTTTCTTCTGTTGTTTTGTGTTTTTGTTTTTGTTTTTGTTTTTGTTTTTTTTTTTTTACAAATTCCTATTTTCTGGTTCAGTGATTTTTCTTTTAGTTTCTTCTAATCTGTTGTTAAATTGCTCACTGAGTTCTCAAATGTAGTTACTTAATTTCTAATTCTCATATTTTTGTAGTACCATGACTGAAGCTGGGACATTTCATATGCTAAACAATCACAACCCCATGGAGGTACATCAAAAGCCCTTGGGGGTTTTATTTAAATTTATTTATATCCCCCAAACTGTCCCCCTCCTAGTCACCCCCTCTCAGTGTCCCTCCCCCATCTGCTACCTCTTTGCTTCTGAGAGGGTGCCCCCAGGTATCTCCAATCCCTGGCACATCAAGGGTCTCACTATATAAACCAGACTAGTCGTGAAGTCTCCATCCTCCAACCTCTGCTGGGAACTGGGATTCTAGGTGTTTACCTCCACACACAGCAGATTTGAAAGCCCTTTTGAAAGTACTGTTAAAAATTAGATTCCAGAGATCCTGTTAAAATTCCTTAGCCTTTTCTTAATTTGGTTCACCAGACTAGCCAGAACCATTTTAAATCCTGTGTCTACTTCCAGAACCTTAATCACCTTGTATACTTCCATTGTGGTTCTGTTTAGTCTCAGGCCTTCTGAACCTAGGAATTTTTGGTTAAGTGATAGAGATTGCACATGGAAAAATGTTAAGTCTCAGTGTGACTTTTCCTCCAGGGTGTTTATTTTAGCTACATACATACACATGTGCCCTCAGGAGTGATTTTTGGAATCAGAGATAAAGATGTCAAAAGAGGAGCACATCCAGAGTTCTGGCCAGAAACACGTGGCACACTGAAAGAGTGTGTATACACAGTGCTACCAAGATGCAGTGCTAAAGCCATCATAGTGGAGGCAGAACACACACGGGTCTCAAGAAGGAATGGAGGAAACTAGGAAAGCAGAAGTCCAGAGTGTGTCAGAGAGAGATGCACTTCACAGCCTGTGGCTGCAGCAGGAATGTGCTGTTATACTCTCAGGGTAAGTGACTCAGAAAATGACACAAAGACACCCTAGTGATCTGACCCTCCTATTTGTACCATACCCACTGACCTCTGGACTGTTCACTTACTGAATATGAAGCATTTCAAACCACACAGTCTACAGGGTCAGTTTCCTACAAGTAAGAGTAAAAGAATGGATTCAGGATGTGAGCATGAAGATCAAAGCATTGGTGATTAGATAAAGGAGTTGAGTCTTTGATAAAGCAAGTGACAATGAAATCCTGAGGGTAAAGGATTGGAATAAAAATGGGGCTATGGTCTCCCTTTCTCTTGCTGTTCTCCTCCCTTCCCTCCCTCCCTCCTTCCTCTTTCTTTCCTTCCTTCCTTCCTTCCTTCCCTCCCTCCCTCCCTCCCTCCCTCC
>NC_034590.1:94164236-94166348 GCF_900095145.1 Mus pahari | reverse complement strand
CCTCCCTCCTTCCCTCCTTCCTTCCCTCCCTCCCTCCCTCCCTCCCTCCTTCCTTCCCTCCTTCCTTCTTTCCTTTTCCTTTCTCCTCCCTGTTTTTGCCTCTTTCTCTCCTTTTCCTCTTCTCTCCTCCTCCTCCTCCTCCTCCGTCTTTTTCTCCTTCTCATCCTGTTCTTTCCTTCTCTTTTTCCTCTTCCTTTTTCTTTATTGCCTTTTCTAGAACATAGGAATTGCCTTCCTCTTTGTAATTGCATATTTTTATAGTTCAAGCCATAATATTTTACAACAGCATTGTACCAAATTTGCACAGTTCTCTGGAATTTAGTTGGGTGTCCATGTGTCTCATTTTAAGAAATATTTTAGCTGTGGGCAAAGCTCACATTGAACTGGTTTAGGAATATAACTTGTACTGGCTCATTCATATATATATATATATATATATATATATATATATATACTTGGCTAGAAAGAAGTAACTACATGGTAAAATGTTGGCATTCTTCCCAACATCAATGTTCTTATTAAGAAAGAGCTCAGGGTTTGGATAAATATACCTTTGCTCTTGGATTGATTAATATATACTATATCCCTCCTAGACATGATTAGTTGATTAGTTTTGGGATTAGTCAGGTTAAGTAAGTTAGAACAGTCAGTGAGAGGTTCAGGACTGTTTTAATGTTGGGGAAGAGAAGTTCTCTTGGATTTTAACAAGGTTTGTGCATATAGGGAGCAAGTATCTGCTTCAATAATTTGATTATCAGGAAGGCAAACTCAGGAGGTAAGTTTGGCAGATGACAGAAATCAAAGAACATTGACTGGGAAGCACACCTGAAATCCTTAGAGATAATTCCATATGTTCTTTCCATATGCAGTCCAATTTCCTTAGGTTTTCAGACAACAACTGAAGTCATCGCTGCTTTAGAAAAAAGTAGTTCACATGCTCCATCCTGTAGCTAAGTCAAATGAAGACACATCCATGCACAGGGTAGAGGAGACAGGGAGTCAGGCAATAGGAATGATGTCAGTGTTTGATACGAGGAGTGAGCACCAGTGTTCTGTAGTGCAACTGAGTGCATGCAAGAAACAGTGATGCAGTGTATATATCAAATTAGTTAGAAGTGGCCTGGGAGATGGTTTAGTTGGTTAAGTGCTTGCCATACAAGAATGCAGACTTGAGTTTGGATCCCCAGCATATAAAAGGTCAGCAAGGCGCATTTGTCTGTAACCCCAGCATTGGGGGATGAGGAGACAGGTAGATCTGGGTGGATCTCTGGAGTCAGCTGACAGAACAGCTAGCAATCAGTGAAAATATAAGTTTAGAGAGAGAGAGAGAGAGAGAGAGAGAGAGAGGACCCTGTTTCCAAAATAAGGAGCAGGGGAGAGCTTGAGAAAGATGTCTGATGTCTACTTCTGAAGAGCACACACTTATTTACACGCGAACTCTCTCTCTGTGTCTCTATCTCTGTGTCTGTGTCTCTCTGTGTCTGTATCTGTCTGCCTCTCTCTCTCTCTCTCTCTCTCTCTCTCTCTCTCTCACTCACTCAAACTACAGTAAAATAGAGAAGAATTTGAATGAACTCATCACAAAGACATGATCAAAGTTTAAGCTGCTGGATATACATACTAATTATCCAGAGCTGATCATTATGCAATGTAAACAGGAGCTGTGTATACAGACATCTTATGCTGATCAAAACAAAATTTTTAAAAGAAATAATTAGAAAAAGCTGGAAGCCAATATTGCCCAGAGTCGGAGCCAGAGCAAAACACACGCCCATAAGCTACTGTTTCCATTCTCAAACTGTCTGGGGAAACCTCCCCTCCTGTAAGCTCTGCAGCTGAACAATTGCATGCTGACTGACCTGAGGTCCTAGTTAGAATTTAGATACACGCGTTCTCATGAACATCACTCTGGCCCTATTGAGGGAACCTCTGGTCTGACTTAAAGCAAAGAACACAGATTGTGCAAACAAGCTTGCCATCATCAAAAAGGGTCTTGCATACACAAGCCTTGTCCAACATTCTTTTTTTTTTTTTTTTTTTTTTTTTTTATCGGGTTTCTCTGTATAGCGCTGGCTGTCCTGATTTAAGCTGTGAGATTGTGAAATACAACTT
>NC_034590.1:94108780-94164146 GCF_900095145.1 Mus pahari | reverse complement strand
AAGCTTGCCATCATCAAAAAGGGTCTTGCATACACATGCCTTGTCCAACATTTTTTTTTTTTTTTTTTTTTTTTTATCCTTAGGCTCTGTTCTGTGAAAGGAAAACTGATTTAAGCTGTGAGATTGTGAAATACAACTTGCTCGGATGCTCCAGGGGAGCTCAATAAAGAGACCGCTGGCAGCTGATTAGGTCAGAAATGCAGGCACATCAAGCTGGCCTGTTGACAAGGTAGCAGAAAGGCAAGAGCCCCCTTTGCCTATTAGTCTGCAGTAGTGGGCTCATTGTCTGAACACCTAATGAGGCAAAGGACTCCAAAAGAGTGGGAGGAAGGACAGCATCTCCCTCTCAGCCCATAACAAAACTCACTGTTGCATAAAACACCATTTAACTTTCGAATGGGAGGAAAAGTTGTTGTTAAACAGCAGCAGGACCCAGAGGGGTAGACCGTCTACCCAGGCTCCCTTCAAGGTCTCCCATAATATTAGAGAAAGGAGCAAGCCGATCCCAGAGGGAAATGATAATCCTCTTTGCCATGTCTAAAGTAATAAGGACAGTGAAAATGATAATAATAATAATAATAATAATAATAATAATAATAAATAACAATACTACCACTACTACTACTGTTGCTGCTGCTGCTGCTGCTGCTGCTGCTGCTGCTGCTGCTGCTACTACTGCTACTACTACTACTACTACTACTACTAAAGTGAGCTTAGCTAATGATTTTCTGGACTGTTTGGCAACAGGTGTTTGAACTTGAGCACACGAACAAGCGTTTCCCAGTCTCTAAGACTGCATACTGGGGATGCAGCAAAGCCCTGGGTGTAGAATATGTCTGGACACAGTGCTGTGGGTCTGTTTTGTGTTACAGACCAGGTGACTAATGTTACTGGTAAGTGCTGCAGCTGACATTTAAGCTGCACCCATTTTATGAGGTACTTTCAGCTCTGCCCGGATATTGGAAATATCTGCAGATGTATTTAGGAATATGTATATATGCATGCTTGTATGTAATGACATTAAGAAAAAGAGGCCACGAATTTGAAAGAAAGGAGGTGGGTGGTAGTACGTGGGAGGGGAGAGAAGGGAACTGGAAAATGGTATATTTACATTATAATTAAATTTTCAAAAAGGAAAACAATATTAAAAAAATAAAATTGATGGTGAAGAGATTGCCACCCAGTTAATCAGAGTATCATGGAGTGGCTACTGGGAATGATATGTTTTAAAAATTATGTATTTTTATTTATTATTTGTGTGATGTGATGTGTGTGGGCATGCACATGCATGTGCCATGGTGTACTCCATACAAGGTATATGGAGGTCAGAGGAAAATTTTGTGAGTTGTTCTTTCCTTCCGTCTTTACATGAGTTCTAGGAACTAATTGTTGACCGTTAGGCATGAACATCAAGCAGCTTTATCCAGTGGACCTTATCATCAGCCCAATGGCTACTTTTTACATTTATCTGTCTGTCTGTCCATCTGTCTATCTGTTAAATCATGAATGCTGTTCTCCCTCCCAGTTCCCCCCCCTCACAAAGTCCCTCTCCCAACCCCTCAGAGGAGAATGTGGGGACCTTCTGTGTATCCCCCAACCCTGGCGCATCAAGTCTCTTCAGGGTTAGGCATAACCTCTCTTGTGGCCAGACAAGGCAACCCTATATGTCAGAGCCTCAGTTGACCCATGCGTGACCCTTGGTTAGTGGTTCCATCTCTGAGAGCTTCCAAGGGACCAGGATAGTTGACTCTGTTGGTCTTCAAATGAGTTTCCGAATGAGGTCCTCAAACTTTCGTGTGCACAAATTATTGGAAATGTTGATACATTGCAGATCCCGATTAAATAGTCTAGAGTTGAACCTGATATGCTATATTTCTAGAATGTATTCAGATAGTGCTCTTGCTACTGTCTAGCAGTCTTTTTCAAACTTCGGTGTGTTAGACTCACAGGATGCGGATAGACTAGACACACAGGCTTGTTAAGATAAAGTCAGACATTGGCTTCTCTATTGATACCAAGGTCCCGGGTGCTATTTAATGCATTGATTCTCAAACCTGGCTGTTCATTAGAACCATCTGGAAACAGTGGACCATTCCAAATCCCTCCTGCTTCCAGTAGATGTTAAAATTCAGCAAAGGCTTTGAATTAGTGGCATCAGCAATTTCTACAAACTTGCTCAGTAATAAGGATAGCAGTTTCCTTGGCCAAACTGGAGACTTTGTAAATTTTAATCAAGGAGATAGTAACTAGGGAATCAATATGTTTTTACAGACACCTCAGGTTATTTTTTAAGCAAGTAAAATTTCAAAGTAAACATACTCACATTGATTATGGAACAAAATGATCCCAGGACTTTTGATTTGGTCCAGGATTATGGGCATCTCTCTAGCTACTCCATGGAAACTTGGATGCCATGTCAAAGTAAGGCTTTGATCATGTCTGGTTTTGATGAGAACTGCTGGTGATCTCAAGATTCCTAGGTTCTGTTTCTTTCATTTACAATAGGAAGCTTGTTTGCTGATGAATGCTTCCAAGAAGCCCAAATGTTCCAGGGAACACCCCTGAAAACATCACTAGAAAGAAATGAAACCTCTAGAGTGGGATCTGGCAGGATGCTGCTAGGTCACTGAATCATTACCATTAAGGAGAAGGCATGCCCCTTCTAGTCTCACTTTGCTTTTTGGTTCATTATAAAAGCAATGTGCTCTATGGAATCCTTGGACTGGGACCTCCACAATAGTGAGTCCAAATGAACTTTTTTCTCTTTATAAGTCAATTGCCTCAAGCATTTTGTTATAGTAATCCAAACCTGATTAACACATTTAAGTCTAATGACTTTTCTATAAATCTGTTATAGGAAGGTCTGTGTAACTCACATTGCTTGTCTCTCTAGAAATAATTATACCTTTTTTCAGTAGCAACAGTTTGAGGAACTTTCTCTCTGCTGACTTTCTGAGCCAGATTCAGAAATTAGCACATAAACTAGAATCGAGCCAATAAATGCATCAAAGATGCTTTGAAGGTGGCCATGCTCATAGCCTTGTTGCTCAAATAGAATGGAAAACAGAAGAGGTAAAACAACACAAAACAAAACAAAAACCCAAAGGGTGCCTGCTTCTGGGACACAGGCAGATTTCCATTATCCGAAGATGATAGCATGTAAGCAGGGACTGCTGAGCATACTCCACTCTGAGGGAGAGCCTCCATCATTGAGCCTGACACTGCCAGGTTCCATGCAATATGAAAACTAAAAGACAGAGGTAAATTTTATCACACCACTGAGCTCCTAGATCCAGCTATGCCTGAAGGTGCCCCACTCTGTTCTAAATTATGTGAACCAGTTTAGGTTTTATTCGACTGAGTTTGTAGATTTAAATGTTCTTTCCCTTAAAATTAAATGTGGCTCTACTGATGCTGTTAGCATTTTTTAGATGGCACAGACAATTCCCATGAGGACGTGGAACTTGATCTAACTCTAAAATTGAAAACGTGGAAACCAGAAGTGAGCAAGAATATACTTTGGAGTGTTTCCCATTCTGCCATAAGTACTAGATGACTGACCCAAATGTGCCTTGCCAGGCTATTGTCTTCTATAGTGAGAAGAGACATTTCCCTAGCCTAGGGACAGCATCTGAGTTCAGTGTGCTCCCCAAGATGCACCTCTTCACCTCACATCAGCAGCCAGCCACTGCATAATCAGTTAGCACTATGAGTCTGGGATAGTTTTAAAAGATTCATGATAATTTTTAACATAATAAAACCAGCATATGACACCTCATTAGTTATTAATAAGAACAAAAATGCTTATCCTCACTAGAGCAATCTTCTCAGCCAGGGGTTGTTCTGTTCCTGAAGATATCAGCAATACCCAGAGCTGTGTGCTGCTGGCCTCTCATACAGGATCAGGACTGCTGAAGATGCTGCTAAAACCCATCCCATGCACAAGCACCACTACCCACAGGGGTATGAGCTCCCAGTTCTTACAAAGCCAAGGCTGACTTCCTGTGTTTTCCTGAAGTGGTCACAGGTGAAAGGCTAAGGAAAACTTGTTTAACTGAACTTGTTAAACTGAACGTTTAACTGAAGCAGACACAGGTAAAAGGACACATGAAGTATTCTTCCATAATGACATGCATATATTGGTATGCCTTACATTGTATAGTTGAGAACCATTTGTTGGGACTCCACAGAGAGATACACACCAAAAAACTTCTAGTGGTGTGCTGCAGTTTCTTGCCACTTCCTTGAACTCAGGCAGATTGGCAGAGTGATATCAGCTGAGACAAACTCACAGTGAGTTTTGCTAAGTCAGACTCACATGCTGAGGCAAGACTTGTGGTGAGGCAAGACCCTTGGAGGACACATGATGTTTGGAGGGCTATAAATAGGGCTCTAGAGACAGTGGACAGTGATGGAGCCTGAGCTTGGCTTGCTTATAGCACTACCCGTGCAAAGCCTGTTGGTCTCATGTCTTCAGTGATCTTTGATTAGCTGAGAGAGGCACAGCTGAGAACTTTTCCTTGTGTTGGCTCTGGTCCTTCCTGCTGACTGGTGCCAAGGCTGAGGCCTGGCTGTCTCTGTCAGGTAGTGCTACAGCTGCTGATTCCTGTTTGCTCTCCCAACTCTACCAGTCGTGACTGCTAGAGTATCCAGGAAGTGTTTGCAAGTGGACCAAGCTGCTGCTGTTAACCTGTGAACTGAACTGCTGATTTCTAGACAGCACAGATGAGAGGTACACCAAAGAACCTTTCTAAACAGGTCCATTCCCCACATAGCCTTTGTTTTCTACTATTTCTGGTGGGTGCTGGCCTAAAAGGGAGGTTAAAGCATTTAAAAACCACCATTAAAAGTAGGTGTTGAAAAAATTAAAGTTACACCCCCATTGAACCCCATACATTAATAGTGAGAGACTTCAACACCCCATTTTCACCGAAGAATAGGTCATCAAGAAAGAATCTAAACAGAGAGATAATGAAACTAATAGGGGTTATGTGTCAAATGGACCTAATGGATATCTACAGAACCTTTCACCAAAACGCAAAAAGATATAACTTCTTCTCAGCACCTCATGGAACCTTCTCAGAAACTGACCATACACTTGGTCACAAAGCAACTCTTAAGTCTTAATGGAAAAATCATTATTTCTTGTGCACTTGGCAGCAAGAAGATAACTGGAAGAGGAATTCAAGACTAGTCAGAAACACACTCCCTAGGCAGGGTGTGAGGTGAGGGTCTGTTACACCTGTGTTCAAACACAGCAAGGGGGTGGTGTGACCCAGATACAGGGTGCTCAATACTGGAATGAAGGGGATATCAAAAGTACAAATGGGATCCTGTTCTTCCTACTCGCTGCTACTCCAACTGATATGATTTACATTTAGAATAAACGCACGGGCCCGATTTATGGAGGCCTGCATTTTCAGCCACTTCTCTTAGCCTCCAGCTTGCTTCTGTCACTGGTCCTACTCTACCTCCGCTGTACATCACCCTTCAGCCTCATCTCAGCATCTTTGAACATATATTTTCTTGAATACTTGAACAGGAACCATCTCATCTTTCAGTGCCCCCTCCCTCAGACCTATGCACTGTCCTTCCTACCATGTTTTACTCATCCTCTTCGTTAACAGGAAACTCCATAAGAAAGACTTGAGTACTTTACCTATGTGTTCCTAGTACCGGACACTCAGTAGACACTAAGTGTTTGATAGGATGGATGAATACATGTAGCAAGAACTGCTATATGCTTGAGATATTTCCATTTGCAAGCAGCAACTTAACCTGCCACAGTGTCACTTATGCTGCTGGAAGATACAAACCCTGGACCTGAAATAAAGGCAAAGATGTTGCTCACCAAATGGCAGCTCAGAGCATCAGCATCTTTCCTGGGTCTTTGGTCATGACTCCACAGGGTGATGCAGAGAGGCCAGAGTGACACTGACACAGGCAGATGAGTCACTGCAGGAGAGGGATCCTGGGCTTATCATCACAAGAGGCACCTTATTCACCTCCTGGTTCAGAGGAAAACTATCCCTCAGGCTCTCTTGGGGTATCTGACACTGATCAGTTCTCCATGTCTCTAGTTCTCTGACCTCAAAGGAGAAACCACCAATTAAATTGAATTCTGGCATCATGAGAAGCCATCACAAAGTCAGGAAGATTTCACTTATAAGTTGAATGCCACATCTAAGACGGTCTGTAGTCCCAGTACTTCTGACCAACCATGCTCACCTTCATTAGTTCAGATAATTTGTTCTAGGAATTGCTTTGTTCACTGTTGCCAAGTCATAAAGAAGACATAGTGCAATTTATCACATAAAGTTTAGTTTTAAACAGTCAATGGAAAAGATAGAAAACACAAGATACATATGGGGTAGAAGAGTTTGCACATCCCTCAACACCAACCTCGAAGGCCCTGAATCACTTTGTTTAGATGTTTTAATGGACAGTTCACTATACGGGAATGGTTGGAGAAATCACTGTTTGCTAATGATTTTTAAAAAATCTTAAGTATACATTATTTGTACAAAATGACAGACTTCATAACAAGTATATCATATATTTTGATCATATTTACCCACTATTTTTTCATGCCCACCCCTTGCTCTTTTCCCCTGAAGTGGTCCCCTTTCATTGCATATTACTTTTTTCAGTGTAGATTTTGCATATAGAGAAAATATGTGATATTGTCTTTTCAAGTCTAGCCCATTGCATTAAACATAATTATCTTAAGTTACATTCATATACTTACAAATGACATAGTTTCTTTCTTTTTTATTAGATAATTTCTTTATTTACATTTCAAATGTTATCCCCGTTCCTGGCCCACCCACTCCCCGAAAACTCCCATCCCATTCCCCCTCCCACTGCTCACCAACCCACCCATTCCTGCTTCCCTGCCCTGGCATTCCCCTACACTGGGGCATCGAGCCTTCACAGGACCAAGGGCCTCTCCTCCCATTGATGTCTGACAAGGCAATCCTCTGTTACATATGTGGCTAGAGCCATGGGTCCCTCCATGTGTACTCTTTGGTTGGTGGTTTAGTCCCTGGTAGCTCTGGGGGTATTGGTTAGTTCATATTGTTGTTTCTCCTATGGGGCTACAAGCACCTTCACCTCCTTTGGTCCTTTCTCTAACTCCTCCATTGGGGACTTTGTGCTCAGTTCAATGGTTGGCTAAGAGCAGCCACCTCTGTATTTGTCAGGCACTGGCAGAGCCTCTCAAGAGACAGCTATATCAGGCTCCTGTCAGTAAGCACTTGTTGGCATCCACAATAGTGTCTGGGTTTGGTAACTGTATATGGGATGAATCCCCAGGTGGGACAGTCTCTGGATGGTTTTTCCTTCAGTCTCTGCTCCACACTTTTTCTCTGAATTACTTCCCATGGGTATTTTGTTCCCCCTTCTAAGAAAGACCGATGTATCCATACTTTGGTCTTCCTTCTTCTTGAACTTCATTTGGTCTGTGAATTGTATCTACTAAGAATAACATCATATTGATGACCAACTCAGTCTCTACTAGAAACAAGGCGGGAATATTCAGCCCTCTTTCCACTTGTTGTTTGCTCTGGCAACCAGCCTCCATCCTGAATCTACAGGTGCCCACCACAATAACCATTGTTACCACAGTTTCAGGCTTGGTAGACTAAATGATGTTCTTGTTACTCAGGGAATCCTTAATGTTATAGAAGCTCTATGTCAAGGAGAAAAAAAAAACAAATACATGATAAATCTTTAAATCATCACACATGATTTCTGTTTCTCAGTTTGTGAGTAAATTTGTCCTACACACTGGAGGAATATGCAATTTCTGTCCCTAGACAGTGTACAACAAAATCAGCCAGGCTGTGCCCTCAAGCAATGCAGACATGGAGGCAACTGATGAAATCCCTAGGGGAGTTTAGCAGATGTCTATTTGCAAGGTCTAGCACCTTCTGTTCTGAAGTATTTTAACAGACCTGGGCCAGTTGTAGTAAATGCAGATACTGATTGTGTTTCCAAAATAATTCACACACACCCCGTAGAGTCCTCACGGCAGGGGTGGATGTTTGAAGCAGTAACCAACCATGACAGGCAGGCATGGGCAGCTTTGCAAAGGCCAGCAAACAAGTTGGGGTAGAGATCTTAGGAAATATATGAGTCACAGAAAATACAATATATATCTATATCTATCTATATCTATCTATCTATCCATCTATCTATATGTGTGTGTGTGTGTGTGTGTGTGTGTGTGTGTGTGTGTGTGTGTGTGTAGACACTTGATTCAATGGAGCAGGCAGTCACCAATCTGAAATTCTGTAGGGAACAGAACAGCATGTGTGTGGTGACATGTCTGTGTCTCTAGCACTTACTGCAATTCCAAAACATGGCACCTCCTCACCAAATATTTGTGGAATTAAGAGCTGGGTACTGTGATTGGAGACTACCCTCTCCAATCACAGGCCTTTGAATTTTCCTAGAAACAGGCACATAGCATTTGAGGGTTGGAGAATCTTAGAAAGCCTAATAGCTTTGCCATATCTCAAAGTAAAAAGTATATTAACATTCTGTTTTTATCATATTTGTCTAAGAATCAAGGAAACCACTAAATTTAGTCTTGAATCACCCTGAATGGGTAGAAATATGCAGCAAAAGTAAATCGAGTGGTCAGTCAGGGACCAAGCTGAACAGCAGAATAGAGAAAGCATTCTCAGGTTTTATCCATAAGATTGGCAGCTGCTGTGGTTTTTTTTTTTTTTTTTTTTTTTTAAGTTTGGTTATTAAAGTGATGGGAGCCAAGTGTGATGGTACAGGGCAGTGAGTCAGACTGGAGTAGGAGGTCACTGAGCTGGACCTTGATAAAAAGAACTTAGGGCCCTAGGCGGAGACCAGACCGTCTGCACTGCACTGCATCTGGCAGCTATACAGAACCTGGAACTCATTAGCAGGTAACTGTGAGCCATGACAAAGCACTACTCAGTCAGAGGCTTTCTGGTAGGTGATAGACCCTCTCCATACTAGTCAAGCATCCACACAGGTGTGCTTCAGCCCTAGAGAAGCTACCAGCTCTAGAGAAGTCAGCCAGCTTCAAATGCAGGTCAGGACTGTGGGCCCTTCACAGCAGTAGACTGTGACTGAAATCTGAGCACTCTACAGACTGGGAGCTGAGACAGGGATTGCTTTGGGTTTAAGGCCAGTCTGGGCTGTATACCAAGACCCTATATCAATGAATGAATGAATGAATGAATGAACCAGTCAAGCAATCAATCAACAAAGGGGCTGGAAACAAGAAGTCATTGAAACTCACCCTATAGAACGGAAGTGATGACAAGGCTGAAGAAACCCCCATATCCATGTACCACTGCAAAGAATGTAAGCTGGAGCTACCTGTTAAAGGATAAAGGGCTCCTGAGCTCCTTCCTGCCTTTGCAGCCTGCCCTTGAGACAGACCTGCTCATATGCTTCAGTGCTGTTTAATTTAGTGAAATATCAAAAGCAACCTGTCTATCAATATGGGAAACCCTACATAAAGCTGAATGGGTGTTGTATAGCCACGGGGGGCTGCTTTTAAATGAAAATGTAGCTACAGGAATGATTGAGAATGATGGTACCAGGCTCAGAAATATGGTGATTCTATTTATTTTCATATGTGTGAAAAATTATTTCCCAAGATGGCTGTAATGGTTAACTTAGGGCATGAGAAGGAGAGCTCAGGAGTTGGGCTGGGGATACGAGCATACTTTAGCTTTTTATGGAAAGTACCTAGTTTTACAGAAGATACTCTGTGATCTGGCAGCTATTCAGATACAAAATACATCCGGGTTCCCGAGTTTGAATCCTTGCTTTGTCTTTCACTGTGTGGCCCTGGACACTTTGCTTAGCTTCTCTGTGTCTCACTTTTCTCACCTATAGGCAGCAATAATAACAATGATGATTATAGCAATGATTAAAACAATGACAGTGATGTTAATAATAATAGTAATAGCATCTCATAGAGCACTGCATATATTCAGAGTTAACTGGGTACAGTGCTTGGAACCATGCTATTAGTAGTATATTTCATATTATTAACTTATTGCATACATATATCATATATGTCTGTTATATATACATAATATGTAGTATATACAGTATGTATATGTTATATATACTATATAGCCTATATATCATACTATATATGTTATACATAATATATTAATTAATATATATTTATTTATAATACAAGTCAGGAATGAGATGGACTATGAAGGGTGTGATGGTTTGTCTATGCTGGGCCCAGGGAGTGACACTGTTAGAGGGTGTAGCCCTGTTGGAGTAGGTGTGGCCTTGTTGAAGTAGGTGTGGCCTTGTTGAAGTGGGTGTGGCCTTGTTGGAGTAGGTGTAGCCCTGTTGGAGTAGGTGTGGCCTTGTTGGAGTAGGTGTGTCACTGTGAGTGTGGGCTTTAAGACCCTAGTCCTAGCTGCCTGGAAGCCAGTCTTCTGCTAGCAGAAGTCAGATAAAGATGTAGAATTCTCAGTGCCTCCTGCACCATGCCTGCCTGAATGCTGCCATGTTCCTGCCTTGATGATAACAGACTGAACCTCTGAACCTGTAAACCAGCCCCAATTAAATGTTGTCCTTATAAGAGTTGCCTTGGTCATGGTGTCTGTTCACAGCGGTAAACCCTAACTAAGACAAATGGAAAGAGAAGAAAGGCTTTGTGGCTCTTTCTGGGGAGGAGACAAGCTCTGACCTGTAGAGTACATGTACAGAACAGAGTTGTCCTATGTTGTCTTGAAGTATTCTTCTCTTCCTCCCACACAGGGGTGAAGCAAGGCTGGTAAATTTCTTTAACAATATCCAGTTATCCTGTGGCATTGAGGATCTCTGAGTGGGAGAAATACTCATCTTATTCTCTTTTATTTAACAGAATCTAAATTTAACAAGCCTATTAAGGCACAGGTTTCAACAGGAGACATTGAACTGATTTCAATATTTAATAAATTCTACTCCCCAAGAAGGGCTTTTAAATGCCAGAGAAGCGTGTGGACAATAGTAAACTTATCTCTTTTATGCCAAGGTCTTGTGGGTGTGTTAGATGGGGGAACCCCCTTTATCTACCATTAAAAAGAAGGAAATAATTATGTCACCTTTTAAAGTGACATTTGTCCTTCCTGGTTCTCTCGAAAATGATTTTGAACTTCTGGATTCAGTTTTTCCCCCTTTTCTTCCAACAGGAGCTAAACTCCTCCAGTTTCCGAGAATCTCGACACAGTCAAAGGTGTCTAGTTTCCTCCCAGGCTTCTCAGGTGAGTCGCCTGGACTTTATGCACTTGGTCTACTGAGCTACCAGACAATGTAAGACTTGCTTTTGCTGTCTCTGTGGTTGTGGTTCTAGTTAAATCCTTGCTGCATGGCCGTGGAAGGAAAAATTTCCCATGAAAATCAATTCTGTAAACGAGCAGCTTTCTATTGCTGTGTGTACAGGGGGGTGAGCCAGGGTTTGCCTTATCCAACCCCGGTTCCCCTGAACTCATTATTTCCCTGCTCCCTGAGTGCTGTGATTACAGGTGTGTTCCACAGTGCCCGCTTGTGCATCTTTCTTCTATATAGACTGAGGTCCATATGGCACAGGCTGTACCACATTTCCCTGGACTCTGCAAGAAGGAAGTCTGACTACTGAGAAGTAGAGGGTGGCACAGGGCAAACCCATTCTATTCTGAAAAGGTTTTTTCTAGTATGCAGACCCAACTATGTAGACTGTAAATAAAAATGACAGGAGGTAGCTGGGTGTGATGGCAAGTGTCTGTATGTAAGCAGTTGGGAGGTCAAGGCATGAAGATATAGAGTTCAAAACCCACCTGGGATATGTTAGAGATATTTTGTGCAAAAAACAAGTTAATGTATATGTGACTGACCTAAAGGAGCTGGCTGTATCCACAGAGGATGGCATCTCCCAGTGGTTCTTCATCAACATCCAAGGCAGGCCTGTTCTTTGGAAACTGTGTGTCTTGGGTATCTGCTTTATTTGCCCCCTCACCTCTCTCCTCTGATTTCCTTTGTCTAAGAGTCACTGACCTGAGTGGCTTATGGGTTGAATGGGTGTTTGATATATTTGGGATGTTTAACCATCCCAAACATACAGCCAGATAAGAGAACAAAACATCTCCTGAAAGTCTTCATGCTTGGTGCCAGCTCAAGGGTAATTGCCATAATAGCATCCCTTTAATACCTTAGAGACCCTTCTCTCCCAAAAGGGGCCTCAGCCCAGGGCCTGATGGGAGACACCAGCATGAATCAGCTAAGTCCCAAGGGAAGGGGGTGAACTAGAAACATATGCATCATTGATGCTTTCTTCCCTCATGGCCATGAGCTGCTCAGAAAAGAGCCAGGGGAGGTCCCTCTATCATCTTGACTGACAGCCTCATGCCCCCCGTTGTTCCCAGGAAAATCATGCTTTGGTTGATCATGGTATTTTCTTGGAGCACTAGCTCCGGCATAAATACACAGTCGGAAAACGATGCCATCCAGGAAGATATACAATATGTTCCTGGCAAGAGACACTAGGCATATCTCTTCCACTGCCTGCTGCCCTTCCCAGCACCCAGCTGCACCATGAAGGACCCACAGCTTGGAAATTGAAGCAATGAAGGAACTGAGCCTCTGTAATTGTCTGCTTCCCCTGGGTCAGAGGCAGACAAGTAAGTACCAGTCTGAGACCTTGTGTAGCTTGTAACTGGCATCTATCATGACAGTTGACTGACCTAAGAGAACAGAAAGAAGTCTCCCCCAAGACAGAAAACATTACAGAAGTGTGCCCCAGCTTCATCCTATACTCAGTGCCTCCGCATCCCTCTTAAAAATACAGATTCACAATAAATAAGAAATACAGTGGCTTCTGAGAACAAAGGAAAGCAGCATACACTCAAACACACACACACACACACACACACACACACACATGCACACACACATGTGAATAGTCATTGAGCTCTAGAAATGTAGATCAGAAGCAGATCATTCACAAGGACCTGGGTTTGATTCCTACAACTGTAAAGAACCAGTTCAATAATTAACTAACTGTAGAAACTACCCTATCAAATATAAGTACAGTTTTATATCTTACCATTTTATACATGGTAAAACATTTTGAGATGACAGGTGTGCCCAGTGACAGTGATTTTCTAAGACATAGTAATTGTCTCGAGGGGGTCCACATCTTCAAGCCTGAAGCCTGTGGCAGTGCAGTGTGACAGGGACAACAGGATTATCCTGCTGCAGCTGACTTGCAACACAGAGATATAGAGTCCAGGTAGTCACAGGGTCCCTGTAGGAGGGAGGAGGATCTCAGGGACAGAATTAAGAATGGAACGAGGTAAAGGGATGGAGCCTTCAGCCCCAGTGGGAAAAGTGCAGGCTCTCCAGAGAAGAAAATTGGGACCCTCTATAGAAGAATGTTAACTGAAGTTTCTGGGAGTTGAGCAAAGCCAGGAGAGGACTATCCTTAGGACCCAGTATGGTATGACTGTGCCAACTCACTTTAAGACTTCTGATTTCTAGAAATGTCTAATGTGCCTGCCTGTTTTAAGTTTCTTAGCCTGGTTGTTTTGTAACAGTATTGCCCTGCATCTAAAGCTATCCATGCTTCTCAGTTTGCCTCCTAGAAGCTTCTCATATATCAGTGGACCTTAATAGACTCCAAGACTTTAGCACAACTGACTCCATGTTAGAGACACCACTGTGACTCTAAAACCCAGCAGGTAGGCCCCAACACCAGTCAAAATAAAGACCCAATCCATCAAAGACCTATTACATAGTTCCAGGATCCTGGAAAGTCCCTAAATGCACTAACCTTGTTTTTGGCTTCGGAAATTTCAATTCTCAGTGACTGTTCTTGCTAACAGATATGTGTCAACCAGGATGTGGCTTTTTTTACATAAGAAGCAAAGAACTTGGGGCTACACAGTTTGGGCAAGTTCCCCACATAGCCTGCTGGCCATTGCGTCATCAAATAAAGATATTCTATTGGTTTTAAGAGTCTGTGTATTCTTGAAGGAGTTACATGTTCCCAACAAACATTTCTTTTGATACATAGATGTTTGTGTGTGTGTGTGTGTGTGTGTTTGTGTGTGTGTGTGTATGTGTGTGTGTGTGTGTGTGTGTGTGTGTGTGTGTGAGAGAGAGAGAGAGAGAGAGACAAAGACAGAGAGACACACACAGAGAGAAACAAGGGCAGAGAAAGAAATACATAAGATGCAAGTACATATTCATAACAAAAGAGAGGGAACACAAAGCATTATGTGAATATCTCATATAAAAAGCAATTGCATCATGTGTATATAGGTGTGCATTTGCTTTGCTTTACACAATGCTGCCCTCTGTTCCTCTTTCTGCATCTTGTTTCTAATCTCCCCACAGCCTATATTGGAAACTATCCCATATCCGTGCACACAGATAAGCTTTATTCTTCACATTTTTTTAATATAAAATATGGAAGGAAATCAGAAGTCTCAAATCAGATTTGAGGCTCGGCCTGTTTTGCTGCTTCAGCCTGTGAGGGACACTTGCTTCCCTCTGAGCATTCTTGCCAGTGCTCAGAAGGAACCCATATATAATTCAGCAAGTGGTGCTGGAAAGCGGGGATGCTGGGTTGATTCTGGTATTGTGTATGTGTCTCTATGGCCTCTCTCATATCTAGTTTTTCTTTCTGTCAAAAAGTAAAAATAAAAAAGAAGGCCCGAGTGCCATACGTGCCTGGATATGGGTGGTGGGTCTGCTCATCGCAGTACTCTTGAAGCTCAGGCTATGTCAGACATCACAAAGAAAGCTCCTCATGTCTGCTAGGAAACCCCAAGGTTACCCTCGCACTACTAAGAAAACCCCATCTGCTCATAGTCATCACTTGGGGAAAGGTGAAGGCATACTCATCCCAGTTAGCCTGGGTCAGAGGGTAGGAAGCCACTCCCTGCAGATTTGTATGGTGCATTTTGGTGGGGTCACATAGAGAGCTTTTAGTTCTCCAGGTACCGATTCATGAGAAATGCACCCAACCAAGGAAATGCAACTGAGCCTCAGCATTGAGGGACTTTATGAAAGTCACTCATAGGCCTGGGATACCAACATGGCAGGCCTCAGCTAAATAGTCTCCAGATATCATGCCAAAAATAGTGTGGCAGTACTCTAGTGTGGTCCAAGGCCCTAGCATACACAAGGATGATTCACTGTCGGTTACATTGTTGGCATAAACTGTCTGACATGGTAAAATATTCCACATATGCAAAGACATGCCTACTGAGGGAGATACTCCAAAGGTTATAGAACATGTCCCAGGAGGAGGGCATGAGTCACAGCCATCCTGTGGGACATTTAGAATGTGTAGGTTTGTTCAACTGAGGTCTGATGAGTCACCATTTCTGCAGTTCCCAGTAAAAAGGAAAGCCTTTCTCTCTCTACCAGCCTTCTTCTATGCTGACCCCCCTCTACCCCACTAATTAGTGGCTGCCACCACATGCTTAAAGACATACACAGTGATCTTTGAGATTTCCTGTCTACTGTCTTACAGAAGATGAAACCAAGTTCCAAGAGATTGAATGAGTCACTTATTGTCATGACAGGCCTCTGATCACTGGGTCAGGCTATGAGGCCCTTTCCTGTTGGCCACAGGTACAAAAATAGGCACCACAGAAAGCATTTTGTGTGGCCTTTTTAAAAATGGCCAGCAAAATTGTGAAGTTTCCTGTGCTTTTCAAGTCTCACCTCCACCAGAAACATTTTGTAGATTTCTGAATTTATTTAAATTTCCCTTGTAGCACAACCACAGGGCACGGGAACTGAGGAAATCAGGAAGAATTAGGACCTTCATTCACAAGAATATAGGGATGCAAGCAGGACCTCCCCTTTAGTGTGAAGAGCCAGTGACCCACAGAATGGGTACATTTCTTTCTGTCAGCCATCAAGGACACTCAAGCCAGACAGCCTCTGCTCTGTCTGTGATTGGTGATACCTGGAGGTTCAGAGAGACAAGCGCTGCTGAGCCAAAAGGGCATGGCATTTGATCAGTCTTGGAAATATGATGTTAAATGTTAAATATTTAAATTTCTTGGACCCTGTGCCAAATCCTGAATCACTAAATCTTTGAAACTGCCCCCATGGTGCAGTTTACTGCTTCTTTGAATACATAAGGAAACTATAATAATAATTATTTCAAATTCATAATTGCTGTTTTTACAGTCTATATTATAGGCGGTTTGAACACTGGAATAATTTTTCTGAATTGTTCATCATGACATTTCCAACGTTCAAAACAGTGTCCTGTATTTAGCGGTCTTTCAGTAAATACTCAGGGAAGAAATGAATGAATGAATGTGGTATGACAAGAGATGTGTTCACTGTAAGATGGGTTACTCACACAGAGAGAGGTCTGGCCACTTAGAAATGATGTGCTGTTTTGTCTGAACAGACATTGAGCAAGGAGACTCAGAAACCATCTGGCCTGAGGTTGAGTTTCAGTTGTGTGACATACATGATTGTAACCTTCAGGACACAGGTTAAGCATGCCCTATCCTAGGTTCTTGGGACTAGAAGTATTGACTTTGATCTTCTTTTTAGTTTTTTTAAGTATTTACAGTTTTAGCATTTGATATCTAGTGAAAACATTTTCCCAGTTAGAACATATTTTTGTTTGTTTCATAGTTGCCATATACACATAGCCTGAAGGAAATGCAATATTAGACTTTTTTTTTCTTTATTACACCTGCATTTTAGCTGAAATCCATCTGGAAATCAGGACTAAATTTTCTACTCTTGGCACCATGCCAGCGTTCCAATGTATTGCATTAGGGATCATTTGGATTTCAGAGTGTTGAATGAGAGGTGCTCAAACTGCGTTGATTATTTTGTCTGCGCCTCTATTTGCTCATCTATAAAAATGAAGATAAAGAATCAGTGGATCTCAAGGGGGAGGGGTTCTTAAACAGAGCTGAGGAGTGGGAAAGTGAGTGTAAATGATACAACTATGTCTCTGAAGGTGGCTGCAGTAAGGGTTCCATTCCACGTGCTCTGTGGCATCATGGACTTGACCCTCTTTCCCGAAGGACTGGTACGTGCTCCTTTGCTTCATCTGGGCTTGCCCTGTCAGGTATTTCGTTCACTAGATCACAGTTGAGGAAAGCTGGATAAGCCAGTCTTCAAAGATCTTCTGCCGCCACCGTCACCTCTTAGAGTACTGCATTTTGGGCACCAACTTCCATGCCCAGCGGAGAAGAATCACTGCGATGTGGTTTTGCATTGTGTACAGCAAGCAGATGATGACTGTCATCAAGGAGACTGTTCCCAGAAGTGTGAAGGGCAGTAGGGAAACGACTGTTGGAGTTTTGAGAAAAAGGAAACGTGTGCTAGACAGAGCAACACCTGGTCTCACTTTACCTAAGGTGGGGCATGGAAAATCAGACTGAATAACTCTCGAATTGTTAACATTTCAAGAATATTGAATTTATTAATTGGATTTTCCCTATATTAATATATGGAATGGAGGAAAGCATAAAGAGGGAAATCTGTAAATATTCAAGCAGAATTTGTATTTGATTTTTTTTTTTTCAGATGTCAAACACGAACTTGAGGTTTAGGAAAGGTATTTTATTTCTAGTCTCTCTTTCAAGTAAAAAAGGCTCTTGAAGTAAATAAAACCCTGAGAGAAAATAGTCAAACCTCAGGGAATGCCATTAAAATATGGCCTCAGGTTTAAGATCAAGGAAAAGGCACGAATACAGTATTGTTTATTAAGGCCCCAGAAGAACCTAAAGAACTACCCTCCAGCCCCCCTCATCTAGACAAAGGCGTCCTATGTACTAAATCTAGCCAACTACCCAGAAAAGAGGTCACAGGCCTTACAGGAGAACCTACAGTTGTCACCTTCCTAAAACAATATAATTTCTAAATGTGTTCCTAATATTTATCCTTATCCATGCAGGTAAGTGTAGCTCTCACCACTAGTCAGAGCTTACTCTGGGATCAGACGGAGACTCCTACAGAGATCCACAATTGGTTAAAAGGCAGAGAGCATGGGACCATGCACTGCCAAATCCTAGCTGGCACATTTGAATTGCAATCCCCCTACCAAAAGCTCAGGGGGCATCATAGAACAGGGAGCAGAAAGAGTGTAAGAAGCAGAGGATTAGAATATCAACTACTACCTGGTGTCTTCTACACATGACAAAAACCCTCAATAATATTGTGTCCTCTACAAGACCTGCGTAATGAAATCAGCAGTTGTCAAGCCGACATAGCGGAGGGGTTTTCCACAAGGTCCTACTTATAGATGAGGAGTTATGAGCAATCAATGGCTGAAATGACAGAGAAAACCTCTTTTCTCCAAGGATATGCCTCTTGGTAGGTCACCTTACTCTATGTGGTCAGCACTAAACATGTGAACAGATGAGCAACACTAAATGCACTCAGTAGGTTGTTTACATGTACATATTTATATACACAAATGTGAATAGGTAATAATAATTGAAGAAGTCATGCATTTGAGAAGGTGGGTAAATGTGACACACAATGAGTTGGATGTGGGAGAGGAAGGGATGGAAATGATATAGTATTCATGTATGTATGAAATTCTCAAAAAATGTTAGGTTAAGAAAAAGAGTGATATTAACTTGAACTATACAAATTCAAACGTCTTGTCTTTTATATTTTTATTGCCTTTTATGCTTATGTGTGTGATGGGTGTGGTGTGTTCAAATGTATGCTAAAGGTGCACAAGCATACACACACATGCACGTTCATATTATTTTGGGGGTCAGGATCTTCAGACAAACCCTTACTTAGCAAACATAGCTAGTCCTGCTGTCCGTCTTGTTCCCAGGACTCCCTGTCCCCACCTTCTGAGGCTGCAATTACAGACTGTTTATTACCCAAAGGCATTTTTCTGTGAGTTCTCCAATCTGAACTTCTTCTGCCCTCTTTGTATTGGAAGTACCTTGACTACTGAGCAGCCTTCTTCCAAGCCTGAGACACTTTTAAATGAAAAACAAAAAATAAACAACAACAACAACAACAACAACAACAAATTGCGATCTATCATATTCTAAGAATGAGAAGCTTAAAGAGCTTTTCAGCTGTGAAGAGGCCATTTCTAATGGAGAGGAGGAAAGGATTGCATAAAAGTCAAAATCCACAGCTCAGGTAGCAGTTAGAGCTACTGAGAAAAAGTCCAGGGAACACCAGTGGGCTTTGATCCATCCATGTCCTCTGGCCTGCAGAGCAGAGAGAATTGAGAACATGTGTGTGAGATTTCAGCATCCTGTCTGGGCCAGGGTTGACTGAACTCTAGGGCACCTGCCCCTTGCCTTGCTGTTTATGTCTTGAGTGGAGGATGGCTCCAAGGGACAAAAACAGGCCATTTCTAAGGAATCGCACCCAAGTTCCCTCATAAAATCTGAGGCTGAGGCCACAGGGAGGTGGGAACATTGCTGTTCTTGAGGTGTGTGAAAGCTTATAGCTGCATGCTAGCCCTTTGCTGAGTCTTGCTTCCAGTGACTTGCTTCTTACCTGCCTTTTGACAATGAGATACCAAAAGAAGAAAAACAAACAAACAAACAAACAAGGCAATGCACATGCCTAACCATGGGGCTGCTGGATGAAATCATCTGCAGGACACTAAAATCATGGAAGAGAGGAACTTTCAATACCATCCCATGTATGATGTTGGTGATGCATCTTTAAATTTTTTAAAATAGTTTTTCTTCATTTTATGTTTTATTTATAAGTGCTTGCTAACAAGGCTTTCTTTTTTAATTATGCATATTTATGAAGCACAGAATGAGAATTTAATGTATGTTTTTTAATGTGTAATAGTCAAATCAGGGTACATAGCATTTTTGATTCCTTAAACACACAACAGGCTTTTAAATAAGAGAGAAGTATAATATAAGCATGTATGTGCCCCCCTCCTTCTCTCTCTCTCTCTCTCTCTCTCTCTCTCTCTCTCTCTCTCTCTCTCTCTCTGTGTGTGTGTGTGGTATGAAATATTTAGAAACGAGATATTGTAACAGAGTTACAACTGGCAAAAGAAATCTCTAAATACACAGATTATCTGTGCGGGGATATCACCAGGGATGATTGTGAACCTCTAGCTTATCCGTGCTTCTAAATAAATGCACACTCGTGATTTGGGGGTGTACTTCTACTGTTGTTTTGTTTTGTACGAGAATTTATATATACAAAAACCTCACATTCACTCTAAACATCTTATTGGACTATGTAATATCATGGCATAGTTCTTTTCTGGTGAACTGTCAAGGGCTCAAGTATACAGATCTCTACTCACCAAGCCTCAGATCTAGCCTTGATTGTTTCTGGTCATCAGTGTGTTGTGAGAAGGAGCTGAGTAGCCTCTCAGTGTAATCTTACAAGGACATTGGTCTCCACCTTGATCCCTTGGTACACTTTAACTTTAATTTTTTTTTTTCAAATCCTATTTTAAATGTCGGTTCTTAAATACTTTAGCCTTCCTTGTAGCCCACTACCCACCAGAGGTAGCGGGAAAGAAAGGATATGGGGGAAGTGTACCAGCAAGGCAAGCTCTGTTTCCGTCACTCCATGGAGTCCTATTTATACCCTCCAAACATCACATGTCCACCATGTGCCTTGGCTCACTATAGGTCTTGCCTCTGTATGTGCATCTAATCAGCCTGAGTCTGAGTCCATGGAAGTGGTAACAAACTGCAGCACACCACCATATGTTTTTAGTGCATTTCTCTCTATGGTGTCCCAACAGAAGCAGCTCAACTATGCAACATAAGATCATTAGCAAAGAATCTTTCATCTGTGTCCTTTCACGTGCTTGCTTTAGCAGAACATCCTCTCTCCTGTGTCTGCTTCAGCGAAACCTTCCTTCACGAGTCTGCCTTAGCCTTCACAGCTGTGTCCACTTCATGGAAATGTTCCTTTATGTGTTTGCCACAGCAAAACACCATCCAGCTGACTTTCCAAAGGACCCTTAAGTTTAAACTTCAGGGCACTGACCTTGGTACTTAGTCAGTGTGCTGTGAAAATTCCAAACAACCATTAGAATGTCCAGCATGCAGAAGAACATAGTGTGCTATACCTCGAGAGGGTATCCAACACCAGGTGCTTGTGTGGGAGCCAGGCCACCATAAGTTGTAGTCTTCCCTGTGCTCCAACCAATATCACCAGAAGCAGAGTAGTTGCATCTAGTCACAGAGGATGGGAAAGAAGTTGTGCTAAGCAGCTGTGTCTTGGTATTATTTATTACCCAGTCATAAGCAATATTGTGATTGTCATGGTTTTAAAGCAGTTTCCATGGAGTTTCCCTTTCCATTGCCTTGGTTAGACCCACACTCAAGTCAGTCCATGGATTGGTTTGCTCTTGTCAGTCACCCTTACTGGCAGCCAAGCTGTTCTGCAGATGGTCTGCTACACCAGCAGCTCCAGCATGAATCAGGCTCCAGATTGGCAAAGATGACACAGATACCTGTCAGCATTGTGATGAAGTTTAACAAGGATGAATGCAAGGCCCTGGATTCCTATTTAAAAGCTAGATGCCCAAGGACATGTGGCTTAAAGAAAATGCAAGGCTTAAAAACTCAGCCTCTTTGCTTTCTTACATTAAGCTTATAAGCACAGGGAGAGTGATGTGGCTGCCAGGGAATCTGCTGGCTGGCAACACCATTAATGAATAGAAGTGAAGTACCTCAAATGAAGACAGTCCATGCACTTACTCTGTGGGCATCAGAAGACTCTTGAACAGTTACACTGACAAACTGAGGATAGGTGCCAGAGTCCATCACTGTAGGAAACCCTGATGCTCTAAAGTGCCACATGACTCTCCATGAGTCTGGGGGACATCTTCCAACACAGAGAGTGACTGTTTGAAACTTGAGAATACCAAGCTCTGTGCACACTGTTGTCTCTTGTGCACCCATGCTGATGATGAAAATTAACCCATAAACTAAACATAATAAAGGATTCCCAACAGCTTACCATAGACATGCGTAGCTTCAGCAAGAAGCTCTGCACTATCTCCTCTCTCTTTTATTAAATAATAGAGATGTGCCTTCTTATTTAAAGAAAGTGCTTTATGGCTCCCCTCTGGCATACTTAACTCTTGTACTCTGGGACCATTAGTAAGTACAATCAGGGTTAGTAGAATATAAGCACACCATTATGCAAATTAATCTGAAGATGGAGGTGTATGTTGAATGACTAAGTAGGAGTGGGTATAAAGAGTGTGAATACACTGGGCAAAGAGTGTGAATACACTGGACAAAGCTAGGATCCATAACTTGGTCAGAATGGAGCAGGAGGCTACATGATGTCACCACACCCCACAGAGCAGTATACAATTAACGTATCCATTTCTTATTTCTGGTAATGTCCATTTAATATTTCCAAACTATTTCTCAGCTAACTGAGAAATAGTTGGAAATGAAAGGCTAGGTAAGAGGCAATGACTTTACTTTGAAGGAATGCATACCTAGGCGCATAAATGAAGGAGGGAGTTTGGTTTTAAAATGTGTAAATATCCATCCTGTATTTTGTTTTTGTCCTCTGATTTAACAAATTATTACTAAATAGATACTGAATTCCCAGCACTACTTAAGGTACTGGAGAGAGATGAGTCCCTTCCCATCTCCTGGATCCTATGTTTATAAGACCAAGTAGATGAACAAGGCCAATCGGGAGAATGGTGTGCTGTGAAGGAAATTGATAAGGATGCTAGTGCAGGAAAGGTCTGGAGGATCAAAAATCTTCCATCTCGTTTTTCAAAGCAGTTCTCTCCAAGGTAACAGTATCTGAAATGGGACTTAAAGAGAAAAAAAGTTGTCAAAAGAACCGTAGTGTCCTGGGCAGTAGTAGGAGCAGAAGATAAAAAGTTATCCAAGAATGAATGGGTAAAATGCTGTATATGTATATGTGTGCCTATATGTATATATATGTACATGATGTATATGTGTATGTCTATATGTATCCATATTCATATCTATATAAACTATATCTTTATATAATCTATATCTATATAATCTCTGTTCATAATTGATATCTATATAATCTATATCTATTATATATATATTTGGATGGATGACACTGGGCTACACAGAAAGTTTGGACTGAGTCTCACCTGTAAATGGATCTGTCCACAGCTAAAGAGTTATTCACTGTCCTAAAGCACCTTCCCCTATCTTTCTTTGGGTCTTCTGTCAGGTTAGAAGTTTGACAAGATTATTGTACAAAGAGGATATGACATCAGCAACTGAAGGCATAGCCACAGTGTTTCCCTCAAAAATCCATGCTATCCTTCAGGGAAGCTGGCTTGGAGGGTTTAAGTAAGTACAATGTCATAGCTTGAGTGTCCTAGGAAGCTTTTCTAATGGGTCTGGAGGCAGATATGGATGGTTAATCAGCTCAGCAAAGAACAAATACTTCTCATTTATGTCGGTAGGCAGTGATGCAACCTGCTTTTCTCGTCACAGGAAAAGTCCAAGGGAAGTCTGGGCATTGCTCCTGGTGGTAGATGGATGTCGGGCCATGGCTAAGTTCATGTTTCCCAGAGAGGCAGCACAGCCATAGTCAGTCATGATGGTTGAGACACAGATGGGTCCTTAAACAGCAGCAGGCCAATAAGTAACCATGGCTCTCCTTTTCCATTTTCTTTCAATGATTCCAGTTTTTCAAGGAGAGCCCCTCACGTGACTTTTGTACCCCAGTCTTGTTCTCTTTAGGAAGGGAGGTAAGTCTGTAAGAGACACACTTTGCAGGGGCCATTTTTGTGGGACTTTATCATTGTCACTTTGCTCCATTTATTCACATCTACGTTTAAGCATTGAAGGCTAGCAGGGTGATGCTGTATTTGTGGCAGAGTACAGTGATTACTTTTATAAACTGATTACTTTAGAAAAGAACCACATTGATTAAACACACACACACACACACACACACACACACACACACACACACACACACCTAGGCACAAGCGATTTATGCTGTAAACAGTAAACAGAGTAAAGTCATTCTGGTGGCAAGCACATGGGTGGCATACAGAAAGACCCAGTAGGACCTTGAGTCTTTCCCAACTTTGAGCTCTTTAGATTCCATGGAACCAGAAGGGGAGTGGAGGTTTAGATGCTTCACTGATTTTTCTTGAACAAAACTTATGCTTTCTGAGAAAGTCTCTGTAGCTCTTCAGTCCTCCTGTTTTCATCTTGGTTGCAAGGTTCAAACCACCCGACAGTGGGGAACTGTCTACTCAGCCACTCCGGCCCTACGGAGAGTTGTTCTGTCCAGCACTAGCCAACTTTATGTGCTTTCAGGCAGACACTTTTTACAGGTTATTGACATTTACAATGTGCTGACTTTAAGCAAAGCAAACAGCTTTCCCTACTTTGGTGAGCCTTACCCAACAAGCTGGAGGGTCTGAAATCCAAAGTCTAAGAAGGGAAGTCACATCCAAACTGAGAGGGAAGTTCTTCCGTCCCCAGGCTTGAGACTATGATGTGAGATGTCAGCTTTGATCCTACCTTTATCCTACAGATTTTATACTGGCCAGCTCCACAAGTTGTGGACCAGATTAAGACAATCCCCCTTCCCACTTGTGTTGTCTCTGCTATCTCTCATGAAACCTTGACTGATTTGGAGATACATGACTAATATTCAAACTTTAGCTACTGACTTATAATCCAGTAATACCAGAAGTGATATCTCCAGGAATTTATTATTTCTTACCAATGAGATAAATTTGGGTCTTAGGCAAGGATTGATCTGGGAGATCAATCTAAAGCTTGTTTTTCCCCACTTCCTGATTATAGTATACTGTGGTCATTCTTGACACTTCCATATTTATGTCCTTTGGTGACCACAATTAAGACAGCATCACGCACATTTCAAATAGTTGCCTTGAGTGTCAGTGTCTCTACTCTCAATTAATCATCTGTCTACCTTTGAATGAATCATTAACACCTTCCATCTTCACCTATTGCCCTGAAGGTGTTCTGTATACAGTTAACACAGCAAAAGTCAAGGGACAAGTATAAAAGAGACTCATCACACAATAAAATCTCAGGCACTAGTAGGCGTGGCATCTCGTGATTGCTCACAGTAGTCGGCCTGGTGAAGATGCTGGTTCAGCATGTCTAGAATGGGGCTTTGCATTCTGCATATAAAACAAGTTTCATGAGACTCTGCTTCACTGTGCTCTGGCCAGGCTGCTAGCGCCAAGGCATTGTAAAAGTCTCTGTCAGAGCCGGGTATGGTAAGACCAAGCGGGTGACATTCCACCCTGATGCTACCTCTGATGTCACTGCTGCTTCCTGTGCTGCATTTGGCCCCAACAGTCTGAAGGAGCCGACTCTCCTGCCTCAGGCAGGAGTAGAAAGCCTCCTAGATGTATATATCACATGGCATAAGCCCCAGAGGCTTCTCATTATTGCTCCGTGTAAGTGAGGACAGATAAAGATGTCCCCATATCTGAGGTGCCTTCATACAGGGGTCCACAGGCCTGAAGATTTATGTGCTCACTGGCTGGATCAGAGAAACAGCCCAGAGCTGCTGTTTGTATGCTATGCGTGAGATTCACTGGAGAACAGCAGAGGTCAAGGCAGAGTCATATAATTTCATGGTTGAAGACTTTAGCCCATACCACATACTCCTCAGATAAGGTGTTTATTGCTGTAGGGGAAATTTGAACTTTGTTGGACAAAGGAGACCAAAGTCTTTTACTTTTTAAATACCATGTTAGTCTTTCAGCCGAAGGCTTATGGCCAGCGTCTGTGTCTGGATTTTAAATAGTGCAAGATTTGGGAGGCATCTGACATAAGAGAATCATTGAAGCTTAGGAAAAATGTCTACAGTTGGATCAACTGTTCCGAGGTATATGCCAACTGTCAGTAGCCGGTTCAATCAGTGTGTGAGAGTAAGGCAGAGTACTCAGAACATGTTAGGAAAATCTTATGAATCAAAGGCTGATTTAATTCAAAGATATTGACCAGGGGTCAGGCTGAGGGTGAGCAGGTGCCAGGAAGTGATTAGGGGCCAGAGATAGGCAGGGTCCAGGGGTAGGCAGAGGCTGGGGGGACTGGGACGAGGGTAGGCAGGGTCCAGGGGTATCAGAGCATAGGGGTGTCAGGGGATAGGTGGTGGGCAGAATCTGGGATGAGCAGAGGCAGAGACGGGAGGCTGTTTTCACATCTGACATCAACTCCCTCGTTAAAATATAGTTGAAGCGATAGAGAATTTGTTCTAGCTTGCTTCTTTTCATTTCTTATTTGATCTTAAATTCTATGGATGTGCTCATGAATAAATTCCAAGATGAAACCAAATCTGCAATAAGAGGGATAATCAATCAGAAATAATCTGTGTATTTTCCTTGTTAAAATGTGTTTTGTTTTTTTTTTTGATAAGGACAGCAGACGTCTGCCTTGGTCAACATTTGTATCTTCCATGTATTGCACCATGAAATAAATGCTTTTGACACCACTGCATTAAGTATCCAGAAATACTTTGATTTCCGGCAGTGATGATAGGGTTGTTTGAGGAAATGAAAGCATACGTACCTGATACTACAAACGGGCGGGGTTTAAGAAGCCGCGATGGAGCACACAGAGGGTGGCAGGAGGACAGGCAGGAACAGGTAAGAGAGAACCAGATTAGTGTGCACCCTGTAAGACACATGTGCAAGAGGCACCTGGGATTCAAGTTAGCTTAATGATAATAGAAATAATACTGGCACATGTAACTGAATGGTTCTTGCTTCAAGTATGGTGAGATATAGGTGCCAAATGATGCCACCAGGGATCTTCCTGTATATCTTGGATCTACCTTTATCTATCTATCTATCTATCTATCTATCTATCTATCTATCTATCTATCTATCTATCTATCTATCTATTCATTCATTCATTCATTCTATGTCCCTATTGTAGCCTCCTCCTTCCTCTCTTCCCAGTCCTACCCTTACAGATCCCTTCTCCCATTACCCCTCCCCTTCTCCTCAGAGAAAAGGAAGCCCCTCTTTGGGTACCACACCACTCTGAGACATCTAGTTGGAGCAAGAATAAGCACATCCTCTTCCACTGAGTCCCAGACCAGGCAGTCCAGCTGGGGAAAGGGGATCCAATGATAGGCAATGGAGTAAGAGGCAGTCCCCACTCCAGTTGTTAGGGGACCCACATGAAGACCAAGCTTAACACCCACTCCAAATGTGCAGGGGCCTAGGTCCAGTCCCTGCATGCCCCCTGGTTAGTGGTTCAGTCTTTGTAAGTCCTCAGAGGCCCAGATTAGTTGCCTCTGTAGGTCTTCATGTGGTGTCCTTGACCCCCCTGGCTTGCTCAATTCTATCCCCACTCATCCATAAGACTTTACAACCTCTGCCTGATGTTTGACTGTGGGTTTTTGCATTTTGATACACTTCTTCCAAGCTTTTTTTTTTTTTTTTTTTTAGGTAGGCAGTCTGCCAGAAGTAAAATGTGAGCATCAGCAACTCCATCCTGCCCATTGAGGAATCTTAATGTGAAAAGATGTATTTGTTCCTTCTGGATGTACCCTGGACCTCTTCTTGGAGCTGCCATCATCAGAGTGATATATCAGTATATGGAATTGATTATCTCTGATGTCCAGGATAGGAGTCATATCTTTTCCTTAGCCAGTTGGTGATAGCTCAGGGAATAATAGTATTCTCATTGATCAATTTTTGACCCTACATCCTGGAAGCAAGAACAGTCTTGTCCAAATGGCAGTGGTTGGGTTTGCAAGTAAGGGTTGTAGAAAACAAAAACAAAAACAAAACAAGACTAGGAAAAACAAAAAGAAATAAACTTCTCTCTGAAGTATGACATCCCTCGTGTGAAACTCTACTACACCCAAGCTAATTTGGAGTAAGCCTTGCTGCTGGCCAGCAGAGAAGGAGTAGGGAAGATGGACGACGAAGGGCACAGAACAGTTCTCGAGCAGAGCAGTGGATCTGGATCTATTTGTTATCTTGAATGTTTCCTACAAAACTGGTGACCTGAGCTACTGGTCCGTAAAGCAACAGTTAGCATTAGTTTTCAGTCAGATCAATTACATACTTGGGGGCTTACGAGCATACAGAAGAAACTACAGTGTGAATAGCATTTGGTGATGCAGGAAGCAGCGGTCCCTCTGAGACATACTGGATGTTCCTTGTGTGTCTTTCAACTTATCTTTGACTTGAGGCTTTGTAGTGGCAGCAGGTGACACTCAGTAGCACCTCACCTCAGCTCTGACCCATCTCTCCTTTTCTGCCTCATATCTTCTTATGGGTGAAGTTGGAAGCATGAGCAGCACATCCAGCTTGATCTTCAGTTTGCCTACAGGAGCTGAGTTGTGCTCTGAGATTGGGGTTGGAACAAAGAACACAGTCCTTGTGCTCCACCTCTTGGGTGGACAATTTTCCCTGCTGCTTTCATGGACACCTAGGAGAGACCCAGCAGGACGTTTTGCAGTAGACCTCAGCCAGGGTCTTCCCCTATTTATACATGCTGCAATATAACTCCTTCCTCCTTTCTTCACTTCTTTCCTGTTAGACTTCTGAGGTAGCTTAAAGAGACCAGAAAAAAAAAAAAAAAAAAACAATACCATTCTTGGCTACATAGTAAGTTGGAAGTTAGCCTGGGATGCATAAAACCCTCTTTTGTTCTAGTTTGTTTAAAAAGGGGAGGGGTTGAGATGGCTTAGCAAGTAAAGGCACTTGCAACACAAGCCAGGTGCCCCTAGTTCAATCCCTTGTATCCTCGTGTCTTAGGGTTTCTATTAGTGTGGTTGGAAAAAACAAAACAAAACAATCATAAAGACCGTAAACCACTTGGGGAGGAAAGGGATTATTCACTTCCACGTCATAGTCCATCGTTCAAGGGAGGCAGGCACTGATGCAAGGACCATGGAGGGGTGCTGCTCACTGGTGCTCCCCATGGCTTACTCAGCCTGCTTCCTCATAAAACCCTGGGCCACTAGCCCACCGTGGCACTGCCCAGTGATCTAGGCCCACCCACATCAATTAAGAAAGTTTACCAGAGGCTTGCCCACTGACCAATTTGGTGAGGGCATTTTCTCGATTGAAGTTCCCTCTTTTCCAAATGACTCCAGTTTGTGCCAAGTTGATATAAAACTAGCCAGCACACCACATGAAGGTAGAAAGTGAACCAATTCCTATGGTTTGTCCTCATGCCACCACCAAACTTTGAAAAATGAAATGTGGGAGCCGGGCGTGGTGGTGCACGCCTTTAATCCCAGCACTCGGGAGGCAGAGGCAGGCGGATTTCTGAGTTCGAGGCCAGCCTGGTCTACAAAGTGAGTTCCAGGACAGCCAGGGCTATACAGAGAAACCCTGTCTCGAAAAACCTAAAAAAAAAAAAAAAAAAAAAAAAAAAAGAAAGCCCCACCAGGCAAGATCTTGAGACCTTGATTATTAGCACACAAAGCAAAGGTGAGCCTCTCTTCCGCAGGAATTGGAATGGGCAGCCATAGGAAGGAATACTTGGAGTTTATCTATGAGGTGGAATGAATGGGAAGTTAAATGCAGCTTTCGAGGCCTACCTGCAAGTATGTAATCTGCACTTAGAGTCGTTTATCCAGACAAGGCTGTTTTATCTTTAGAAACTGCCTTGCCCTGGCTATCAAGATGTAGGTGATACCGAGTGACTGAGTTAGGCAGTGGCAGTTGGGGGCTTACAGTTTCATCATAGAGGTCAGGGACTTGAGCAAGACTTCGGGGAATGGATAGGTTCCTGGCAGGGTCTGGCAGAGTTTGTTTAAGGTTTATTCCCACATAACCCAGCTCCTAGGAGATAAAGAATGGGTCAGAGAGGATAGAGGTTCAGAGAATAGGGTGGGAAATCTGGGAGGGGCTTCTTCCTGCTGAATGTGGGTAGAGGTCTAGGGATGGGGGATGTTCTAAAAGTGTGGTACTGATGGTAGGCTATGGTAGGCCTCCTGTCATGAAGAATTCTGTGATCCCTGGGTGGTGAAGGTTTTATCCTCTGTAGAATGAACTTTGTAAAGCAGCATTTTAAATAGGACCAACAGGCTCTCCCACAGTGAGAATCTTCTACAGGGTCTCCAGGGGCCCTCCCATAGGTTCAAATGCCCTTGGTGGAACAAAGCAAGGAGGTACAGAGGTTAGTTAGAGGTAGAATCCCTGAGCATCATGATGAGGATGATGGAGTCATGAGTGGGTTGTGTTTGTCTCCATGTGACCAACACTATCTGAAAAGGAAGTGGCAGGGGATTGGGGGAAGGAGTGAGTTTGGAGCTGCAGGGTGACTATGACTAGTCCCATTGCCAGAAGTGCCAGCCCCAAATAAGCTAGCAGAAGAAACAGGGAGCTACAGAGCACTGATGGAAGAGGAACAGGAGAAAAAAGAAGACCAATGTAAAGAATTGTATGTGGCTGGAGTAAAAGGAATGAAGGTCTGTTGAGGTAAATCTCCAACCCAAATATGCCCCAGCAATGAAAACACAACACACATAGTAGGCTATTATCACTGTTCTCTCTACTTGGAGTCAGTGACTAATATTCCCTATCTGGTTCTGAACCTTTATCTCAGGTTAGTTTAATTCAAATCAGTACATTGGGCACCATTTTGTTGCAGTAAATCTCCAACCCAAATATGCCCTGGCAATGAAAACACAACACAACTAATACGAATACATGCTGTGCATCTAGATTGGGCAGATATACCACTTCACTACCATCTTCCACATCTATGCCCTTAGAATTTGCGGCTTCTCCAGGCTATGTGCTTCTGCTCTGCTTTTCTTCTTCTTCTTCCTCCTCTGCGTCCTCTCCCTCTTCCATTTTCTCCTTCTTCTCTCTCTCCGCCTTCAGCCTTCAACTCCACCTTCTCTTTTATCTGCCCAATCTTCAGCTCTCCTTTATTTTACAAATTAAGGTGCGAAGCAGGTTTACAGGAAATCATCTGAGTGCTGACTCATTTCTTGTCTGCAATCACTCACAGGAGAACAGAATTAACATCAAATATAATCAACCCTAGGGCTATCCACAACAAAGGTCACTTGTATACAGGGTTTTCCCACATTTAAAAGATAGGTTAGAAACTTAAGTATGGGAATAAAGCCTAGGAAAGAAATGATCAGGGGGAGGAGCCAGATGGGAGGGAACCAAAAGCCCATCTAAAAAAGCTTGAGTTTTATGTCTGGTCTCCGTGTCTTTTCACTACATTTCAAATCAGTTAAGATGGGTTGGTGCAGACGCAGCATCATTTATGGAAGAGGGCACAATACTCATGCTTAGCAGTAAATCTCCAACCCAAATATGCCCCGGCAATAAAAACACAACACACATAGTAGGCGATTATCACTGTTCTCTCTACATGGAGTCAGTGACTAATATTCTCTATCTGGTTCTGAACCTTTATCTCATGTTAGCTTAATTCAAATCAGTAGTCAGATTTAGTCCTGGAGTACTGCAGAAGCCCCTCAAATTGAGTTTGTTCTGAAGGATGATCAGCGGATTTCAAATTTCTTTAAGGTTTTTGAGACAGAGAGGTTAATAGATGCAGAGGCGCCCTCGGTACAGCAGTGTTAGTTCTGACTCCTGAAAACATGACCAGAATGGCAAGAAGAGAGATGAGTTAGATGGCCCATATCCCATTAGTCCCCCTCTCAGAGGTCACCCAAACTCACTCGAGGTTTGGGGCCATTGATCTCTCTTAAGTGCTTTGAGCTGACTAAAGGGGCAATGTAAAAAGGGCAGCAATTAGAGTGCATCGGAGGACAGCCCATCCAAAGGACCACAATAAAACTCAACAGATGGTCCAGAAAGCAAGAGAGCCATTTGGTTATAGCATATGCACATGCTGTGCAAGGGAGATAGTACCTGTAATATACAAAGTGAAACTATTAGTACTGTTATAATTCTTACTGAAGTTATAATTAAGAAAACAGGGCACTTTTCTCCAATAAGATTTGGAGGAAGAGATTAAACAAGAAACCCATCTAAAGAACACACTTCCCCATAGGTACTAGCAAGAGAGAGGATTCTGTCATTGTTGGTACCAAGATGAAGGCCATTGGCTTCCCAAAAAAGCTGTGACATTTTTAATTTGCCAGCATAAGTTCAAAGTCACCCACTGGATCTTCTCTATTATAGTCTTGTGAGGAACATTTAGGGTTTAGCATCATGATTTACACAATTTTTGTTTAGTCAGATGAAATACACAGCTGAATTGGGTATTAGAGCTATGTAGAAGGATAAGGTAGGTTTAATTAGCTTTTCGTTGTGTCAGACTCCTGCATAAGGAACAAACACCAGGGGAGCTTTATAAAGGAAGTTGGTGAAATTCAGTGTCTGATTGACAGTTTTAAAAAGAAATACAATCCTGTTGAGTTAAGTTTTATAGGATTTTCTAGTGAGGTTCTAAGGACATCACTTGGACATTCTGAATAACTAATTAGTCAAAGCAGTGAGTTTGATGGTTGAATGTCTGGTAGCCTCCTTTACGCAGGGAGCATGGATGGTTGGAATGTAGACTTTGGAACTAGCTTTTAAAAGGGAGAATGAAAGCTGGGGTAAAGGGCATGAGCAATTGAAATGTTCTACAGGCACCATACCATTTGGGATGTAGACTTAAGTGCAAGTTTCTCCTGTTCACAGCATCCCTGCGTCAGTTATGGGAGGGAAATTTTACTGTTTGACCTTGGATGTGTCCTGTCATGCAAGCATATTGTAATTTTAACTCATTTTACTCAAGCATTAAAAATTTCATAACTTTTAATATACCTGACTTGGATATTATTTCACATTGAGCAAGCTTTAAGTTTACTTTAAACTTGTTTTGAGTTACTTTCGTTAGACTTAATTTTGACAACATATACAGAAGACTTTTTAATGAGAGACATAAACTGATCTCCGTAATTGAATTACATTTGTACTTAGCATGACGAGAAACATAGCTCTGAGCACATTAAAGAATTTGATCATTTGTAAAGAGACCAACCATTAAATTTCATGTCTTAATTATTGTTGTTTTAACAGTTTACAGTGAACTTTCATAAGGTAAGAATTTTATAATTTTACTCAGTTAAGTTCTTTAAGCCTTAAAAATATATTTTTAGATTTGAATTTTTTTTAGTCTTAAAAATAAACTTTAAACCATGAATAGAGTTCATGGAGAGACTGGGAACTTCATTTTTCTGATACTTTTATACCATATTTTTATAAAATATCATAAAGCTTCACAATGTTAGCAAAGATATATCTTTAAGTAAGTTTTTTTTGGCATAAATAGACCATTATAACCTAAGAATTTACAAGCCTTAATAATCAAACAAAAGCCTTAGGTCCCATCCTCCACAAACCTTGCACAACTTACTCAGACCTTCTGAGACTTAGTTTTAAGGTTTATTCTCATCTATCTTTTTTTTTTTTTCCATTCGTAGGACAAAATTTCATTTAATCATACAAAAATCAATCCTTGTCCAAAACATTTGAAACCTTTCATTTAAATTCCTATCTTATGTTTTATCTGTGTGGTAGTTTGAGTAGGTATGGCCCCCATAGACTCATGTATTTGAAAGCCAGGCCTATAGGGAGTGATGCTATTAGGAGGTATGGCCTTCTTGGAGTAGGTGTGGCCTTGTTAGAGAAAGTATGTCACTGTGGGAGCAGGCTTTGAGGTCTCTCATACACTCAGACTATGCCCAGTGTGAGACACATTCTCTTCTGCTGCCTGTGGATCAAGATGTAGATTTCTTGGCTCCGTCTCTAAAACCCATGTCTGCCTATACTCTGACATGCTTTCCATCATGGTGATAATGGCTCAACCTCTGAAGCTTTAAGCCAACCCTAATGAAATATTTCCCTCTATAAAAGTTGCCATGCTCCCCCTGCCAATTGGCAGACACCTCACTGGTACTGCTATTCTTATATCAGACAGGGGCAGAGCAGATGGCAGGCCTTTGCTCATCCTAGTTTGATGCCTGGCTTAGTGGGCAAAGCTGTCTTATGTCTAGGGCTCAAAGAAATCAAATTAAGTAAAATTCGGTGCAGCTCAGAAGGAGGAAGACAGACAGAAACCTGTGAACCACTATGCCATCCTGTCTTCCAGCTCATGGCACAGGCAGGCCATAGACACCTGCTTGTTGCCACGCCACTCACCATGGATATAGGATGTTGCCCAGGGGCCCACCAGTCACATGGCCAACCTACAGTAGGAGCTACCACAGTTTGCCAGGATATGGTGGTCAGATGGCAGAGAAAGAGAAGTGGAACAGTTTGAACATTATGAAGACAGATAGAACCAGAGATTCAAGGATGGAGAGGAAATTAGCCTGTTGTAAATGGCCAGGCCTGACCTGACATCTGGAGCCACGGTGAGGTCCCAGTCTGAGCTGCCACTGAAGGACATATCTGAGTCTATGGCTATACAGTGGCAGAGTTCAGTGTGGATGTCTGTGACTCATAGTGCCACTAGATAACTTGGGGATGTTCCTGGTTAGGGTAGCCCCAGGGACCATGTGGATATTGAGGGGCTGTCCATAACTGGCCTTTCCACTCACCAGTGGCAACACTCAGGAGAGTGGGCCCTGTGCCTCACTTAGGTGGCACAGTAGAACTGGTCCAGGTAGCTGGCTGGGGTGTAGGTGAGCTAGTCCTGAGGGCATGAGTGTGGGAGAGCTGACCTTGTCACTTGTCTGCCATGGAGTGGCACAAGTGCATAGATGATGTCCTTTCCCTTGCCACCTCTTGCAGTCTGGAAAGCTGCCTACAATGTCATGAGCTCAGGAGAGCTATCCCTACCCCTCACCAGCTGAACACTCAGGAGATTGGGCCCTGTATTTTGAGTGGACAGCTCAATAGCGCTGGGGACAGTGGGGGTTATGGCAGGAAGAAAGCTCAGGAGAGCTGGCTCTGCCACTCTACCATGAGGTGGTACAAATGTGGGTGTGATGCCTTGCCCCCTCCCCCCTTGCCTCTCACTACTTGCAGCAGTCATGAGAGCAGGGGAGTTGTCACTGCCACTCTTCTACCATGAGGTAGCCCAGGCAGGGGGTCGGGGGAGATGCCCTCTGCCCCATTCCCCTTGCTACCTGAGGCAGTCAGGAAAGCTGACCCCAGAGTTATGGGAATAGGTGAAATGGCCTGCACTGGGTGGGGCAGTGAGTATGGGGGGAGGGGGAGTGGGAGAAAACCCGCGACCCCCCAGAGTTCTGGGTGGGTGGACGCGGAAAGACTGTTGCAGGCTTTCCGTGAGGCCTGAGTGGGTGTCTGGCTGTGTGAAGCCACTGGCCCCAGTTCAGCGGTTGGTGGACAAGGGGCAGTCCTAGGTACCAGGTTCTCAGCCTTGGGCATCCCAGACACTGCTGGACACCAAGGAAGAGCTGAGAACAGAATGGGGGCCCTGGGGGTGACTCAGTCAGCCCCAGGGCCAAAGGAAGGAGAGGGCAGAGGGAGAGGGGGTGCTGTGTGGTTCCCACACAGCCAGCTGACAGTCCTTGATCTGGTCTATGGCTGGAGCGCAGGAAGGCCTTCAGGTGAGAGGTTAGAAGCAGCTCTGGGGAAAGCCTATCCCATTGTTCAAGCACAGTGGGCCTTGAAGAGCAGAGACAGTCTCTGGTTTTAGAGTTTTATTGTAGAAAGACAGGGAGAAAGAGAGAAGGGAGAAAGAGGCTGAGAGGCTGGCCATGGCCATGGAGAGAGAGGGTGGAGAGGGGGGAGAGAGAGAGAGAGAGAGAGAGAAGGAGGGCTAGAGAGAGTAAGAAAGATGAGAGCTTAAAGTGAGTGAAGGGGGGCCAAGCAGCCCCTTTTATAGTGAGCTGGACTACCAGGTAACTGTGGGGAGGAGCATACCTGCCCATAGTCAGGTAACTGTAGGGTTGGAATCTAGCCAGAATGCCAGAAGCTTGGGGCATTGTCTGCATGATTGCTAGGTACACACCTCTCCTGTGGGGGCTGTGGGGACAACTTTGACAGGAGCCAGGAGTCCAGGAGACATGATCAAACACTTTCTGTCCCATGTAGGTAGAAATCACTCCCCATTGGATCCCCTGGGGTTCAAGACCTATGTTCTCCTGGAGACCAGGCTATCTGTGTGTAGCTCTCTACCCCACAGCACAGTAGAGCTGGCCACAGTGGAGGGGGCATAGGTGAACCACCCTGAGGGAGAGAACATGGATGAACTGGCTCTACCACTACTCTATCCTGAGATGGCCTGAGCTGGGAGGAGCTGCCCTCCCCCTCCCCCTTTGTCACCTGCTGTAGCTGGGAGAGTGATCTCTGAACATGAGAGGGAGAGGGCTAGTGCTGCCTCCTCACTGGCTATAGCACTTCCTTGAGTGGGCTCTGCATCTTGCCTGGGATGCCAGTGGAGCTGGCCCTGATGGTGAAGATACAAGTGAGTCAGCCCCGAGGGCATGAGAGCAGGAGAGCTGGCCTATCCCCTCACAGGCTTCAGAGGGATGAGGGGAGTGGACCCTGAACCTTGACTGGGTAGTATAATGGAGTTGATTTTGAAGGAATGGGTGAGATGAGCTGGCCCTGGGAGCATAAGAGCAGAACTGATCCTGCCTCCTGATGGTGGTGGCATTGGATGTGCTACCCAGAGCACGGCTGGAGAGCTTGCCCTGGTGGCGTGGCTAAGGGAGAGCTGGCAGACTGACCAGCTCACCTACCATTCAGGCCCAGATACAGGGCTCTGAATTGGCCCAACTCCAGATTTATATATCATCTGTGAATGGTTGGAATGCGTAAAAGGGCCAGTTCTGATGTTCCAAAGGTCCGGATCTCCATGACACAGAGCAACAACAGGATAACTGAGAGGAGTCCTGGTGAGGATCCGATATTGATGATGTCACAGAAACCAGAGATCTTGAATCAGACCAATGCCTCATTACAATGAACATTTGCAACTGAAGATGTGTGGACAGAGGTGGTATGCTGTGAGACATACTGTAACATACTACAGCTTCCATGATGAGATGATTTCTATGATCTCTCTTCCTCTCTCTCTCTCTCTCTCTCTCTCTCTCTCTCTCTCTCTCTCTCTCTCTCTGTGTGTGTGTGTGTGTGTGTGTGTGTGTGTGTGTGTGTCTGTGTATGTGTGTGTGTGTCTGTGTGCGTGTGTGTGTGCTATTTTGGGGGATGTTGAAAGGATGAAAGGAAATTATAAGAGGATAAGAGACAAGCATATCTGGGGTGCATGATGTGAAACTCACAAATTCTCAATAAAAAAGTTAAAGAAAAAAAAAAAACCTAGTTGCCAGTCATGGTGCCTCTTCACGGCAATAAAACCCACACTAAGACAATCTGTTTAAAGATTTTCCTCAAACATACTGCTTCTTTCTATATCTCTAAACAAGAGTTGTAGCTAAGCTATACACATGGTATGCTGTAGCAAATTAAGGTTACTTGTACATAGACTTTTAACTATCAACTATTTTGGTTCATGTTTTAAAATAATCTTCTCTTCTTGGAATTTTACAGCCCTTTATCCATCTTCCCCAAATGGTCTTACAGATCCTGAGAGAGATATTTTACTTTTCAGTAAGAGCTTCAAAGACATCCAAGACCTTGAATGGGGAAGCATTTTTTAAAATAAGAACAGGGGAGAGGGATAAACACTGGTGGTTACACTTAGCCTTTTAAACTTTTATATGTAAGTATTTCTTGATTAAAATATTTTAATATCATGAGACTTAACAGTAACAAATACATTTCTCATCTATTGTAAGAAAATTTTCTAAGGGAAAGTGTTTGTCAATATCTGAGGCCTTAACACAGTATATGCAATGAATGTCTCTATTGCTGCATAGGTGACTCCCTACCCAAGCTTAGGTTTTAGCCTATCTCAGTTAGGAGAAGCAGACGTTAATGCCCTGTGTAGCTTCTTTATTCATTCTTTCTCCATGTCACAAACCCAGAGGTCTGTCCTTGAGGTCTCATCCAGTTGGGGCCTAATTGGAAACAACCAGCTGAGAAGAGTGACTGGCTACTCAGGAGGATGTCCAATGACCTTGCCTATCTCCCTTTTTAAAAGAATACTAACATTTAGCAAGTTCAGTTGCACTTATTTCAAGCAGGTACAGTTTGAGTTCTTATTAAGCGATTTTGGACAGAGGGTTCATTTTACCCTTTCTGTGTATGAGCTTCTTGTTAGCTAGCCCTATTCTAGACACCTTTCTACCCTGAGATAAACAATGGTCGCCTCTACTGGAAATGCTTTAGATTGGCTGTTCTCAACCACATGGTGCCCTTTTCCTGGGCTGTCCTGTTGCTGTCCTTCCTTTTGCAACGTCAGGAGGACAGCCTGACCTGGAATAAGAAGCTGTGGAGGAAAATTCGAGACAAAAATGCTTTAGTTTTAAGTGGACAGGCCAACTCATACCTCCAGAGCCAGCTTTTCAGTGATATAAAACAGTATATGACAATTCCCCAATATTAGCCATACCCCAAAGACATCTGAATCTCTGTAAGACTAAACCCAATGATCTACATATCTGTAACTAGTTTGTATGTGTGTGTGAATATGGAAGAAGACAATCTGAAAAGCCTAACAAGTTTTTTTTTTCTCTTAAAAAGACATCGAGTTGCAGAATAATTTAAGGTCTTTTAACCTAGAAACCATCCAACAGAAAATTAAACCTAGAAAACATCGAAGGCAACTCAGAAAACTGTTAACAAAAGATAGTCTTTTCCCCTAGTCTGTCTGATGTATTTATAACTGAAAAAGTACAAATAAAAGCCGGAGTATCCATGCTTAGTGTGGCAGATACAAAGACAGGCCAAAGGTATAATATAAAGAAGTCCCATCTATCAATTGTTGTTCTTAGAGCCTAGGCCATTGGTGTTCTGTTAAGGAAAATTTTCCCTGAGCTAATGCGTTCAAGGCTCTTTCCCACTTTCTCTTCTATTAGATTCAGGATATTTTATGTTGAGGTCCTTGATCTACTTGGACATGAGCTTTGTGCAAGGTGACAAATATGGATCAACTTGTATTCTTCTACATGCAGACCGACAGTTAGACCAAGATTATTTGTTGAAGATGCTTTCTTTATCCACTGTATGGTTTTGGCTTCTTCGTCAATGATCAAGTGTCCACAGGTATGTGGGGTTTTTTTTTTTCTAGGTCTTTGATTCTATTCCATTGATTGACCTGTCTGTCTCTGTACCAATACCATGTGGTTTTTAATCATTATGCTCTGTAGTACAACTTGAGCTCAGGTATGGTGATTCCACAGAAGTACTTTTATTGTATAGAATTGTTTTGGCTACCTTGTTTTTTTGTATTTGTTTGTTTTTTGTTTTTTGTTTTTGTTTGTTTGTTTTTTCATAAGAACTTGAGAGTTGTTCTTTTCATATATGTGAAGAATGGAATTGGAATTTTGATGGGAATTGCATTGATTATGCAAATTGATTTTGGTAAGACAGCCATTTTCACTATGTTAATCCTACTGATCCATGAGCATGGGAGATCTTTCCATTTTATGAGGTCTTCTTTGATTTCTTTCTTCAAGGACTGGAAGTTCTTGTCATACAGGTCTTTCACTTGCTTAATTAGAGTTACACCCAGGTATTTTGTATTATTTGTGGCTATTGTGTAGGGTGTTGTTTCTCTAATTTATTTCTCAGCCCATTTATCATTTGTATAAAGGAATGCCATTGATTTGTTTGAGTTAATTTTTTTCCAGCCACTAAAAGTGTTTATCGGCTGTAGGAGTTCTCTGGTAGAAGATTTTGGGGGTTACTTATGTGTACCATCATCTCATCTGCAAATAAAGATACTTTGACTTGTTCCTTTCCAATTTGTATCTCTTGATCTCCTTTGGTTGTCTCATTGCTCTGGCTAGAACTTCAAGTACTATATTAAACAGGTAGGGAGAGAGTGGGCAGCCTTTTCTTGTCCCTGATTTTAGTGGAATTGCTTCAAGTTTCTCTCTATTTAATTTTGTGTTTGTTCTCAGCTTGATGTATATTGCTTGTATTATGTTTAGGTGTATGCCATGAATTCCTGATCTCTCCAAGGCTTTTAACATGAAAGGCTATTGGATTTTGTCAAAGGCTTTTTTAGCATCTAATGAGATGATCATGTGATTTTTTTTTCTTTCGGTTTGTTTATATAGTAGATTATGTTGTTAGATTTTTGTATATTGAACTATCCCTGCATCCTTGGGATAAAGGTACCAATCAAAGAGAATACAGGGGCTGGTCTAAAGCTATGTGTGTGTGTGTGTGTGTGTGTGTGTATGCATATATATATATATATATATATATCAGAGGACTTACTGCCTTGTCTGGCCCAGTGGGAGAGGATGCACCTAATCCTGTAGAGATTTGATGCCTTAGAGAAGGGGGATGCCCAGGATGGGGCACCATCTCAGAGGTGAAGATGGAAGATAGGGTGGGGAACTCAGGGAGGTGGGACTAGGAAGGGGGGCAACATTTGAGATATAAATGATAAAAATTTTTTTTAAAAAGGAGTCCCAAAGGCAGAAAGACTACCTTCAAGAAGCAGGCATTAGTGTCCTGTGTAGATTCTATCTTTACTCTTTTTCCAAGAAACAAATCCAAGAGACTCTCAGGCCCAGAAAAACTTACCTTGCATAGAAAAAAATTTCCCTGTTTCCATGGCAGTTCTGAGATAGAGTCCTGGCCTCATTGGCTGGCAGGGCTACAAGTATGCAGGAGTTCTCAGTAAGATAAAGAAATAGGAGGGGATGCTGTACACGTTGTAGTCCCCACTCCACAGTTCCTGAAGTCATTTTCAGCTTGTTTTACAAGTTGTCACAGTTGGGACCTTATCTTGACTTTGTAGCTCATTTCCTAAGGCCTGGGGGGAGTCCTTTGTGAGAGGGGAGTGGAAGTTAATTAAGTTTTGTCTCTCTGAACCATTGCAAGCATGAGCTGAATGGCAGGGATGTGAAACATTAAGATAAGTTGGAAGTTATATCAGAAGAGGGACCTTATATCATTGCGTGTTTCATTTTATGAGGTTATCTAGATCAGCTTAGATATTACGATCCAAAGTTTTAGATTTGGACCAGTGATGGTGATTGTCCCATATCTATTAAGGCCAGATTTGAACTGAAAGCTACACGAGTCTGGCCAATCTGGGGTCTTCCAAATGGTGTTCATTTAGATTAGTGAAGTGGAAACTTAAGGGTTCTTGGGAAAGTCAATTGTGCCAGATGGTGTTTTGTTGGAGCAAACATGTGAAGGAGTATTTTCCTGAAGCAGACACAGTGAAGGTAGACACGTGAAGGAACATGTCATTAAAGGGGGTTAAAGGATGCTTTGCTAAAGCAAGCACCTGAAGATGTGTGATGACTGATTCTTTGCTAACGACACGCTGGTATTGGTTTACCTTATGTGCATTGTTGAGCTCCAGGCCAATTGGCAGAGGGATGTCAGCTGAGACAGACTCACATGGAGTTTTGGTAAGACTGACTAACATGCTGAGGCAAGACACACGATGAGTCAAGAACCTTGGAGGACACATGAGATTTGGGGAGATTATAAATAAAACTCAATGGACTGTGAGAGGGGCTTGCTTTTAGAGCTAACTTTTCAATGAATCTTGGTCTCATGTCTTCACTGATCTTCCCTTCGTTGAGAGAAGCATAGCCAGGAACTTTTCCTGGCGACCCTCATGGTCCCATCTCTTCTGCTGACTTGTGCTGATTCAGCTGAGGCCTGACTGTTCTTGCTAGGTTTTGCCACTGCTGCTGCTATTCCAACACTACTGAACTGGACTGCAGGTGTATCCATTAAGTGATTGCTAGTGGATTAAACTGCCACTGCTGACCTGTGAACTGAACTGCTGATTTCCTGCCAATGCAGATGGGATTTGCTCCAAAGAACCATTTCTAAACAGATCCACTTCCCCCATATCCTAATAATCTTTCTTTTTCACTACCTCTGCTGGGCTGTGAGCTGGAAGGGCAGCTAACATTTAGGAACTCTTATTTAAAGTAGGGTCAAGAAAAATTTAGGCTTACAGATTAGCCTAAAACAGGACTGGAAAGTAGGAGAGACATTCCCAGACTCTATGTCTCCACAATTTAAAAGATCTTTCAGTGGTAGAAAGTTCCCAGAACTTTCAATGGAGCAAATATCAAGACAAGGCAGAGCTTCTAGAGTCCCAGACCTAACCAGCACAACCAAGATTAGGTCCCACAAGTTATTGTCTCATGGTATTTTGGAAATGTTGTATATGGGGTCTGATGTAATGAAGAATGGTCTCCCATCAGGAGGTCAGACTGTATCAGAATGAGACAGAGGAAAGTGAGAGAAGAGAGTGTTGAAGACAAATAGTGAAGAAACAGTTGTCTGAGATAGACAGATGGTCCTGCTAACACAGCAGGTCTCAGGTCAGCAAGCAGATGAGAACAAGGGAGGTCCACCAGTTGGAGGCCTCAATGGACTCTGTATGATCTTGGCACTGGATGTTAGATTTCTGAGGCAGTAATGGCAGCAGGCAGCCAAAGGACCAGAGTGTAACCTCCCAAGAGGAGACTGTGTTTATGAGTACACACATCAGGGGCCATCACTCTCCAGTGGGAAGTGGAGGGTCTGCCAAGAGGCAGGAGGAAAATTGAGATTTACATAGGGGAGTTGGAAAAATCGAAGGTTAAATATAGCTTCAGGGGGCTAGCTGCCAGTCTGTAATCTTCACTTTCTGGAACTGTTTTGTCCAAACTAGGCTGTTTTATATTTAGAATATTAGGTTGTGAGTGATACTGGGTGATTGAGTTGGGCAGTGACCATGAGGTGGAAGGGGCTTAAATTTCAGCATGGGACAGGAGATTTCAGCAAGCCTTAAGGGAATGGAAAATTCCTTGGTTAGGGTCTGGTAGAGTTAGTTCAAGGGATAACAAAAAGGTTGACAACAATAAGTAAAGTTTCAAAAAAAAAAAAAAAAAAAAAAGCAGTGCCCAAAAATGGTATAAGAAATCAAACATGTTAATAAATCCAAAGTGTTCTCGGCACATCCCTACAGCCCTGGATCTGTATGTAGGACACACAAATATTGCACTGCACATGTCAACATGTCATTCAACAACAATGAAGGCTGCTAGAATCACTTAAGCTCAGACTGTAACTGTGGCACATAAGAAAACAGAAACTTTCTACTGGGCCTGCAAAGGTTTCTGCTCTTAACAGAAGCAGGGTGGTTTAATTTTGGAAAACAGGGGCTTGGAGTATTTTCCGCCATCATTCCTAGCATGTCAGCATCAAATCAGTGTGTTACTGGATTATACTGTGTTAGAATATTTGAATTTAGAAATTACCATCTGAGTTTCTGACTGGTTTCATGAAACATCATTTAGTGATTTGGACTTGGGATGGAACACCAAGAATTTCCAACAATCTCTGAAATAGCCTTTGAAAACGCCTGCCATTTTGCACTACATATTTCTGTGAGGTGATTTTTTTCAGCACTGATAATTTCAGAATCAAAATACTAATCAACTCAGAAGAAGAGTGAAGATGGTCTATGTCTCCTACTATCAAGTATTTATCTGATTTAATTATATATATAAAAATAAAAAATCAACCTTTTCATTAGTGTGCAAGTTTGTTTTCATTTTAATAAATGGGATCTTTTATATACATTAAAATATTCTAAATAAGTTTCTTTATGCTTTATCATGAGTAGGTATTTATTTATATGCCTATTTCATATACCCAGGTTTGTGCACAAATTTCTCTGGTAGAAGTGGGTCACAAACAGAAAAAAAAAAAGTGTTGCTTTAAACACCACATGAAAGAAACTTTGCATTCTCAGAGTCTAAGGAATCCAGAATGACCACTGGTTCTCAACCTGTGGGTCAGGACCCCTCTGGCAAACCTCTATCTCCAAATATTTACATTATGGTTCATGACAGTAGCAAAATTACAGTGACAAAGTAGCAACAAAAATAACTTTATGACTGGGGTCATCAGAACACGAGGGACTGTATTAAAATGTCAGTGTTGTCTCATCCTTAGGAAGGGTAAGAACCACTGAACTATATGGACAGGTACACATAACAGTCCAGGTCAGTGGTACTGATGAGCTGGCCTAAGGTATTGACATCACCTGAGGCAGACCTGGAAGAAAAGTTATCCAAAGCAGAAATGATAAGGCATGGTCTTTGACTTGAAGAGAATGGGAGACGTGAAACACACTTGGCTTTCCAGGAAGTCACAAGAGTCAAGAAACCTAGTGGGAGGAATGAGATTACATTAAAAAAAAATATGAAGTGAGAGGCATCTAGACCTATCACTCTGGAGAGTGACTGGGTTAGTTTGCTGGGCACTCGTGAAGGAAATAATCTAGGTGACTTTTCTAGTGCTCCATTGGTGGTTTACCAGTTATCCCAGGACATCAGACAGGCTGCATTTCCTGATAGGACACTGATGAGATAGGGGGATTCAGATGAGTCACAGCAGGGTGTCTGGTCTTGGCACTGTGTTATCTTTGCCTTCACCTGGAAGACTCAGATTGGGCCTAGCAACTCTAGAGTTGGCACATTTGCTCACATGTGTAGTTGCTGATACTGACTGCACGCTGGGGGCTTACTTCCAGCACGGCAATGTTCCAAGACTCTTAAAGGCAAGCAGCAAGGAGCACAATGGTGTGCCATCGATTAAGGAAGCCACAAGGGTCTGTGTGTGGTTAAATGACTGGATAATAGACCCTGTCCTTTCATGGATGCTTGTTCATGATGGGTGGAAAACAAAAAGACATGGATCACATGGTAATTTCCTACTGTCCTTGTACAAATTATCACAAATTTAGCAGCTTAGAATAGCTTAGCTTTAATCCTATAGACAGCAGAAGCTGCCAGAAATACAACACAGGCCCCATAGTCAGTATTATAATTTCCAGCAGTTATTTGATGAAGTAAAATTCATTGGTCACATTGCTAATGTAAATATTTGGAGATAGAGGTTTGCCAGAGGCGTCCTGACCCACAGGTTGAGAACCAGTGGTCATTCTGGGTTCCTTAGACTCTGAGAATGCAAAGTTTCTTTCATGTGGTGTTTAAAGCAACACTTTTTTTTTCTGTTCATGACCCACTTCTACCAGAGAAATTTGTGCACAAACCTGGGTATCTAGTTATATGAAATAGGTATATAAAAAAATATCTACTCATGATAAAGCATAAAGAAATTTATTTAACAGTGTGTTTTCTTTAATATATCATGTCCATGTTATCATTTTAACACAAAATCGGTATAATAATTACTAATATATTTTGCAACTTTTATACAAAAATTTGAAAATTTATTATATGTACTTAATTTTCTGTTCCTCTTCATTTGAGATAGTGGCAATCAGCTCATACAGCAGCAAATGAGGGTGGCAGTTATTTAGGCAGTAACTGTGAAACATCTAACTACAATGTCAAGATCCATACACCACCAGACAACAAGATCCTCTCCTCCCTGAGGGGTGGCTTTAATTTTAGAGGTTATTTTCCCATCGTCTATCGTAGGGTACAGTACACTTTGCTGAGTAATCATTTAGGTTGAGAGAATGGAAAAGCATAGCATAAGAAAATGTAGGCTGGCATTCAACAAAGGGTCCTTAGCTAGAGTCTCTATTGCTGTGATAAACCATCATGACCAAAAGTAACCCGGGAAGAGAAGGATTTATTTCAGCTTAAATGTCCACATGACAATACATCACTGAGAGAAGTTGGGGCAGGAACTCAAGCAGGAAAGGAACCTGGATGCAGGAGCTGAAGACCATGGAGGAGCACGCTCCTTATAGCTTGCTCAGCCTGCTTTCTTATATCACCCAGGACCATCTTCCTGGAGAAATCACACACACACACACACACACACACACACACACACACACACACACACACATACACACACAGTGAGCCAGTCCCTCTGATCAGTGATTCATCTCCATAATACAAATCAGACTTGCCTATAGGGAGTTGTTATGGAAGCATTTCTCAATTGACTGCTTGTTAGCTAGACACTCAAACACATTATTTAGTTGGCCATAACCTTTCCTCCTTTGACTACCCTCAAGATTTCATATTAATATTAATATCAAAATAGAAAACTTTCTAATTTTAGAAGACCCCCAGTCTTCAAAATTCAAACAGCTTAAAATTCAGTATCTTTAAAATATCCAGCATCTCTCTAAAATATCCAAACTCTCTTAACTATGCACGCCTGTAAAATAAAAAATAAGTTACATACTTTCTGGAGATGATCCCCCTCACCTCTGTCAGTTGAAAGTTTCCATTTATGTTCACAGTCATCTAGACATCTTTCTTGTCCTTCCCCACATCTGATCCTGAACCCTCCATTCCCCTCCCCATCCTCCTCCCTCCCAGCTCCCTCCCTCCATCTGCCTTTTATGACTATTTTATTCCCCCTTCTAAGTGAGATTCAAGCTTCCTCACTTGGGCCTTTCTCCTTGTTTAGCTTCTTTGGGTCTGTGGGGTATGGTACCTGTTTCTTATGCCTAATATCCACTTGTAAGTGAGTGCATACCATACATGTCCTTTGAGACCTGGGATAAGGGAGGCACCCAAGAATTAGTGGGGGTGACCTTAATTGTGACTTACAACATTGGAGATACAGATACTGAAGAGGCCACCTCCTGTAGCCAGGCAGGGACACCAGTGGAGCAATAGAGACACCAATCTACTCACAAAACATTTAAAGCAAAATTTAATCTGTCTACAAGAAATGTAGGCCCAGGAATATAGCAGAAATTGAGGGGATAGCCAACCAATAACCTGCCCAACTTGAGACCCATTCCCTGGGCAAACACCAAGCCCTGACACTATTATTGATACTCTGTTATGCTTGCAGACAGGTGCATGCTGTCCTCTGAGAGGCTCCACCCAGCAGCTGACTTAGACAGATAGAGACACCCACAGCCAAACAGTGAATGGAGCTTGGGGATTCTTATGGAGCAATAGAAGGAAGGACTTCAGGCCCTGAAGGGGGTAGGAACTCTACAGGAAGATCAACAGAGTGAGCTAACGGGGACCCTTGGAGCTCTTAGAGTCTGAACCACCAACTAAAGAACATTCATGGGCTGGACCTAGGTTTCCCTATACATATGTAGCAGATGTGCAGTTTGCTCTTCATGTAGGTCCCGAACAACTGGAACAGCAACTATCCCAAATGCTGCTGCCTTTATGTTCTTCTAGCTAGGCTCCCTTGTCTTCCCTCAGTGGAAGAGGAAGGATCTATCCTATGTAGAGACTTGAAGTGCCAGGGTCAGGGGATATACAGGGGGTACCTGCTCAGGAGTGGATGGGGGAAGGATTGTGGGAGGGGATAATTGGGAGGGGAACAGTGAACAGGATGTATAGTGGATAAGTAAAAAAAAAATAAATAAAAATACTTTCTTACTACTAGAGGGAAGATTTAGGGCACAATCACAGACAAATCAAAGCACAACCAAAATTCAACAGTCGAAAATTTAGCGCTTGTTGTCTGGGACCTATACAAGATCCTCTGGGTTCCAGGGGGCTGTCATCACCAACACACATAGCTTGTCTGTAGCCTCAGGCAAGCTCCACTCCACACTTGATACTGTCCATGTTTGTTGGCCCATGATACTGTGTTTCCAGTGTGTTGGGATCTCCTCTGCAACTGGACTTCATCTTTTCCAGTAGCCTCACCTGGGCTCTCTGCAGGAACTCTTAACACAGTGCCAAGCTTCAACTCTCTCTCCTTCAGTCCTTGGACTTCTACTATAACAGAAACTACACCTTCATCACTGGCTTCTCCAGGCCATTTACAGTGTCAAGTCTCAACTCTCTTTGACCCTTTCATGTAGTCAAAACTAATTCAACCTAGTAGACAGTTATATATTACCAAGTTCTGCTGCTGGCATGGAATGCTGCCGCTGCCCCACTCTGGACCACAGCTTCTATTTTCTGATGCTGAGAAAGTAGCCCCGTGTTTCTGGCCAGTAATTCTGGTTTCTTCTTCATCACAGCCAATTCTTCAGCCTCAACTGACCAGCATCAACTCTCCCAGTAAAGCAAAGGTTTCAGTTTAGTGCTTCTGGTATCTTTTAATCTCAGCCAGTTCTTCAACACAGATGACCAGAACAACTGATTCTTAACGTCAAGCATCACACAATAGTGCCAGGAGGATTTTTCTTCCTTGCGAATCCTCACAAGCCAGGCCTCCATCATCAGCATCACTCTTGACATTCTTATTCTCCAGGCTTCCACAGAACAGCTCACTAAGCTATGAGTACTCAGTGTGGCCTTTCTAGACCAAAGTGAAAATGCTAACATAGCTCTCCCAAAGACATGGCCAAGTCTATCACAGCAATTCACTACCAATGTCTGTCTTAATTAGTGTTCCAATTGCTGTGATAAAACATTACAGCCAAAAGTAATCCGAGGAGGGAAGGGTTTATTTCAGCTTACATTTCCACATCATATTTCATCACCAAGAAAAGCCAGGGTGGAAACTCTTGCAGGGATGAATCTTGCAGGAGCTTGAAGGCAGGAGCTGAATCAGCAGCTGTGGAGAACTGCTGCTTATTGGCTTGCTCCTTATGACTTGCTCAGCCTGCTTTCCTACAGCACCCAGATCATGACGATGCCTAGGAAAGAGACTTCATGTAAGGATCCGGGTCCTTCTATCAATCATCCACTAATCAACAATAATTAGCAGACTTACTTCTAGGGTAATCTTACGGAGGGATTTTTCTTAATTAACATTCCCTCGTTCCAGATATGTAAAGGTTTGTGGTAAGCGAACTGACATCAACCCACACATATTCCAAATTGCTTGGTTTAAGCCAACCCGTTCACTTGGGTTTTCTGTAGCTGCAGAAAATTTTGGGATAGATGACTGAGATAGAACATGGTAGACCAACTGTGAAGGATGAGGGATCCCTCCTGCTTTACTCTTTGATGCTGGTACTACATATGTGAATTCCTACACTCAAACCCTAGATCTGAAATACTACAGACTTTTAAAGTATCTACAAGACTCTATAAGTAGACAATTCCATACCACCAGACTTTTGCTCATGCAAAAAAAAATTAATCTAAAAATAATGTCTGAAATTCACATATATATGAAATTTAAACTAATTTTGAATATAGACTTGACCCTTATCACTAAGATATGCTATATGTATAGAAGATTCTAAAATCCAAAATCATGTGTGAAAGCCACTCTGGTCTCAGGCATATCCAATAAAGGATGCTAACCTACATATTAGTTCACAAAGGGCAAGTGACAAGTTTTGTACACAGTAACTTGCCTTAGTCACCACCTTCTCTGCGTGCCCCAGGGATTCTGAATGACATGTAACTGACTGAAGTGCAGGAAAAGGTAACACCAGGAAGGTCAGTCTTTTTGCATACTCACAGCATAAAGAACACTTTTTTTCCCCTGTAAACTCAGCCTGTTCAGGCTACTCAGAAAGCCCCTGCCCTATCCTTTTCCACCCAACATAACATATTTTCCTTGGTAAAGCTTTGCCGGAAACATCAGTCCCCCCTTTTTATTCCTGCCTCCCTGTTATCATTCCAAATCCCTTTGTCTATCATCCATCTTCACCTTTAACACTGCTCTACTATGGCAGCTTATTCATCTCTTTCTCTCCCTGATAATTCCTTTACATTCTCCAAGGAAAAGACTGTGCCATTCATCTCTTCCTTCTCTATGATTATCACAAGGTTTCATCACAGTGGAGACTCAGTCATGAGGGCAGCTTTGGTTCATTGAATAGAAGAAACATTAATTGGCCCATATGGGAAAAATAAATGTGTGACCTTGGCTTTATCTATTCCCAGAGCTGCTAGACAGAATTTGCATGCTTTTGTTGTTCTGGGTCAAAGAAGCCACTGGCAGTTCAAAGTATTAGGGGCTGAATACAGGGACATGTGACAATCTACCTCTTTAGTTAGATAAAGAAGACCTATTCTTATATGGTGGGGAGGGAATCAATGGCGTCCCTGGCCCCTTTGCCTGTGACAATGGTCTTTCTGGGCAGCCTCTTAGAAGGTGATTAATGTAAGCTCCTGCTGAGAACTTCAAATTGATCTTGCCAAAGAAAATGTCATTTCTCTGCTTGTCCTTTGACTTCAGAGAGAAAACTCGGAAAGGAAAGTTTCAAACAACCTGGAATATACACACGATATCTTCAAAGAAGACACAAGATATAGATCATTTTGAGATAAACACATGTGGATCTGCCCTCCATCCTGAAGATTCATTTCACTGTCACCTGGCCCTCACTTTCAGTTATCTGGTGCTTTGTTGTTCTGCTTAGTCAGTACCCACCTGGTCCTTCACTTGTTACTCCAGCCTCACAGGCAATTGAATCCACAGCTACAATGGTACAGAGACATGGCAGCTTCCTGGTGCTGTCTTCAGTTCTGGGAAAGTAGAAAACCATGTGGCCCATCATAACTTCATGTTATGATGGAAAAAACAGACAGATAGGGTTGCCCGTGGAAGATACTTATGATATAGAGAAAAGAGTACTCATTCTGTTTCTTTGCTCACTCATTCCATATGCACATGGGCATGGATACACAACACACACACACACACACACACACACACACACACACACACATACACACACAGCAGCAGCAGCAGCCACGTGGTTTACCACAGTAAAATGACATAGATGCTCTTTTAAAGGATATTTAGACCCGTAAAAGCTGGGGCTGTTCAGAGATTTGTGACAATTGTGTGGCTGAACTTGGTGGTCATACAGCAAGTCACAACTGAACTGCTGACAAAGAAGATTGAGCTCGCTCCCCAAAGAACCATTGCTATTCAGGTCCACTTCCCCCACATCCTAATAACTTTTCTTCTCTACTAACCCTGCTGGGTGGTGGGCAAGAGGAGAGGTTGAATGTTTATTAAAATAGGATGCTAAAAAATTCTGCCTACAATAAATAGTAAAGATGGAAAGATGTGAGCAAAGGCATGCATACACCCAGGCACACAATAGGGCAGGGCAGGAAAGAATACCACAGACATCAGGAGCACAAGAGGTACAGGAGTGAGAAATTGTTAGAGATTTCTCTTCTTAGTCACCAAGAACAGCAGACTCACAGAGAAACATCACCACCGCAATCATCATCATCATCAACGTGATTTTCATCACACAACTGCCACCACCATGATAGTCATATCATTGCCATCATTATGATCATCAACATCAGACTATAGTCACTACCACTATCTTCATCATTACTCACCATTCCCATCTTTATCCCTACCACCATCTCACTACTACCAACCAGCACCACCCATCTTGACTATTATTGTTATTGGTATAACCCTCATCATATACATTCTTAGTGCCATTGTAATGAACAATCTATAATGAAAAATTGTTCTAGTTTGTAGTAAGTAATCATCAGTACTGATTCATTAGAATTTCTTCTGTTAGGAACACCACAAAATCTTACAGAAAGTAACTATGGTTATTCAACTTAACTCTTCTCCTTAGGAGACTACATTCAGTCTTAAAATCAAGTTCACAAGTTAGGTGCCCCAACATTAAATCATGACCTCTCTACTTATTTCCTCAGAGAAGATCCTCAGATCACACTTCAAAGAAGGGACAAAGAAAACTTCCATGTGACTTATTAAACCTTCTGTGTTCTTTAGTAAACAATCATACTTTGGACCATTCTTTTTGTGATTGCAGCTTTTCCTTGTCATCCATCAATTATAGTACATAACCAACTATTTATACATTTGTACTTCAATTCTTTACTAAGAGCTCATTATATGACACTGTTTTTTGAAGGCTTTAAGACTTTTGTTTTTTGTTTTTTGATTGGTGGTGGTATTGATAACATCTACCCGTGTAGTATTCCTGGTCAGCACTCTTGTTATCTCCACACTGAGCAGAATTTGGAGACTCCCTCACTTACTTTTCACACTGGATGAGTAAGACATTGCCTTTCCTAGGGTGTCTCACTCTGGTCACATGTTCTTAAAGAACTTTGCCTTCTAGCACATACACAATGATGCTGATAGCCTCTGCATAGACATTGAGGACATTATTCTATAATCAGCAGTGCAATGTTTTAAACTAGTAATCACAAGAGTTATACAATTTTTTTTAAAGATGCCAGTAGCTCAGAATTTAGCAGATCCACAATTAAGAAAAGCCATAAAGAGGTTGCTTTTAAAGTACTATTTATGATTTGGGGTATTTGGGACTATCTGTCTAGACAAAGCCAATCAGTAATAATCTAAAGGATATTGTAAAAACTCCTGAAGAATTGCCTCCTCTTCACAAATTGTGTTTTAGTCGGATAACTTATACTGCTAGCAATCATCATTAAAAACAAAAATTTCTATTATGAACAATTGTATATAAATTGAAGTTTGATTCTTATGCCAAGGATGCATTTATTCTTGCTGAAAAACTGGCTTACCTCAATTTCACAGGTATTGGAACTAACAGAAAAACTGTGGACTTCCCTAGGGAAGCTCAAGATCAAATATTTGCTTCATGCATTTCTATCTTTCAGGGTACAGTGGTAACATCTTAACCTTACTCTGAGTTTGACTCTATGTATACCTCTCAGTTATTCTTCTACCAAAGTTTACCTTACTTGTAACTTGCATTAATTTATGGCATCACACACACTTGTAGATGCCACTTTGAATCTCTTCTGAAAAAAAGGGCATAGTCTTAGTATAGTATCCTCAGAATTTCATATCTTTATTACTGTTAAAGAATGGCAATGGAAAACAAGAAGCATGGTGAGATGGGTTAGTTGGTAAAGTGATTGTCAAGGTTCTGAGTTCAATTCCCAGAACCCATATAAAACAAAACACTAGATATGGTAACACATAGTTGTAGTCTCAACACTGATGGAGTAGAGACAGGAGGATTTGAGGGCTCACTGGCCACCCAGTCTAGTCTAATCAGAAAGTTACAGGCTAGTAAGAAACCTTATCTCAAAAAGCCAGGCCAATGATACCCTAGGGACAACACCTAAGGCTGTTTTCTGACATTCACATATATGTGATAAAGAGGGGTCAATTTGACTCAAGCTAGAATCATCTGAGAAGAAGAAATATCAATTAAGGGAATATATAAGTTTGGCCTGTAGACAAGCTTGAGAGTGCATTTTCTTGATAAATGATTGATGTGTGGGGGATCATCCCACTGTGAGCAGTGCCCACGTCCCTAGACAGATGGTGTTGGGTTGTATATGTATTAAGACAACAACAACAAAAACAACAGACTGAGCAAACCATGGGGAGCAAGTCAGTATGAAGCATTCCTTCATGGTCTCTACTTCAGTTCCTGCCTTGAGTTCCTGCCCTGGCTTTCTTTAGTGACAGAGTATAAAAACTGAGAGTTTTGAGCTGAAATAAAGTTAGTTTTGGTCTTAGAAACCTAAGAGACAAACATAATTTTTTTTTATTTTTAAAAAATGAAAAGCCAATGTTAATATAATGTCACATATGGAATTTGCCCAAAAATGTCGATGAGAACCAAAAAGGCATTTTTTTCCAGACAACTTATTCTTACAAGTTCTTTGAGAATCTCATGCAATGCGTTCTCATCCTATTTACTCACTCCCTCAAAAAAAGTCCTTTAATCTCTGATCAAGCTTCTGTCTTCCCTTTTTCTACTCATCAAGTCCAGTTTGTGCTACCCATATATTCTTGGATGTTTGGCCTACCAGGGATTAGCACATTTGCAATGGGTAACATTCTGAAAGAGAATTGACTCTCTCTCCCACCAGCACTCAGTTGCTGATAGCTCCTTGGAGAGGTGTGGGGGTTCATAGTCAGCTCTACTTTCCATGCTGGGCTTGGGTTTGCAGAGGGCTTGTGCATGATGTCACAATCTCCCTTAGATACCATGTGCAACTTCCTGTTGTATTTGCAAGACACATTCCTTGTTATCTGCTACTTTTGGCTTTTACAGTCTTTCTACTCCCTCTTCTGCAATGGTCCCTTGACCTTGGGAGGAGGAATGTGACATAAATACCCCATTTAGGATGGAGAACTCCATAGTCTCTCTCTTATTTTCTGCACCTTGGCCAGTTTTTGATCTTTGTGTTAATCACCATCTACTGCAAATAAAAGTCTGTATGATGAGAGTTGAGAGACTCGCTGACCTACAGGTACAATGATAAGTCATTAAGAGTTAGTTAAATGTTATGTCCATGTAGAAGATTTCTAGTTGTAGCTTCTCCCCTAGAACCTGTGGCTTCACATCTTCTTTGCCCAACAGTGCTACTGGGTATGAATTTTATTTTGTGGAGCAGGGCTTGGATACAATAAGAAGGTGGTTGTTTACTCACATGATGTTCATGTCACTATTGGACAAGTGGGCATGTCTTGACATTATTGTAACTCTCAGGGTTCACAACTATGTAAGATTTCTGATTACTTTTCTTCTTTGTATGTATAACATATATAGCATACATATGTATGTTTAGCATACATACATAACAGAATGTATAACACTTTCTAGCACTACAAAATATATCCAGTAGAGATGAAACTTCCGGGTCAGTACCAACATGCTCTCTCTCCACATTCTGATATTCAAATACACAGTGTCTCCAGCAACAGAGTCTTATAGAACTCCAAACACATGTTCAGTATTTTTCCATGCTGATTGTGGGATGTAGGTATGCAATGAGAAAGTGAGCGAGCATCCGGGAAGCTTGCTCTGGCTTTGCCTTTTCTTTCTTTAGAATTGCCTGCAACCAAGGTTCTACTTACTGGAAAGGCTCAGACAGAGTCTTCTGGGGTTGAAACAGCACTGCGAATGAACACTTAATTTGTACAACTAAGTCAGATCCATTCAGACAAAAACTATTCTGAATTATTAAAGGAGAGTAGCTGAAATCAACACAGCCGATACTTTCTGTCTGAGACTCAGAAGGTGACTGGCATTCCCATCTTGGATGTAACACTCATAGACAAGGAGCCAGGAGGAAGATGATTTTATTCTGGTAGGGATGGCAGAACCCAGGTTTCGGGCTCAGTTCTGAATCTGTGAATTCCATGACTGGTTTTGGATGCATCCTGATAGAGCATTATCTTTAGTTACATGGACATTTGTTCTGCTTTATGTGTACACTGACCATGAACTAATGGAAACTCTAATATCTTGTTCACAAACACTTGATCAGAGATACTAGCATACACCACAGACTTGATGATTTTTGTTTTACATGTAGTATTTAAGGGCTGTTGTTGAAAGAGGAGATAATGGAGATTGAAAATAACATTCCAACTGGTCATTTTGCATAACATCTGTAGTTTGAATGTGCCCTACCGAGTTCATAAAGTAAACTTGTTTTTTTTTTTTTTTTTTTTTTTTTTTTTACCATTTTTTTATTTTTTTTTTTTTCAAATTTTTTTTTTATTATTATTTTCTTAATAAACAACAACAACCAAACAAACAAGCAAAAC